>NW_024100632.1:0-417500 GCF_016545835.1 Crotalus tigris
GTGACCTAACCCTAACCCTAAGTGGAATTTTCCTCCAATGGGGTTTTCCCATGTATTTTACCAGGAAACATAGATAGGGCAGCCTAGAAAGGTCAGTGCCCTCCTAACCATCCCCAAGCACTCCCGATTTGTTGGCAATGTCCATTTTCCTCTCTGAGTTCATGGTGACCTAACCCTAACCCTAAGTGGAATTTTCCTCCAATGGGATTTTCCCATGTATTTTACCAGGAAACATAGATAGGTCAGCCTAGAAAAGTCAGTGCCCTCCTAACCATATCCAAGCACTCCCAATTTGTTGGCGAGGTCCATTTTGCTCTATGTGTTCATGGTGACCTAACCCTAACCTTAAGTGGAATTTTCCTCCAATGGCGTTTTCCCATGTATTTTACCAGGAAACATAGATAGGTCAGCCTAGAAAAGTCAGTGCCTTCCTAAGCATATCCAAGCACTCCCAATTTGTTGGCGAGGTCCATTTTGCTCTATGTCAGTGGTTCTCAACCTGTGGCGAGGTCCATTTTGCTCTATGTGTTCATGGTGATCTAACCCTAATCCTAAGTCAGTGGTTCTTAACCTTTCTAATGCCGCGACCCCATAATATAGTTCCCCATGTTGTGGTGACCCCCAACCACTTATACATCACCGGGTGCCAGGGGCATGGCCAAAGAAAAGGGGGAAAAAAATGGCGGACAGCCTTGTTTGGCGACCGCCATGAAATGGTCGTTCGACCCCAAATGGGGTCCCGACCCACAGGTTGAGAACCACTGACATAGAGCAAAATGGACCTCGCCACAGGTTGAGAACCACTGACATAGAGCAAAATGGACCTCGCCAACAAATTGGGAGTGCTTGGATATGGTTAGGAGGGCACTGACTTTTCTAGGCTGACCTGTCTATGTTTCCTGGTAAAATACATGGGAAAACGCCATTGGAGGAAAATTCCACTTAGGGTTAGGGTTAAGTCACCATGAACACATAGAGCAAAATGGACCTCGCCAACAAATTGGGAGTGCTTGGATATGGTTAGGAGGGCACTGACTTTTCTAGACTGCCCTATCTATGTTTCCTGGTAAAATACATGGGAAAATGCCATTGGAGGAAAATTCCACTGATAGAGGTATGGGTAGATGGAATAGGTAAGAAAAGAGATGGATAGATTAGATAGATGGAGTAGATGATTTTCGTGCCTATGGTGTGACTAGAACTCACCGTCTCCTGCTGATTGGTCCAAAGTCACCCAGCCGGCTTTCATGCCTAAGGCGGGATTAGAACTCACCGTCTCCTGCTGATTGGTCCAAAGTCACCCAGCTGGCTTTCATGCCTAAGGCAGGACTAGAACTCACCATCTCCTGGTGATTGGCTCAAACTCACCCAGTTGGGTTTTATGCCTAAAGTGAGATTAGATCTCGTGGCTTCTAGCCCAATATGCCTTAACCACTAGACCAAACTTTACGAACAGTCCTCATATTCACAAATTTTGCAGCTCCGTCCAGCAAAAAGAACTTGGAAGTCAAATCATAAGCACAGTTGTGGTTTCACTTTAGCCACTTGCTTCGCTCGACAACCAAGTTGCCAGTCCCAATTGTGGCTGCTAATTGAAGACTCCCCGTATAAACTAAATACGGCAAATAAACAAAAACAAACCAGCCACCCACCTAGCCGTAAGATAAACAAACGCAGTATGAGGTCAGCCACGCGTGAGAGCCGTTGGCACACATCCACGGCAGCTTCACAGCAACACTACGGGTAAATAACACATTTCCCAAAGATTGATTTTAGAGCCGGTGGATGCTTTCACAAAAGATACAGAGATGATCTGATGCTGCCTATTTTGGTCCCACACGTCTCTCTAACTGCAGTTTAGTGAAGAAGTCTAGTTGTTGGTGTTTTCACACATGGCAGGTTGCATCGTAACTTGGGAGGTGTTGGTGTGCATTGCCTGAATGAAAAAAACAAAAAACCCTGCAGACAACGAGTTGGGGTGGAGCAGACTGCTGCCCTCCAGGCCGAGGTGGGACAAAACAGTTCCCGGAAGCCACAGCTACAACTTTGGCATTTAGAAGAGCACCAACTTTAACGGGAAGAGGTGGTGAGAAAACCATGAGAACGGTATGGAGATTCTCAATCACCCAAGTTACGTTGGGTTTTTTGTTTTGAAAAAACAACTGGGCTTCCTAAGAGGGTTTTTTCCTCTTTGAAAACGTCGTTTTTTTTTCCTTTGAAAACATTTCGCTTCTCATCCAAGAAGAAGTTAGAACCGAAGAAGCTTCTTGGATGAGAAGCAAACTGTTGTAAAAGGCGAAAAAAAAAGTCTAGCTGCCTTTTGAAAAAAATTATATCCCATCTTTGGGACACAAAAGCACCAGGAAGGGTCCAGCCACATCTCCTTTTGCAATGGAGACCATTGGGATTAGTTGACGGTGGGCACCAGCCTGCCCAGGTGGGTTGCTTGGTGCTTCTCTCTGGTGGAGGAGGAGAAGAGGAGAAGAGGAAGAGGGGGAGGAGAAAAGGAGGAGAAGAAAAGGAAAGAAAAAGAAAGACAAAAGAGAGAGGGAAGGAAGGAAAAGACAGAAAAGAAGTGAAAGAAGAGGGGGGAAAAAAGAAAGAAAGAGAAAGAAAGAAAAAGAAAGAAAGAAAGAAAAAGGAAGAAAGAAAGAAAGAAAGAAAGAAAGAAAGAAAGAAAGAAAGAAAGAAAGAAAGAAAGAAAAAGAGGAAGAAAAAACTACTGCAGAACAAAGTCTGGACTTTAGCATCATCCTGGGAAGATGCGAAGAGCATTTGGCAGGGCGGTGGGGGGGGGATGTCAGAGGCCCCTCACCCATTTTGCCAGGACCCCCTTCCCCTCCTCTCCCCCTCCCAGCAGAGGGGCCTTTGCCCCTTCCCCATCTCCCCCCCCCTCCCGCTCCCCTTTCCTTAAAAGACGGGGCAAAAAGGCGTCCGCAAGGCCGGCTCAGGGACTATTTCTTCCTCGGAGGACCCCCTTCGCTTCTCGCGGGCAGGTTGGGCGGAGGGATCTTCTTCCGCACGGGGGCTGAAGCCTTGAAAAAGGGGAGGGGGGAGAGAGAGAGCGCGAGCGAGTGTGAGAGCTCCGCGCCTGCGCAGTGCCGTCCTCGGCGGAGAGCGGCTCCCCACCCCTCCCTGCCGGGCGCGCGTGAGGGGCAGCGAAGCGGCGGCCGTTCCCGGAGCCCCCCCCACCCAAAACCCGGTCTCTCGGCCCAGGAGCAGCCCTTTCTGCCCCCCCCGCCCGCCCCCTCCCGCTTCTCAGACTCGGGGGGCGCAGAGGGCCGCCCCGTCGCCCCCCACCATGGCTCAAATCCTCCCCATAAGGTTCCAGGAGCATTTTCAGGTGAGATGGGGGGGGGCGGGTGGGGGAGGGGGTGAGAATGAGAAGCATAGGGATGGGGGGGCTTCCTCTGTTCTTTGCCTGAAAGCCCCCCTCCTTTGGGGGGGGATGAAAATAGGGGAAAGTTGGAGGGGGGCTGCGGCCTAGTAGGGGCAAGAGGGGGGGGTTGGAAAGACCCCTCTTTGGGGTCCCATGGGGGGGCTGATCCCCTCTTCTTGCAAAGGGGGGGTCAGTCTCTTGGGGGGGCGATGCAAAGGAGGGGGAAGCACCCCTCCTTGGTCTGGAGGAGAGGCATTGCTCCTTGGGAAGGGGGGGCTTTTTGGGGTCTCCCCCCCTCTGCGGCCCCTTTTTTTTGCATTGCTTCAAGAGGGGGGAGCAGAGAGGGACGGGGGTGGGAGGTGTAAATTCTTTTATAGCCATGCACCCCCCCTCTTTACCCATCTGCAAAGGGGGGGGGAAGAAGAGAAGGACTTGGGGACCCTTTTTTTTAAAAAAAAATTATGGCTTCTCCTGCTGCGGGGGGGGGCAAGCTGAGGGAGGGGGAGAAAGTCTGCTGCCGCCCTGAAGGTGAGGAGTTGATGGGGGGGGGAGAAATTCCTTTATAGTTTGGATTGCAGAGATTTGTGCAGAGTCACTGGATGACTGGATCCCTCCCTCCCCCTCCTCCTCCCCCCCCCTCTTTTTTGGGTGTGGAGGGGGGAGGAGAGCAGCTCTGGCCTGCATTACTACACCATCAAGAATGAAGGCGCGGTGGGGGGGAGTGTGATGTAGAAGAGACAGAAGCTGGGGTTCAGCCTGCTTGCCCCCATCAGTGTCCTCCTGGGTTTTTTGGGATCTGCAAAGTTGGGGGGGGGGGTGCAGCAGCTTTAGCTCCTGGACTTTCCATTTACCCCCCCTCCACCCCGAATCAGCAAGACCCGGCTACTGCCCAGCTCAGTTAATTCCCCCCCTTGGTGTCCCTCTTTTTTTCAGGGCATCGTCCCATGATGGGGCTTTAGCAGAGGAGGGGGCAGATTATAAAGACCCCCCCCCTTTCCCCTTAAGTGGGGAGGGTCTCCGTTATATTAAAGAGCTGGTGTGTCGAAAGAGGGCAGAAGAGCCCAGCCGGGCAGACCCAGGTTGAAAGAGGAAAGGGGTGGAAAAAAAAAAAAAACCAAAATAGAGTTTGTGGCAGGAGTTAAAAGAATTGGCTAAATGAACAAGGGAACCGGAAGTGGATTTCCCAATTATTTTCCGTCTGCCCCTCCCTTGGCCACTGAGTCCATCCATTTCCAATTCCCCCCCCCCCGTCCCCTGTTATTGTCTCATGTTTAGGACATTTTTTTCTGCTGGACCCTGGCGAGTTTTATTTCAGCAGGTTTAGGGGGTCCCGTAATGAGATGTAGCATCAGCAGATGGGGGGGGGGGCATCCAGGCACAGGGAGGGGGTCTGGGGATTGCTCTGGTTGAGAAGCAGCGTATTTTAAACCTTTCAAGGTGAAAAATGTAAGGTGTGATGCACGATTCCAAACTGTTTTTCCATCCTGAGTCTAAAACGTATTGATTTGGAGATAGGTCCTACCGGATTCACAAAACGTATTCGCCTTGCAGCCCTAATTCATTTTTATTTATTATTTGTCTTGCAAATGTCTACAGCGCCTAATTTACACACATGGGTGATTCTGGGTGCCGTACAAAATGTAAAGTTTTGCATTTTCAGCGGCTTGAAAGCATAAACCAACAATTCTAGGAATGTTGCCTTGTTCTGGGTTTCTTTCCAGTCTAAAATTCTTGTCGATTATGGAGCATATGATCTTTTGGGATGAAAGCACAAACCCAAAGTAGTTTTTTTTTTTTTTTTTAAAGAAACGCGACAAGTTTAATTTAGAGTTTATCCCATGTTTTCTTTTTTGGAATGTTTGGGTTCTGCGTCATTTACTCCGTCTCTGCTCCTAAACATTTCCGACTCTGCCAGTTCGTTTCTTTTTCCTAAAATCTGTTTGTGATTTGCCTCCTCCCTTGTTTCCACGATAACACAGGGAGGATGGATCCCAAATTTATCTGAATGGAGATTTGAGCTTGTTTCTCCTTACTCTTAATTTGTTAAGGATGTGCAGAATGATGTCCTTTAAGAGTGGTGATCTTGATCAATTTAGCTAGGGCAGCGGGGCATTTATGTACTGTATAAAATAATTGCCATGTTGTTGCCATATTATGGTTTTTTTTTTGGGGGGGGTGCCACGTTAACTACTGCTCTGTGATCACTGTTTTGCCCTGCCTGCAAAATATTTTCTGCAATCTCTTGCAATTTCTTTCCTGTTTTACCTCACGGTATAACAGTAGCCAAACTGTCAGTCAGTTACAGAGTCTGGATTAAAAAACAGCTTAGTATTCCTTGAGCAACTCAATATTCCAGAGCATCCCTTATTTTTTACAGAGGGAGAGCCAAAGTAATGAGTGCTCATTTATACTGATTTAAAATGATCACAAATAGTTCTGATTTAATTCGAGGGATGTGACCTGAACATAAATCAGAAAAAGCTCTGGGAGGAAGCCTAAATATGGAAAACTAAAATTCATGCTTCTAGTGAACAAGCTTGTCGATGTGAGAAATAATCACTGTTGTAACTGAATATTAAGGCCAATACTATATAGTAAGAACTCCTGGTTGGCTTGATGTTCCATAATGCAGTCTGGGCTTTTTTTTTTTTTTTGGCCTTTTTTTCTCTTCTTAGCAATTGACAGCTACTTACAAATAGATTACTAGGCGCAATTATTAAGCAGCCTCCACGAAACATCTTTAATATTAAGAGAGCAAAATGAATGTACATTTGGAAAGTCGGCCTCTAGTTTTTCTCCCCCCCCCCCCGTCAGATACTAGATAGTTCCGTTCTGCCCTTTACTGCATTCCTGTCCTGTACAAATCTTTTAGTGACTAATTCAGAAGTTCACAAACACAACACGTCCCTTCATTTGTCCTCTGTATGCTTTTTGGTAAATCATTGGGTATTTACAGAGCATTGAAGTCACTGGAGAAAGAATGAACTCCTGAAGACCTTCTGCAAGGCGTGCTTTCTGAATTCGGTACCTCCCTGGAACATCTGCATTTAAATCTCCCAGAATTCCCATCTAGCTTCCTCCCCCCCCCCCCGGTTTGGAATTCTAGGAGGTGACATCACATTTGGTGGAGACCCAGTTTGAAATTCCTGTCCATTAGAACTCAAGAGGCTTGTTTTTCTTCTTCTCCACCCTCCAAAAACGAGCTCAAGAGATGACTGGACAGAGGAAGCCTTTTGGACTAAACGGTTCTTGTTGCTGTTGTTTTTTTTTCTAGCTCCAAAATCTTGGAATTAACCCAGCCAACATCGGGTTCAGCACCCTGACGATGGAATCGGACAAATTCATCTGCATCCGAGAAAAAGTTGGGGAGCAAGCCCAGGTGGTGATTGTGGACTTGAGCGATCCGACGACGCCCATCCGGCGCCCCATCTCCGCGGAAAGCGCCATTATGAACCCTGCTTCCAAAGTCATCGCTCTGAAAGGTACGTCGGCCGACCGGTTCTCGCCCGAGATGGAACC
This sequence comes from Crotalus tigris, assembly GCF_016545835.1. Lineage (NCBI taxonomy): Eukaryota > Metazoa > Chordata > Lepidosauria > Squamata > Viperidae > Crotalus > Crotalus tigris. The sequence goes on from NW_024100632.1 coordinate 6,899, forward strand.
GCGGGACAAGAGTAACACGAAAGGGAAACTTAGCCCTGTTCATTTTTGTATGGTTCATTTTTTAATAAAAAAAATTATTCACCGCGTTATTTCTTCGCCTCCTTTTGGGGAGTTTTGTACAGGCAGTTCTTGACTTATAATACAGTTGAGCCTCAGCCGTTCTCCTACTAAGCGAGACATTGGTTAAGTGCCGGTTGACCCGCTTTATGACCTTTCTTGCCACGGTTGTTAAGTAAATCGCTGCAGCTGTTAAGCTACTGACACGGTTGTTAAGTGAATCCGGCTTCCCCATTTTCTTTGCGGGTCAGGGGGTTGTAAAAGGAGATTGTAGGACCTCCCCGGGACACTGCCACCGTCATAAATACGAGCCAGTTGCCAAACGCCTGAATTTTGGTCATGTGACCGTGGGGATGCTGCAACGGTCGTAAGTGTGAAACATGATCATAAGTCAGTTTTTTCAGTGCCGTTGTCACTTTGGGCAGTCACTAAACGAACCGGATGTAAGCTGAGGACCATCTGTACAAACTCCCCCCCCCCAAAAAGGAGAAGAAAAATAAGAACAGAACAACAAAAGAAGACATGTTTTTTTTTAAAAAAAAGTGCATAGGAAAAAAAAAACATACGCATAAAAGGCTTTTTTTTAAAATGAAACTTAGCCTGTTAATTGTGGACAGTAAGTTGAGAGACTGGAAATGGCAGTTGTGGAATTGGTTTGTGAGGAAGGGATTGGGGGCAGCCTGCTCAAAATTCCCAAAGGGAATGATTCAAAATTAACCTGAAGGTTAGAAAAATGGATATTCCAGGCCCCCCGAGGATTTCAGAGGCTGCCATTTCCAAGTTTCCAGAAAGTTTTGCTCAGCCAAGAACCACTTCTGTGGGTTAGTTTGGTTCAGAATGACGAATTTAACATTTGGTTAATGAAAGCGTACTTGGTTTTTTTTTTTTTTTTTTTTAAAAAAAGCTTAGATTATGCATCCGTTCTAGCTATATAGCAAATCAAAGTGACATCTGTTGCTTCTGTGAGAGCTCAATTTTGGCTTGCACAGTAATCCGTAATCCAGATGCTACCTGATCCGCACTTTAAAAATGTCCCTCTGCAAGTAGGCACACAATCTCTTTTAGATATAAAATCATTTCACTGCCAACTGATTGTGTACTTTTCTTCCTGCATTCTTAATACAGACGGTGAGTTCATTTTACAATGGCAAACTTTTATGTTTTTAACAGTATGGAACGGTCTAATCTCATAAAAAGTACTGAAATCTGGAAGAGGGAAAAAAATAAGCAATTGGGCATCTCCGTGGCGGAATTAATTGGGAATCTAGATGCGACGGCTCGAATTTGCGGGGGGAAAATTTGTTACCTTCCTTTGGGATATATACCGCTTGCTGGTTATAACTGTACCAAGGAATGGGTCTGTGCACATCCATCCCATCGTCGTACAGTTAATGAATAGCAAGGAATTGAGTCACAAATATTTTTATGAGAGACCTTTGCTAGCATGGTGTCTTGTGTGCTAGTCATCTACTTGATTCTAAATGTGGTTTTGGGTCCCAGGGATTCGGGGCAAAACTCGCAGAGGTCCACGATTTTATAGATAATCAATTATATTGGAAATTTATCAGCCTGAGCTATGTAATAGGTGTGGGCAACTGTTAATTTGCGAGCTTGCTAAAAATTGCCTAGGGTTATAAATGAATACGCAGCAAAGGGAAATAGCCCTACTAAAAACAGTAATCAAAGATTCAGCATTCATAATGCTTCAATTCCAATTATCGTGGCCCTCTGCGAATCGGTCCATTGACCAGGAAAGCTAATACTTATTGAAGACCCAGAGGTCTTCAAACTTGGCCCTTTTATGACTTGTGGACTTCAACTCCCAGAATTGCTCAGTCCACAAGTCATACAAGGACCAAGTTTGAAGACCACTGAACTAACATGTTAGTTTGTAGGTACACAGAAGTAACTAAGTGGAGAAATATACGATCACTCAAAGCCGGAGTCTCCAACCTTGGCAACTTTGAAGATTTTTGGACTTCAGCTCCCAGAATTCCCCAGCCAGCATGGGTTTTTAGACTGACTGAGGAATTCTGGAAGTCCACAAGGCTTAAAATTGCCAAGTTTGGAGACCCCCTTGACTTAGAGTACCATCAGATTTATCAGGGTGTTTGTTTTGTTTTGTTTTGTTTTGCCTCTTTTCTTAAATAGGGGAAACCCTGGGAAATAGGTATGGTAGATTCTTTCCCTCGGTAGCTGCAGAATTGTAGTCTGTCCCAAACCATTAAAGGCTGAAAGACCCACGGATCAAGGTCTGTTCTAATGAACTGCAGATGTTCTGGGCCGATAGAGACGGTGGTGAACCCACATCGTATGTTTTGCTTGAAGCTTGTTTTTCCATGGCACAAGCAACGAACGTAATAACGCCAGCCTTTCAGAAATGTAACGTCTTCTCTGAATGGTGGTTAAGAGTGTGGTTGTGTGCCTACCGATTGCATTCCCGGACTGCATGTGGCATTTCCCAGTGATTGGCGCATTCTTGTCCTCGTATTCATGTCACCTACGTTGTGCCGTGACCCCAACAGCACTTTCTGTTTGCACCAGCACTTTCTGTTTGCACCGTCTCATAAAAGGCGCCTCCGTGTTAAACAAAACAGGGAAATGCAGCACCTCATTTCCATACACTCGCATGGGAATGCAGAAACCACACTTTTTGTGCTCTTTGTCGCACAGATGTAAAGCTTTTCTTGCCCCCCACTTCCTTGGATGTGACCCACCTATTCAGGCTGGTCTATGTTTGTGTCGGTGTTTCGTTTTTGTTTTTTTTTAAGTTCACCTGAATAGAGAACAGATGCCTGCCTCCCCGAGATAAGCAATGTCATTCAATTGTGGTACTTTGCAGCTTTAGATTAATCCTTGTTAGAGGCTAGATTCTATTGTGGTTAAGTTTGATACAATGGCCACTTGCAGCACAATCAGCTGGAAGGCACCTGGCCGAAAGGCTGGATGAAATTGTCTCGCTTTGCTGATCCTTAAATTCTGTGGGCCCACTCTGGTCCTTAACGTAATCAAATCTTAGGGCTCCCTTGCTGGTGGGGAACCTCTCTGTTGCTACCCCAAAAGTTGAACAGGTGACTGGTACACATACAGTCACTTTTTTTTCAATGTAATTTGGCCTCTGCCTGCTGTTTATTCCCCAGTACCAATATCCATCCATCCATCCATCTCTCTCTCTCTCTCTCTCTCTCTCTCTCCTCTATCTATCTATCTATCTATCTATCTATCTATCTATCTATCTATCTATCTATCTCTATCTCTATCTGTATCTACCTACCTCTATCTATCTATCTATCTATCTATCTATCTATCTATCTATCTATCTATCTATCTATCTATCTATCTATCTATCTAACCAACTATCTAACTATCTCTATCTCTAATTTTATCTATTATCCATCCCTCTCTATCCCCATCCATCCATCTAATTTATATAGCTGCCCAATTCATTTTGTGTTTTTTGTGGAGCAAAAATATTTAAAAAGCAAAGGTTAAAAAGGGTGTGAAGGTTCCCCCCCCCCAATTGATCATCGGGGTGGAGGTTTCCACTTAAAATCTTTTCTCCTCAATAAAGCCTTCTAAGCTTCTTGGACTTGCAGCTTCTCCTGTTATTTTTCTCTTAAGAAAGCCCAGTTAATTTTACAAGAGGCCATTTTTCCATCTGGGTCTGGTTTACTCGCTGCCTCTTGTAAATAACCCAGTGCAGAAGTGGATGGGGATTTGAAATTCACTCGTAACTGCTTCGTTTATGGGTTAAGGCCTTGGGGAATAGCTTTTCACCAGACCTTTATTTTTTTGGGGAGCCTTTATGCTTCTTTCTCCGGCTGTCCCAGTCCTTCCATTGCTTTGCAGTCATAACTGAGAGAAAACCAACAGAGGCAGAGAGCTTATAGATTGGAGGAATTATTTCATTTGGCTCCCTTTTTCTTACGGAAGTGACACATTTTCCCGCAAAGCTGTTTCCCTTAGAAGTGGTCGTGCAACACCGGCCACAAGACTGAATCAAAACACCATTCGTGAACTTCGTTCTTGCAGTATGCAGACAAAATAGGGTATTTTATAACCTGATGGCTAATTTAAACACTTTTGAGATGATTTATGGATGTTGCTTAATAAGTGCATTCCATTTGGGGTAGGGTGGGTGGGGTTACAGCTAGAGAGAAATGGAAGAAAACCCGAGGTGCAAAGAGGCATTTTAACATTATTGGAAGAAATCTATTTTAAGCTACTGATACATTACCAAAACATTTCCCCCCCCCCTCCTTAGTGTTCGTTCCTCATAAGGCTTTGCAAAAAAAAAGGGCAGAGTTGGTTACTTAAAGAGGCCAATTGTCTGTAGATTATAGAATTATAGGATAACAGAGTTGGATGGGACCTTGGAGGTCTTCTAGTCCATCCCCCTGCTCAAGCAGGAGAACCTATAGCTTTCTGGACAAATGGCTGACCAATCTCTTCTTAAAAACCTCCAATGATGGAGCACCTACAGCTTGTGGAGGCAAGTCGTTCCGCTGATTGAGTGATTGATTGATCCCACTGTCAGGAAATTTCTCCTTCATTCTAAATTGGATTTCTCCTTGATAATCTTTCCTCTGTTACTTCTTGTCCTGTCTGTTTGGAGAATAGGTTACCCTCCACCCCCCTTCCCCTTGACCGCCCTTCAAATATTAGATTGGATATTGGAAATACTGGATGATTGTTTGTATATCCCTCTTCACCAGCTATCCTTTTTGAGCTCTGAATATGTCTGCTTAAGGATCAATAGTTAAGCCTTCGGCTCCATACGCAGCGAGGTGAAAGCACTGAAGTAGATGATCCTGGGGTTGAAGTGTTTTCCCATTAGATAAGAGCGGGTCATCCAAATTCATGCTTTGAATCCTGAGTGCTGCGCATTGCGTAGCTCGAGATGGTAAGATGAACGGATCCCTTTCAGCCTGTCCTGAGACAGCTTTCAACCTTGTTTTAAGCCGCTGTCTGAAGTGAGTGACTTCCTTTTTCTTAGTATGTCACTTTTCCTGCATCTGTTGCCAAGGAGCAGTCTTAACCCTCTTGAGAAGGGAGCGCTCTTTAGATGGTCCAAAGAGGGCAGAGAGGAGAATTAAATCTGGGTGGAATGTTTGGGAGATCCGTGATTCTTTTTATTTTATTTTATTTTGTCTTCCGGTCTTGTCGCCCACCAGCGGGGAAAACCCTCCAGATCTTTAACATAGAGATGAAGAGTAAAATGAAAGCGCACACGATGGCCGAAGAAGTGATTTTCTGGAAGTGGATCTCGGTGAACACGGTGGCTTTAGTGACCGAGACGGCAGTCTATCACTGGAGCATGGAAGGCGATTCTTTGCCGCAAAAAATGTTTGACCGGCACGCCAGTCTTGCGGGCTGCCAAATCATCAACTACAGGACGGATGAGAATCAAAAGTGGTTACTCTTAATCGGCATCTCGGCTCAGGTAGGCACACCTCTGGGAGTTTGTTTTATTTACCCAATTTTTATCCCACCTGCCTTACTTTATAAGTAACTTGGGGAGAGGGTGAACATACACGATAAGCCTTCCTCCTCCTATGTTCTTCAGAAAAACAACCCTGTGAGGTGGGTTGGGTTGAGAGAGAGAGAGAGAGAGAGAGAATGAGAGAAGAGAATCAGAGAGAATGAGAGAGAGAATGAGAGAGAGACTCAGAGACAATCAGACAGAGAGAGAGAATGAGACCAAGAGAAAGAGAGAGAGAGAGAGAGAGAATCAGAGATACAGAGAAAGAGGGGGGGGGGACTGGCCCAAAGTCACCCTGTTAGTTTTCATGCATAAGGCAGGACTAGAATTCACCATCTCCGGGTGATTGACTCAAAATCACCCAGCTGGCTTTCATGCCTAAGGTGGGACTAGAATTCACTCTCTCCTGGTGATTGTCCCAAAGTCATCTAGCCACCTTCCATGGCTAAGGTGGAACTAGAACTTGCCGTCTCCTGGTGATTGGCCCAGCGTCACTAAAGTGTCACTAGAATTCACAGTCACCTGGATAGTTTTCACGCCTAAGGCCAATACCAGGACTTAGTCACCCGGTTAAGATGCCTTAACCACTCGCCGATTGCTTTAACAATACGTTAATCACTGAAGCATCTTCATTGAACAAAATGAAAGAATTCATTTTTGAATCACTGAGGCGAGGAATCTTTGGCAACGGGAAGGGCATGGGACGCATTGACGGGTTTTGCAGCCCTTTGTGGTAACACCTTTTGGCTTTGTCCTAGCAAAACCGCGTGGTGGGCGCCATGCAGCTCTATTCCGTGGACCGCAAGGTCTCCCAGCCCATCGAGGGGCACGCGGCCGCCTTTGCTGAATTCAAAGTCGAAGGAAACGCCAAACCTTCCACCCTCTTCTGCTTTGCGGTCCGTAGCCCTGCAGGAGGCAAGGTAACAAAATGGGACTTTGCGTAAACTTTGGCCTCCCCCCCCCCGGGGTAAGTTGCCGTTCAGCTTTCCCCCTATTTGGATTGTCCTTCCATGGTTTTTTCCAGCTTCACATCATCGAAGTGGGCCAGCCCGCCACGGGAAACCAGCCCTTTGTCAAAAAAGCAGTCGATGTCTTTTTCCCTCCCGAGGCTCAGACCGACTTCCCGGTTGCCATGCAGGTAAATGAAAGGGGAAGCAGGTTTGAAATCCTCTCCAGCCCTTTATAACCTCCCTTCCTCCCCCGGGCAGGTATTTAACAGCTAACCAGTTTATGCAATGTAAGATGTAATGATGGGAATGCCTCAGCAAGCTCTGTGTCTCTTTAAGAGCCTTTGTGTAAAGGGAAGGCTCTGCTGATGTGTTCTCTCCCTTCCATTTCCTGCTGTAATTGTGGTTTGTTGGATCCTGCTGTATGAGCACATGTACGTGTATTGTTCCTGGTGTTGTAGATCAAGGGGTCTTCAAACATGGCCCTTTTATGACTTGTGGACTTCAACTCCCAGAATGCCTCAGCCAGGCACGCTGGCTGAGGAATTCTGGAAGTTAAAGTCCACAAGTCATAAAAGGGCCACGTTTGAAGACCCCTGTTGTAGATAGTGTAAGATAAATCACCATTTAATACAAGCTACTGTTTGCTGCGTTGACTCCTGGGTTATCTCAGCGCAATAAGACTGTGCTGAATTAAAATGTACAACATGCGAAATCTATATATTTGCTTGAGATATAATGTTGCTGGTATCCTCTGCTAAAGAAACAGTCTCTTTTCAGACCTGACCTTCTCACTTGGAAAGCTGTGAGTCTTTAGGGCTTAAGGCGCAGTCTTTCCGGACGAGAGATAATAGCGTCCCCTTCTCCGTCATTTAACAGATTGGGACAAAGCACGGCGTGATCTACCTGATCACCAAATACGGCTACATACACATGTACGATTTGGAATCCGGGGTCTGCATCTACATGAACCGAATCAGCGCTGAAACGATATTTGTGACATCGCCTCACGAACCGACCTCTGGAATTATTGGGGTGAATAAAAAGGGACAGGTAAGATGGTTGCTGGAAGGCTAGAAATGGATGGGTCTCCCAAGGAGGGCCATCTAGCGCAGGGGTGTCAAACTCGCAGCGTCACGTGACGTGCCACTACGTATCGAGAGTTTTCTCCCATTGCCGGAGCTGGGGTTGGGTGTGGTTTCGGTGTGACGCATCTGGCCCGTGGGCCGGCAGTTTGACACCCCTGAACTAGTGGGATCCAGAAGAAGGGCCTTCTTTGTGGAGGCTCCCTCCCTGTGGAACATCATCCCTGCAGAAATAAGGTTGGCTCCTATTTTGACGCAAAACCTGAAGACCTGGTTTTGCTGAGGGACCTGGGGGCTCCAGAGTGGGATGAAGCCCATTAATTGATTGTTGTCAGTAGGGAGTGGTTGTGTGTTACTGCCTTTTTACTGTTCTTGTATTGAGCTTTTATCCTTGTAAGCTGCCTGGAGTCACTGAGAGCAAGTTGGGCAGCCAAATAATTTTTCATGACAGACAGATAGCAGATGGCAGATAGGAGAGAGAGAGAGAGAGAGAGAGAGAGAGAGAGAGAGAGAGAGAGAGAGAGAGAGAGAGAGAGAGCAGAGAGATAGCAGAAAGAGAGAGAGCGAGAGAGCAGAAAGAGAGAGAGAGAGAGAGAAATAGCAGAGAGATAGCAGAAAGAGAGAGAAATAGCAGAAAGAGAGATAGCAGAAAGAAATAGAGAGAGAGATAAAAGAAAGAGAGAACTAGCAGAGAGAGACAGAATAGGTGGATAGGTAGGTAGATAGGTAGATTAGAGAGAGAAAGATGGGCCAAGATGGTATAAGATCTCCTGCCTTGAGTAGGGGGCTGGACTAGAAGATCTCCAAGGTCCCTTTCAGCCCTATGATTCTATCACCCAAGGCACAGGATTCCCTAGCCCGGCAAATCAAAAACGGCAAAGCAATATATACTTGCAACGCCTATTTTTTTTTTGAAGGTGTTATAATTCTGGATAGTTTTCTCATTATCTTGGCTGTAGTTGTCACGTTTCCTCACCTGCTCTCTCTTGATAGGTCCTTTCTGTTTGTGTGGAAGAAGACAATATTGTCAACTACGCCACCAACGTCCTTCAGAATCCTGATTTGGGCCTGCGGATGGCTATCCGAAGCAACTTAGCCGGAGCAGAAGAACTCTTTGCCAGAAAATTTAATACTCTTTTTGCGCAGGGCAGCTACGCGGAGGCAGCTAAGGTAGCCGCGTCCGCACCCAAGGTAAATAATTTTTGAAGCGATCTGCGTCTTCAAAACATTATCTACTTCAGGGGTCTTCAAACTTGGCCCTTTGATTGACGCGTGCCTGGCTGAGGCATTCTGGGCGTTGAAGTCCACAAGTCATCAAAGGGCCACGTTTGAAGACCCCTGATCTACTTAATTCCTGCGAGTTGATGGCCTTAATTCCACTCTCTTGTTGCTTTTGGCATTCAAAAATGGGTTGATGGATTGCTCTTGGTTTCCTCTCTTGGAACAACCCATAAATCCCATTAACCATCCAACTTCAACCTTAGGGCATCTTGCGCACCAGCGACACCATCCGGAAATTTCAGAGCGTCCCAGCTCAAGCCGGACAAGCTTCGCCCTTACTACAGTACTTCGGGATCCTCCTTGACCAAGGACAGCTCAACAAATTTGAGTCTCTGGAGCTCTGCCGTCCCGTCCTTCAGCAAGGCCGCAAGCAGCTGCTTGAAAAATGGCTGAAGGAAGACAAGGTAAGCCAGCACCGTTTGTTAGTGTGGTTCTGTAAACTGTAAGCCACAAACAAGGATGCATCACTAGGCCTAACCATGACATGTGGTGAAGTTCTCTAGACAGCCCATTGGACAGATTCATGCTTCTCTCACTTCAGATGTTATAATAATAATAATAATAATAATAATAATAATAATAATAATAATGAGAGCTATGCTAGAGGTTCAACCATACTGGACAGGTCTCATCAGAGGAGTCAGACAAAGAGTGTCTCTCCCATAAAAAATATGGTGAGACGTAAATTTCAGAATGCCATACCGGCTCGGACGTCGCCCGGGTTAACAAGGTCCGCACTAGATATTGGAGTTCCTGGATATCTGGTGAAAAATGGGTTACAGGACTCAGGACTGTTGGCTGAGCAACCAGGGCCAGCAGCTGCAGAACTACTGGAAGAAAAGGTGTTTACCCGTCGCAGATACACAGTGATGGAAAACAAAGAAATAATGATCTGTTACTACAGATCAAGTCCAACAAGAAGAGGATATCTAAAACGAATGCACCAGTTCTGGAAAGAACAACATCCAGAATCAGAAATAACAGAACAGAGACTAGCAGATCAACGCCGATTTATAACACGAAATAAAGTATTTACAGAAACAGAATTGGACGAACTGCAAAGGTTTACCCAGGGCAAAGAAATCAAAGCCTTACCAGAAGTAATTCAGAATGTAGAGGCAAACCAGGGGGAGTTGGCAGTGAAGGAATCTAGCAGAGATATACAACTGTTCTCATTTGGAAACCAGGCACCTCTACCTCAGGAAGAACAAAACCCTCTAACTAAAGAAATAAAAGAATTGAAACAAAGAATAACTGAGCATCTAGAACAGCACAAAAACAACAGAATAAGGCTACCTGCATTGAAGCTTGTTCCAAAGAAACAGCTAGCACAAGCATTAAAAGATGCAAATATTGCAATATCAAGTATAAGCACCAATTCATTGCAAGAAACAAACCAACTAATGTACAGCACAGCTGCAGTTATAACAGAATACCTGGGATGCAAAATCAACAAAGAAGAAAAACAAACAAACAGTGCACCAGAAAAAAAATGGAAGGTTAGACTAGAAAATAAGATCAGCAAGTTAAGATCACATGCAAGCAAGCTAGAACAGATGAAAGAAAAGAAGCTGAAGAACAAGAAGACCAAAGAATACCTAATCAAGAAATACCACTTAGAAACAAGGAAGATCAAGGAAGCACTGGAAATAATAAAGCAACAAATAACAGCTATAGCCAGGAAAATCAGTAGATATGAAGCTCGAATTGCAAACTATAGGCAGAACCTCCAATTTCAATCCAATCAGAAACGTTTCTACCAATCCATCAATGGAGAAACTGCAAGGAATCAGTCAGTACCTGACAAGGAAGAAACAGTGCAGTTCTGGAAGCAGATATGGGATAACCCAAAGAAATACAACAAGGATGCGGCTTGGTTAAAAGAGGTGGATGCAAATAAAACAGAAGTTGAAATGAAAGAACTAGTAATAACAACAAAAATGGTAGAAAAAAGAGCAAGGAAAATCAAAAATTGGTCAGCACCAGGTGAAGATGAACTGCATGGGTTTTGGTTGAAACATCTAACTGTTATACACCCACTCATTGCCAAACAGTTCAACAATATACTACAAGGAGGAGAAATTGAAAAGTGGCTAACAACTGGGAAAACCTACCTAATAATGAAAAATCCAGCAAAAGGGGCAACACCAGGTAACTACAGGCCAATTACCTGCTTACCAACAACTTTCAAATTACTAACTGGTGTAGTAGCTGATGCAGTGCAACAGCATCTAGTTGAAAACAATCTCTTTCCACCTGAGCAGAAAGGAAACCGCCCCAACAGCAGAGGAACAAAAGATCAACTCCTAATAGACAAAATGATCTTGGAAAACTGCAAGAGAAGGAAGACCAACCTGAATGTGGCATGGATTGACTACAAAAAAGGCATTTGACTCTCTGCCACATGATTGGATAATAAAGTGCCTAGAAATAACAGGAGTCAGTAGAAACATCAGAAAATTTGTGCAAAGATCGATGGCACAATGGAAGACACAGTTGCAGATCAATGGTGAGAGAGCTGGGAGAGGTTAATATCAAGAGAGGAATATTTCAAGGAGATTCATTATCACCATTACTATTTGTTATTGCACTGTTTCCTCTGTCAACAATACTGAATAACTCAGGACATGGCTATCAAACATCAAAAACATCTGCCAGACTATCCCACCTCCTTTATATGGATGATCTGAAGCTGTATGGAAAAACATCATCTGAAATAGAATCGCTGCTCAACACTGTCCGTATATATAGCCAAGATATTGTAATGGAGTTTGGCTTGGACAAATGTGCCACACTTACTATCAAACAAGGAAAAATAATGAAAACTGAAGGAATCAAGATGCCCCACGAAAATAACATTAAGAGTCTGGATGAGGAAGAGTACTACAAATACTTGGGTATCCTTCAAGCTGACAACATCAAGCACACTGAAGTCAAGCAAAAGATTAGAGGTGAATACATCAAGAGAGTGAAGAAGATCTTAAAATCCAAACTCAAGGGAGGAAATACCATAAAGGCAATCAACACCTGGGCAATCCCAGTCATTAGGTACACAGCTGGAATAGTGGACTGGACTCAAGCAGAACTAAAAGCAATGGATAGGCAGACCAGAAAAAATAATGACAATGAATCATGCCCTTCATCCACGCAGTGACATTGATAGACTTTATCTACCAAGGCAAATAGGTGGGCTTGGAATGCTACAAGTACATCAGATGGTTGAAGAAGAAAAAATGGCTTTGGAAGAATATCTGGAGAACAATGATGAAGATGCACTGAAATTAGTATTATCAGGAAGGCTTACTAAACTACGAGAGACCCAAACTGGCCTTCAAGAAAGACCAAATGAAGAACAGAATAGAGGCTATGGGAAGACAAAGCACTACAATGGCCAATACATGAAAAAAATAGCTGGAAAAGCAGATAATACCAAGACCTGGCAATGGCTAAGAGCAGGAAAATTGAAGAAAGAGACCGAGGGACTAATTCTGGCTGCACAAGACCAAGCCTTAAGGACAAATGAATACAAAGTCAAAATTGAGAAGACAGCAACAGACAGTAAGTGCCGCCTATGCAAAGAAGCTGAAGAAACAGTGGACCACTTGGTAAGCTGTTGCAAGAAGATTGCACAAACTGATTACACGCAGCGGCATGACAAAGTAGCAACAATGGTGCATTGGAAGATCTGCAAAAAAATATCATTTGCCTGTAAGCAAAAACTGGTGGGATCATAAAATAGAGAAAGTCATAGAAAATAATAAAATTAAACTGCTCTGGGACTTCAGAATTCAAACAGACAAGCACCTGCAACATAACACCCCAGACTTAACAATTGTCGATAAGAAAGACAAAAACGTCTGGATAGTGGATGTGGCAGTGCCTGGAGATAGCAGAATAGAAGAGAAAGAACTGGAGAAGATAACAAAATACAAAGACCTACAAATAGAAATAGAAGACTGTGGCAAAAGCAAGCAAGGGTAGTACCAATAGTCATAGGCTCCTTGGGTGCAATCCCAAAACAACTGGAGCACCACTTGAACACCATTGGCATTGACAACTTCGCTATTAGTCAATTGCAAAAGGCGGCCTTATTAGGAACTGCTTCCATCCTGCGACGATACCTGTAATACCATCAATCATCCACATCTGCCTATCCCAGGTCCTGGGTAAGGACTCGATAGGTAGACAAAATGCCAAATCCAGTCTGAACATCTGGCTGACTGTGCGATGATCGATAATAATAATAATAATAAGGCGGCCTTATTAGGAACTGCTTCCATCCTGCGACGATATCTGTAATACCATCAAACATCCACATCTGCCTACCCCAGGTCCTGGGTAAGGACTCGATAGGTAGACAAAATGCCAAATCCAGTCTGAACATCTGGCTGACTGTGCGATGATCGATAATAATAATAATAATAATAATAATAATAATAATAATAATAATAATAATAATAAGCACAAGACCAAGCCTTAAGGACAAATGCATACAAAGTCAAAATTGAGAAGACAGCAACAGACAGTAAGTGCCGCCTATGCAAAGAAGCTGAAGAAACAGTGGACCACTTGGTAAGCTGTTGCAAGAAGATTGCACAGACTGATTACAAGCAGCGGCATGACAAAGTAGCAACAATGGTGCATTGGAAGATCTGCAAAAAATATCATTTGCCTGTAAGCAAAAACTGGTGGGATCATAAAATAGAGAAAGTCATAGAAAATGATAAAATTAAACTGCTCTGGGACTTCAGAATTCAAACAGACAAGCACCTGCAACATAACACCCCAGACTTAACAATTGTCGATAAGAAAGACAAAAAAGTCTGGATAGTGGACGTGGCAGTGCCTGGAGATAGCAGAATAGACGAGAAAGAACTGGAGAAGATAACAAAATACAAAGACCTACAAATAGAAATAGAAAGACTGTGGCAAAAGCAAGCAAGGGTAGTACAATAGTCATAGGCTCCTTGGGTGCAATCCCAAAACAACTGGAGCACCACTTGAACACCATTGGCATTGACAAATTCGCTATTAGTCAATTGCAAAAGGCGGCCTTACTAGGAACTGCTTCCATCCTGCGACGATATCTGTAATACCATCAAACATCCACATCTGCCTATCCCAGGTCCTGGGTAAGGACTCGATAGGTAGACAAAATGCCAAATCCAGTCTGAACATCTGGCTGACTGTGCGATGATCGATAATAATAATAGTTGGAAGAGACAAGGAAGGGAAGGAAAGAAGGAAGGAAGGAAGGAAGGAAGGAAGGAAGGAAGGAAGGAAGGAAGGAAGGAAGGAAAAAAAACAGCAATACCACTTCACAGTGCTTTACAGCCCTCTCTAAGCAGTTTACAGAGCCAGCACATTGTCCCCAACAATCTTGAGTCCTCATTTTACCGACCTCAAAAGGATAGAAGGCTGAATCAACCTTGAACCGGTCGGGATCGAACTCCTGACAATGGGCAGAATCATCCTGCCATACCGCACTCTAACCACTGCGCCACCACGGCTCTTGATAACTTGCCTCCTTGCGCAGCAGAGTTGCCCACTGAAATGCAAACAACAGTTTGCCAACAGCAACAGTTGTGGTTGTTGGGACATGGCGGGAGTGTGAAAGTATTTTCGGAGGCTGGCCCGATGTCAATAACTTGGAAAGGCCGATTCCGTTGGCCTCGTGTGCCAAGCCGGCCTGCCGTTTTTCAACCTTGGACGGGCGTTGATTTCTGGCATCTTTTTATTTCAGCTGGAGTGCTCGGAAGAGCTGGGAGACTTGGTGAAGGCTGCGGATCCAACCCTCGCCCTGAGTGTTTACCTCCGCGCGAACGTCCCAAACAAAGTCATCCAGTGTTTTGCGGAAACCAGCCAGTTCCAGAAAATCGTCCTTTATGCCAAAAAGGTAAAATTTATCTTCTCTTTCGGTCTGAAAGCGCCAGCTTGTGCAATGAGCTCACCTTGCAAGTCAACACATTTTTTTTCTTTTTTTAATTTTATCTTTCCTGAGATAAGACAAAAGTCTCCGAACATTCCAATAGGTTAGAAGCACGAGGTGTAACCGTCTCAACTTGCTGAGTTTCTGTTTGGGTTGCAGGCTCAGACATGACTTATTTTGACATATAGGGCGTGCTTGACTTAACGGTTGCAGTGGAGCAAAAATTTCGGCTACTAAGCAAGACAGTTAAGTCCCTTTTGCCTCGGTTTACGTCCTTTCTTGAATCACTGCTTTGTTCAGTTAAGTAACCTGGTTGTTAAGTGAATCTGGCTTCCCCACTACTTAGTTTGTCAGAAAGTCACAAAAGGGGATCACATGATCCCAGCACGGTGCAACCGTCGTAAATATGACCCAGTTGCCAAGCCATCTGAATGATCCCATGACAGTGGGGACGCTGCAATGGTTGTAAGTATGAAAAACGGTCGTAAGTCACTTTGTGCAAGGCTGTGGTTACTTTGAACGGTCACTAAATGAATGATTGTAA
This sequence comes from Crotalus tigris, assembly GCF_016545835.1. Lineage (NCBI taxonomy): Eukaryota > Metazoa > Chordata > Lepidosauria > Squamata > Viperidae > Crotalus > Crotalus tigris. Next base: position 22,224 of record NW_024100632.1, read on the forward strand.
ACCGAGGACTACCTGTACCTAGCAAAATGCCCAATAGCCCAGTAACTGAAGTCACACAGGTCATTAAACCCATAAATCGTGATTTAGAGGCCACAGCAGTTTTGGCCTGCTCCTTATATAAACTAGATAAGCCAGGTTATGGTTTAATGCAAGAGTTTTCAAATTTTTTTCATTAAGTGGCAAATCTCTGAGCTGCAAATCCTTGGGCCAGTGGAATCTTTCACAAAGTTTCAGATTGCTCATTGACCCCCAAACATTTATTGTATAAAAATAATTTAAAATCGTGACTTTTAACTAATAGTTGAGAACAATAAAGTCATCTGGTCAGCATTTGTGACCTTCCTATCTTCCAAACAGTAAAGTTAGTGGTAGAAACTGAATTTGCTGAATGATTGCATGATTAGCAACTTAACAACGGTGGCAAAAATTGGTTGTAAAATCGGGCTTAACTCAGTATTTTTCTTCCTTAGCAGTGGAAATTTTGGGCCCTATTGTGGTCAATTATCTGTAAGACGTTCTTGAATTTCTCTTTTGTGGACGTCTCGGTCACCGTTGGTCCAAATCAACTAACGTGATCTCTTATTTTAAAGGTTGGCTATACCCCTGATTGGATTTTCCTGTTGAGAAGTGTAATGAGAGTCAATCCAGATCAAGGACTTCAGTTTGCTCAAATGTTGGTCCAGGATGAAGAGCCTTTGGCCAACATCAATCAGGTAAAGAGCACTTCCAGACTCTGGTGGTTCTAGAACAGGGGTTTCCAAACTTGGCACCTTTAAGCCTGGTGGACTTCAGCTCCCAGAATGGCTCAACACAGCTGGGGAATTCTGGGAGTTGAAGTCCACCAGTCTTAAAAGTTGCCTAGTTTGAAGAGCCCTGTTGAAGAAGATAATTTGAAATCTATTATGGTGTTGAATTTACTTCGACTTTGTGTATCTCGTCGTCTCTGAAGCAAACAAACTTGGAGTCTTCTCTCATCCTTGTTATGAATGGGTAGATATTTTGTGGAAAGTGCAGGGAAGCAATAAAGATGCCTGCGCTTTCATAGGACCATCTGATCTCAGAGATCTAACTCTGAAAGGAATGAGAATTGTTTCGTCAGCTTTCCTTCCGACAATGGAAGCTGGGCCATTTCCAGGGTGCAGAAAGCTGAAAGTAATGTAATTATAACCTTTTGTGGTGTGATGGTTGACACAACAGAAAGATAGGTGTTATGTGGGTAGAAGGCAGTATTGAAGGCTGACTCTGCCCACTGCCGGGAGTTCGATTCTCACCGGATCAAGGTTGACTCAACCTTCTATCCTTCCGAGGTCGGTAAAAGGGGAGCCCAGACTGTTGGGGGCAAAAGGCTGCCTCTGTAAACCGCTTAGAGAGGGCTGTAAAGCATTGTGAAGCAGAATATAAATCTAAGTGCTGTTGCTATTGCTGTGTCCTTCCGCAGATTGTCGATGTGTTCATGGAGAACAGTTTAATTCAGCAGTGCACTTCCTTCTTGCTGGATGCGTTGAAGAACAATCGTCCTGCTGAAGGCCACCTCCAGACCCGTCTCCTTGAGATGAATCTCATTCATGCTCCGCAGGTAACTGCTTCCCCCTCCTGCAACAGGATATGACATCATCTCGTTTCCTCTTGAGCAGGACAGTTGACCCTCTTCTAGATATAGCTTCAGCTTTACACAGGTGGTCCAAAATTGGACAACTGGCCGCCGGACAGTTCTACGTGGGATCTAACCCGGTGCGAAAAACATTGCCCGCCAGTTCCTTCGACATTATTTCCCATTGATAAAAACGGAAATAATGTTGGAAGAAGCAGTGGCAAATAATATGGATTGTCCAGTCTCTTCTTAAAAACTTCCAGTGTTGGAGCATTCACCGCTTCTGGAGGCAGGTTGTTCCACTGGTTCATTGTTCTAACTGTCAGGAAGTTTCTCCTTAGTTCCAGGTTGCTTCTCTCCTTGGTTAGTTTCCATCTGTTGCTTCTTGTCCTGCCTTCAGGCGCTTTGGAGAATAGCTTGATTCCCTCTTCTTTATGGCAGCCCCTGAGATATTGGAACGCTGCTATCCTGTCCCCCCTCGTCCTTCTCTTCCCGTGTGGAATTGTCCCACAGCGAGTTGGTCATAGCGAGTTAATCACGACCCGGGCTAGTCAGTTGGCTTTTTTATGGTGGCTTTTTTTTTTTTACATTCCACATAGGATTCGTCTACGTATAAATGCTATTGGTGTGCTTCTTCGGTTCTCTTCTTTTAGGTTGCCGATGCCATTTTGGGAAACCAGATGTTCACACATTACGACCGAGCCCACATTGCCCAGCTGTGCGAAAAGGCTGGCTTGCTGCAGAGAGCTTTGGAACACTACACGGATCTTTACGATATCAAGCGTGCCGTGGTGCACACACACCTCCTGAATCCAGAGGTAAAATATATAAAAATAAATGTAATAAAGCAAATGCCTTTTTTTTTTTTTGGCTTAATATCCTGTGAATCCATCTAGGGCAGAGGTTCCCAACCTTTTGGGCGCCAGGGACGGTTCCAGGGAGAGAGGTTTTTCTGCGGACCCGAGGGTGTGTGGTTTTGTGTGCTGCCTGCATCTCGCGGATGGGGCTTTGCTTGGTTGCTGGCATGCCGCGGCTGGTACTGGTCAACGGACCGGGCGTTGGGGACCCCTGATCTAGGGTATTGTCTAATTGAATGGTTCTGAAATATTCAACCTGAGATAACAGATCTTAGTTCTTTAATTAGTACTTGTTCCTAATGTAGTAGAAATCCTCGATATATATTCAGAAGACAAGATCACGAAGGGTTGGAGAAACAGGTTTATTTGCACAAAAGTTCAGAGCATTAGCATGACAAATTCTCAACCCCGGGCTACTATACCCTTATGAGCTATAGCAGGAGGTGGGAGAAAGAGAAGTTTATGTAATTGGCTATCATACTATATTTCTCTATAAGGATATTATCTTACACCAGTGTTTCCCAAACTTGACAATTTTAAGGCATGTGGACTTCAACTCCCAGAATTCCACAGCCAGAGTTGCTGGCTGTGGAATTCTGGGAGTTGAAGTCCTCATGCCTTAAAATTGTCAAGTTTGGGAAACACTGTCTTACACCATCTGTGACTTTCAGTATCTTTCTTACGATATGTTCCGTTACAGTAAATAACTAGCACACAGGTCACACAGCTAATTGTTACGTGAAGGAAAGTTCCTTTTTTCCTCAAGCTTACAACATCAGAGCAAGGAAGTGTCTCCTAATATGTTCAGCTACTATTGAGTATGTATTTTCCATTACTATGAGTGTGTTTTTTCCATTCTGCCTCACTAAGGCAGGTGTTTGGGTTGCGTGTTCTAGGTTATACATGCATCTCTTTTACATATTTAACTTTGGAGAGGTTTTTTTTCTCTCTCTCCCTCCTCCCCCCCCCAGTGGCTGGTGAATTTCTTTGGCTCCTTGTCCGTTGAAGACTCCGTCGAGTGCCTCCGCGCCATGTTGTCCGCCAACATCCGACAAAATTTGCAGCTCTGTGTCCAGGTGGCTTCAAAGTACCACGAACAGTTGGGCACCCAGTCTCTTGTGGAACTCTTTGAGTCCTTCAAAAGCTATGAAGGTACATCTGAGACAGGGGTCCCCAACACACGCACACCCCCTGATCCTTTATCACTGTTAATTGGAGGAAGGAATTGTGCTTTGAGGGGAGGGGAATCCAGCTTTTGGCTTCAATTGTGTTAGTGCCGACGCTATGCTTCTCAAATAAAGATTCTTTAAGGTAAACCGTGCCTCGAAGTTGTTTGAAGAGTTTCATTCGTCGGAACCACGACCTTAACACTAAATGCCAGAGACATTCACATAATGAGTTCAGCCTCTCTGGCATGTCAGAATGTAAAGCAACTGAGTGGAAAACTGGCGTGACAGATTAAAGAGGATCACTAGAAGATCAGGATTAGCCTGATAAGATTAATTGACTCAGTATTACAAGAAGAGCAGTATCCTATACTTGGTTTAAAGGAACCAAAACAAAAGTGTGTGTTTTAAGCTGTAGTCAAACTGCTGAAATGCCTACGTGAGTTTGGGAAATATTTTCAACCTGTTTGGCTTGTTTTTATAGCCCAAATTAAAGCCAAAAGACCTGGTGCAAGCATATTCAATTAAACTGGTTCCTGAAAATTTTCTGACTTGTGCCAAGAAAAAAAAAGGGGGGGGGACTTTAATTCTTTGAACTTACTCATCTCTGCATCTCCGCTAACGACTTGTTTCTCTGCCCGTCTAGGACTCTTTTATTTCTTGGGCTCTATTGTCAACTTCAGCCAGGACCCAGATGTCCATTTTAAATACATCCAGGCTGCCTGCAAGACAGGCCAAATCAAAGAAGTTGAAAGGATCTGCCGTGAAAGCAACTGTTACAATCCAGAACGAGTGAAAAATTTCCTGAAGGTAAAATTCTGGGCACGGCAGCTTCGGCAACTTTTAAGATGGGTGGACTTCGACTCCCAGAATTCCTGGGATGCTGGCTGGAGAATTCTGGGAGTTGAAGTCCACCCATCAAATTGCTGAGGTTGAGAAACAATCTTTTAGGCTGTTTGTTTGCTTGTTTGTATCCCATCCTTACTATTTTTATAAATAAGTCAAAGCAGTGAATGTATCCAACATATCTTCCTCCTCCTACTTTTCCCCCAAAACAACGACCCTGTGAGGTGGGATCTATCTCTCTTAACAGTCTCTGATTTATGTCTTGTGTGTTTCTTTTGCTGCCCATCTAGGAAGCCAAGCTTACCGACCAGCTTCCCTTGATCATCGTCTGCGACAGATTTGACTTTGTTCACGACTTGGTCCTTTACTTGTATCGCAACAACTTACAGAAGTATATTGAGATATATGTTCAGAAGGTACGGTTCACTTCCTCTGGGTTTGAACTGAAGACTCTTGATCGTGTGATCGTGGGGAGGCTGCAGTGCTTCTGAGTGTGAAAAAGCAGTCATTTAGACCGACTCGTCAGAGGGTGGGATTGCAAGCCTCGAAACTAAACAATCGGTCCCGCTTTAGGTGAACCCAAGTCGCATTCCCGCGGTCGTGGGAGGACTCCTGGACGTGGATTGCTCCGAAGATGTGATCAAGAACTTGATCATGGTGGTGAGAGGTCAGTTTTCGACGGACGAATTGGTGGCCGAAGTGGAGAAAAGAAACAGGTGAGAGCCAGAGGGATCTTCAGAATATTTTATTTCCCAAGAGCGATTAAATTAGCTTCCCTGATACCAGAGGTCCCCAACCTTTTGGACATCAGGGACCGGTTCCGTGGAGAGAGATTTTTTCCGTGGATCGGAGAGGGGTGTGGTTCCATGTACTTCCAGCATCCCACGGATGGGGCTTTGCTTATTTGCACGGACCGGTTTTAGGCATGTCACAGCCCGGAGTTGGGGACCCCTGCACTATACAACCTCAGGGCACATATAGGTCGTGCTTGACCTGACAACCTTTCGTTTAGTGACTGTTTGAAGTTACAGCGGCAGTGAAAAAAAGTGACTTATGACCATTTTTTACACTGAACGATGTCAAGAGTGAAAATCTGGCAGCTACATGACTCTCTGTTTTCATCTTGCCATCAGTGTAAGGGCAGATGGGAGGCGTTGCTTTCGAATGGGTTAGTTTGAGAAACGAAATCTCTCCAGTTTTACGGAAGAGTCCGCAGTCTGGAAACCTTTCAAGGACATTCTAGCAGGCGTGAAGAAGATAGCAGAGGGTTCCCATAACAAAGAAGATAGGTTTACATGAGATAGGTGGACATCTGGGGGTGGTTTGTCTGGGAAAGTCTGATGCCTTGGGATTTTAGAGTTTTACCTCGCTTGCACCACGTCACCTATTCAATAAACAGGAAGCATTTCAGAAATGAAAATAATCCTGGACTTTTATTTGGCTGCTCGAGGTGGAGATTTGACGTAAGACCATTGCAGCCGCTCCATGGTCACGTGATCAAAATTCAAATGCTTGGCAACTGGCCTGTACTTACGACGGTTGCAGTGTCCCCGGGATCACGTGATCCCCTTCTGAGAAGCAAAATCAAAATGGGGGAAGCCAGATTGACTTAAAAGCCGTGTTACCAACTGGTAGCAAGAAAGATCATCAAACGGGGCAGAAGTCACTGAACCACGGTCTCCCTTAGCAACAGAAAGGTTGGGCTCTGTTGTAAGTCGAGGACCTCCTGTACCTGCTTTTTAAAACCAGCAGGTAAACCACAGCAGTTGTTCCAGGCACTGGGGGGGAAAGGATGTGTTGCTTCCTGCCTTGAAGATGTTTAGACTGATGTGGGTTTAGGCTGGAGCTGCTTCTCTGTAAGAGGGTGTCCTCTTCTTGAGAAAGACTTTGCAGAAAGATAAACCAGGATCAATTGTTTAAAAGCTGGCTAGGACCAGCGACAGAGCGAACTAAGGATCCCTGTTCTTCTCCAAAGGCTGAAATTGCTCCTGCCTTGGCTGGAATCTCGGATTCACGAAGGCTGCGAAGAGCCGGCAACTCACAACGCCCTGGCTAAAATCTACATCGACAGCAACAACAACCCCGAGCGCTTCCTGCGGGAGAATCCCTTCTACGACAGCCGCGTGGTCGGAAAATACTGTGAGAAGAGAGACCCTCACCTGGCCTGTGTGGCTTATGAAAGGGGGGAGTGTGACCTCGAGCTCATCAAGGTGAGCATGGTCGTTGGAGACGAAGCAGCAGAAGGCTGTAGTGTAGAGGCTAATATGAATAAAAAGGGTTTTTTAAAATAATAATAATCCACCATGTTGTTTATGGAGATTCTCAGTCCTCCAGGTCACGGTTGTCCCAAAAGTGCTTCCCCCCCCCCCCCCAGGAAACAGCTGGACTTCCTTCTTTTTCTTGGAAGACATTTCGCTTCTCATCCCAGAAGCTTCTTCAGTTCTGACAAGATGGTGGGGAAACTTTCCTTCCCCACCATCCATTCAGAGCTGAAGAAGCTTCTTAAATGAGAAGAGAAATGTCTTCAAAGAAAAACAAGAAAATCCAGTTGCCTGGTGAAAAAAAAAACATCTTTGGGATAATCCTCCATGTTTGCAACGTGGCTGCTGCCAACCTTGAAGTTGGAAAGTGTCCGTTTAAACCTGCTCCTTTTTTAAACAAAAGCCTCTTCCTTTCCTATCGCTCCCTTTTTCAGGTGTGCAACGAGAATTCTCTGTTTAAGAGTGAAGCGCGTTACTTGGTGCGAAGGAAAGATCCAGAATTGTGGGTCAGTGTGTTGGAGGAAAACAACCCCTTCAGAAGACCCCTCATTGATCAGGTAAAGTGTGTTTCTGGTTTTTTTTCCCCTTAACTAGGCCAGGATTGTGCTGAATGATTGTTCAATGGCATTGTGATTTCCCAATGCCAGGTGGTCCAGACGGCGTTATCAGAAACTCAAGATCCAGAAGAGGTTTCTGTGACGGTTAAAGCCTTCATGACGGCTGATCTGCCCAACGAACTGATTGAGCTGCTTGAAAAGATCGTCCTGGATAATTCAGTCTTCAGCGAGCACAGGTAGGGAAGACCGGTTTTTTGTAACCTTCCAAAGGTCACCTTTCTACGACATTAATCGATATTTAATTTCTCGTGAACGCATTTGTACGGCGCTATCTGCAAGGCCTCTTAAGTAACAGCAACCCTTACTACAAGCGGTCCTTGACTTACCACCCCAGTTGAGCCCCAAATGCCCATTTTCTAAGCAAGACAATGTTAAGAAACTTTTTTTGGCCCATTTTACGACCTTTCTTGCCACGGTCGTGAAGTGAACCTCTGCAGTGGTGAAGTTAGTAACACCCTTGTTAAGTGAATCCGGCTTCCCCATTGGCGTTGCTGATCAGTCGCATGTGGTGATCACATGGCCCTGGGACAGTACAACCGTCATAAAGAAGAGACTAGACACTCGCCTGTCTGAGATGGTATAGGTTCTCCTGCTTGAGCAGGGGGCTGGACTAGAAGACCTCCAAGGTCCCTTCCAACTCCTGTTCTATTCTATTCTATTCTATTCTATTCTATTCTACTCCATATTTATTCTATTTATTCTATTCTGTTCTATTCTATTCTATTCTACATATTCTATTTTACGTATTCTATTTTACGTATTCTATTCTAATTCTATTCTGCTCTATTCTACTCTACTCTATATTTCTATTCTATTTATTCTATTCTACTCCATATTCATTCTATTCTACTCTATTCTATTCTATTTTACATATTCTATTCTAATTCTATTCTACTCTACTCTATATTTCTATTCTATTCTACTCCATATTTATTCTATTCTACTCTATTCTATTCTATTTTACATATTCTATTCTATTCTAATCCTATTCTACTCTACTCTATATTTCTATTCTATTCTATTCTCTCTTAGTCTATTTTATTCTGTTCTGTTCTGCTCTCTTCTATTCTATCTATTCTAATTCTATTCTATTCTATTCTCCTATTTTCTTAGTTTTATTCTATTTATTCTGTTCTGCTCTGCTCTATCTATTCTACTCTTCTATCCTATCCTATTCTATCCTATCCTATCCTATCCTAAATACATGCCAGTTGCCAAGCATCCAAATTTTGATCACACAACCGTTAGGGATGGTGCAACGGTTATAAGAGTAAACAACGGCCCTAAGTCCCTTTTCTTTCCGTGCCGTTGTAATTTTAATCAGTCACTTCATAACAGGCTTGTAAGTTGAGAGCTGCCTGTACTGCTGGAATCTGCCGGCTTAACCGTTTGCTTGTGCGCGCTCGCCAGGAATCTGCAGAACCTCTTGATCCTGACGGCCATCAAAGCCGACCGCACCCGGGTGATGGAGTACATCAATCGGCTGGATAACTACGACGCTCCGGATATCGCCAACATCGCCATCAGCAATGAGCTGTACGAAGAAGCCTTTGCCATCTTTAGGAAGTTTGACGTCAACACGTCTGCCATTCAGGTGAGGCTGCCCTTGGCAGCTTGCCAGCCTCCGAAGATCTCTCCCCCAGGTGCTTTTTTTTTTCCCCAGGAGGCAACTGGACTTTCTTGTTTTTCCTTTGAAGAAGTTTCGCTTCTCCTCTGAAGAAGCTTCTTCTGCTCTGACTGGATGGTGGGGAGTGGACGGATGTATACACCTTGCAGACCGCTGGCCATTTGCATCCTTTTAGAGAGTGGTTGAGGCCACCGGGAGGTTTACCTGTGTCCTCAGGGTCACCTGAGTGTGGAGCCTTCCTGGCTGCAGGATGGGTCTCTTCCCTGTTGAAAAGAGGCACGGGCAGTTGGGGATGAGTCTGTGTGGCCTGCCTCTCAAACTGAAGCCCAAATGGTTCCTGTCGTTTGCAATGAGTTCTGGAAATCCGTTCAGACTCCCACACCATTCGAAGGGGGTCCATCCCCAAGTGCATGGCTAAATGGAGATTCTCAGTCCTCCAAGTCAGGGTTGTCCCAAAGGTGCATTTTCAGGAGGCAACTGGACTTTATTAGTTTTCCTTGAAGACGTTTTGCTTCTCCTTCAAGAAGCTTCCTCCGCTCTGACTGGATGGTGGGGAGTGGAAGGATTTATACTCCTTGCAGACCGCCGGTCCTTTGCGTCCTTTTAGAGAGCTGTGGAGGCCACCTGGAGGTTTACCTGTGTCCTCAGGGTCACCTGAGTGGTGCAAATGGGTGGGGAGCCTTCTTGGAACAGCCAAACCTTGGATGAGAGAGCGAAACGTCTTCAAAGAAAAAGAAGAAAGTCCAGCTGACTCGTGAAAAAGCACCTTTGGGATAACTATGACCTGGAATGACTGAGAATCTCCACAGACTTCAAAGAGCTCCATTTTTCTCCTTTTCTTCCTAGTGTTGGCTTAGTTCTGGGTTCTCCAAAGTTGGCAACTTTATCACTCGTTGACCGCTTCAAAACCTGGAGAAGAGCTGGAGAAGCGAAGCGTCTTCCAAGAAAAACGAGGCAGTCCGATTTTGCCTCCTGGAAAAAAAAAAGCACCTTTGGTTTAAGACTTTGTGGTTTTTCAACTCCCAGAATTCCTCAGTCAGGAATTCTGGGAGTTGAAGTCCACAAAGTCTTGAAGTGGCCAACTTCGGAGACCCCCCCTCCCCGTTTAGATCTTTGACCTGCTCCTCCCTTTAAAAACCTGGACCAGTTCTCTCCCTTCTGTTTTCTAAGAGAGGGGGTTCTGAAATCTCACTTTGCACCCTTTTATAGGTGTTGATAGAACACATTGGCAATTTGGACCGTGCCTATGAATTTGCCGAGAGGTGTAATGAGCCGGCCGTCTGGAGCCAGCTGGGCAGAGCACAGCTTCAGAAGGACTTGGTTAAGGAAGCGATAGATTCCTACATAAAAGCCGATGATCCATCTGCCTACATGGAGGTTGTGCAGGCAGCCAACAGAAACGGTGAGCCATTTTTTTTTTAATTTCCACCTGAATGTCAGAAAATGTTTTGCCCTTTTTTCGGTCAGCCGGCATTTGATAGTAATGGATTCTAATCGCTCCAGTCTCCTGTTTTTCCAAACCTCCGTGTTAAGAATATACATTACTTTTTATTCTCTCTGCACATACAGCGTGCATATTACCTCAGCGTCCATATTTTTTTTTTATTATAATTTTTGCAATTTTACAATAAAAACCCCTTTCCCAATCCTTCCCCAAAACCCTCCCCCGTTCTTCCCAGAGCTAGATACAGAGTTAACTAAAACTTAGTAGAAAAAGCTTATAAACTCAAATAAACCACAAACAAATATGATTATATTCAATGAACAAATTGTTAAATACATTAACTCCATTATATATAAAAAAAACAGAAAAAGAAGAAAAGAAAGAAAATTAAAAAAATAATAAAAGGGAAAAAAAGGAGAAAAACTAAACTATTCTACACTTCTAAATAATATCTTAAACTTTAAATATAAATTATTCAAAAGCTAAATAATATTTTCTAATATCATACCTATATTGTATAAAATTTATCCATCTTTTCCACACCAAGAGCGTCCATATTTTGATAGGTATATCTATTTAAAATACACAGCTTGGCATATGGAAAGCTGGGAGTCTGCTTATAATTCAGAAATGCAAAACATTTTTAACGTGCATATTAGTTTAAGTTAGTTGCATTGGTTTGGTTAAAACTGTGATCATGTAGAACAGTGGCTCCCAACCTTTTCTGTACCCCGCACCCCTACAACGCTTCTGATATATTCTCGCACCCCTTACAAAAGTTCAAAATAATGGCAACAAATGGTGCATATACACTATAATTTTGAAAACCCAAGTTTTTGCACCCCCTGGAATATCGTCTCGCACCCCCAGTTGGGAACCCCTGATGTAGAAGCTGGCCAGAAAAATCTCTGCGTGACTCTCTAAATCTGTAAGTCTGTCATTCTACGTGGCGATGTACACAATTGTTTAAATTAGCTTAAAACAGAAAGATACCAAAGAAATAAGTTTCCTAAAATATTTTTCTGTATGCGATCAGTTTGTCAGTATACTAGTAAGCCTCCCGTGGCTATGTACAGTATTCTTCCGTTCATTCCACTGCTGCTTTTTGCAAATGCCTGACATCCTGAAAATGTCATCGTAAAATAAATTATTTGTTCTCTCTTTTTGCGTCCCTTCAAGATAACTGGGAGGACCTGGTCAAATTCTTACAGATGGCTCAGAAGAAAGCCAGAGAGTCTTACGTTGAGACCGAGCTGATTTTTGCCTTAGCCAAAACAAACCGACTTTCGGAGCTAGAAGAATTTGTCAGCGGCCCTAACAACGCACACATACAACAGGTATTTTTATGTATTTATTTACTTATCCATTCTTACCGCAGGTTAACGAGGCGGCTTGCAATATTAAATTTTATTTGGAGGTTAAAACCTTTAGCCCAGTTAAATTAAACATAATTCCTAAGAAATGACATAGTGTAGTGATTAATAAGGATGATAATTTGATTAAGTGCATCAGTCCTCTTGATTCCCAGAGAGTCCGGGCAATTTGCAGATGGTTAAAAACATTTAACAACTAGGAAACCACAGAAACGCAAAACTGAACAAAACTCGGGTTGCACCGGTAGGTTTTCCTGTGTGAGCTAGACAAGTGCAAGGCCAAGCCAGCAGACTTTGTCACTAGGTGGGGCCAACCCTGAGAAGAACAGCAAAAACTAACTCTAAATCATGGTTTGTTGCTTAGCACACCGATGCTGGCATTCACGTTCTGTTGCTTTGTCATTGGCCAGTTTTGTCCTCTCGTCTCTTTTCAGGTTGGTGATCGCTGCTACGAGGAAGGGATGTATGATGCGGCCAAGCTACTCTACAATAACGTGTCGAACTTTGCACGCCTGGCCTCCACCTTGGTGCACCTGGGGGAGTACCAAGTAGCTGTGGATAGCGCGCGCAAAGCTAACAGCACCAGGACGTGGAAAGAGGTGAGTTGCTTGGCATTCTTCACGGGGAAAGATATTTTGACTTAAGATTGTAATTGAGCCTGGGATCAAGTTGTTTAAACGGATCATCGTCACCCGATTTTACGATCCCAGTTGTGGCAGTCGATAAGCAGTTACAGTAATCGTAAAGCAAATCCCTTGTCCGCAATGGGTGGTGGGGGGTTTTGGGCCAGAAAACAGAAAGAAATGCAGTTTTCTGGAACAGCTGACATCTTGCAACCTGTAACACCATCAAACATCCACCTGTGTTTATCCCAAGTCTTTGGGAAGGACTGGTTAGATGGGGGGAAATGCCAAATCCTGTTTGAACATCTGGATGATTGCAATGAGCCCTTATTGTTGACATTGACGAAATCTCCATCGGTCAATTGCAAAAGGCAGCTTTACTTGGAACGGCTGACATCCTGCGAGGAGACCTGTAACACCGTCAAACAATATCTGCGTGTCCCAGATCCTTGGATAAGGGGACAGAAATGCCAAATCCAGCCTGAACATTGGGATGACATCTGTGCAAATCAACGGATTCGATTGTTCCCTTTTGCTAAGTGTGTCTTTTGTTGCAGGTGTGTTTTGCCTGTGTGAACGGAAAGGAATTCCGGCTTGCGCAGATATGCGGCTTGCACATCGTAATCCACGCAGATGAACTTGAAGAACTGATAAGCTACTATCAGGTTGGATTCCTTTAACTTTGATGGCATAAAAGTTACCGAAGATATTTCTGTCCCACTTCCTCCCATTGAACTGCTAATGTTAAAAACAGCTGTAGTATTTGTGGGTCAAATGAACCCACACACTAGCATCCTTTTAGACAATAGCCTTTAAAAAAATAATAATAATCCCACCAAACCCTAGAAACTGAGAACAGTTCCTGGAGGATACATACATTTAGCTGAAATTTTATTTAAATTTTAGGATGAAATCTGACATATCATAATCAGTTTTTAATCTCCGTGATGAATAAGCCTCTATTGCTCATTTTTAGTTCGGTCCAAATACAATTAGTTTTCATTGTTTACGTCTGCACACAACCACTTTAAACTTAATACAAATCCAGTTCTAAACTCGTTTGCAAAAAAAATTTGATTTTTGTAACAGAGTTCTCAAAGTTTGGAATATCTGACCTGATTCAGTTGTCTCTGCCATTAACTTTCGCAGTTTTCATTCTAACTTAAACTCTGTGGACCTAAATTCCATATTTAAGAGGTCCCTAAGTGGGCATGTGTAAATGCACTAAAGGGCCTATTGTGACACTTTAATTTTCTAACTTTGTTTGTTGGAATTTATATTTTTTGCCTGATGGATTAAATTTTAAAAAATGTTTGGAACCTCTCCTCTTTAATCAGAGTTGCCCCTTAAGCAGTTTCCTTCCGAAGTTGTAAGAACACAGACATTTTTGAAATAATAGAAAATATTTGCAATTCCAGTTTTAGATTTTGGCTGTGGTTTGCTCTCCAAATTAGTTTTCAGAACATTTCGTTACCAGGCTAGATAACCTTAACAGCAGGATTTTCTTCTCCTATTCCTCTTGAGTTTATATAAGGCTTGTGTGCTAGGAGGTCTGTGACGGGTTGTTCGTTTGGGGCTATATTAAATTTAAATTCGGAGCAGCTCACTGGTTTTCTCGTTGATTGGTTAATTCGGATGGTCTGGATTCTTACATATTCATAGGCTGGAATGGAAGTTCATGGGATTATCTGCTGATCTTGTTCCGCTGCACAGGTGGTCTAAGCTGCTTTAACCTGCTTGTGCTCTCGACTTGCAGGGCCGTGGTTACTTCGAGGAACTGATCGGTCTCTTGGAAGCAGCTCTGGGTCTGGAACGGGCCCACATGGGGATGTTCACCGAGCTTGCTATTTTATATTCCAAATACAAGCCCCAGAAGATGAGAGAACACCTGGAGCTCTTTTGGTCCAGAGTCAATATCCCAAAGGTATCTGATATTCCTGAAGTCAAGTAAATAACTGAAATTGTTCCGTTTTCCAGCTAGCTTCGTAAAATACACAAAAAGTCAAATGGTTTGGGAACCAGTAACTTTATCGTGCCTTGGACTCTTGTCTTCCTTTTCACTGTTGGCTTTCAAACCCTCCTGTGTCTTCAAGGTCCTCCGAGCTGCAGAACACGCCCACCTGTGGGGAGAGCTTGTCTTCCTCTATGATAAATACGAAGAATATGACAATGCAATAATCACCATGATGAACCATCCGACGGATGCTTGGAAGGAAGGACAGTTCAAGGACATCATTGCCAAGGTGAACGGCTATAAAGGGAATAGGAATAGAATAGAATAGAATAGAATAGAATAGAATAGAATAGAATAGAATAGAATAGAATAGAATAGAATAGAATTTAGTACCATAGTTCCCTGAATATAAGTCCTAACAGAAAAATAAGCCCTAATGCGTCTTTCGGAGCAAAAATTAACATAAGACCCGGTCTTATTTTCAGGGGAACACGGTATCCCTCCTGTTCGTTCCTCACGGTTGAGTCTTTGAAATAGATCTTCAATTTTGGATAATTAAATTTAATGTACCATTTTCTTAACCCATTCGTATCCTCCAGGTTGCCAACGTAGAGTTGTATTACAGAGCCTTGCAATTTTATTTGGATTACAAACCGTTGCTGATCAACGATCTCCTCCTCGTATTATCTCCACGGCTGGATCACACCAGGACAGTCAGCTTTTTCTCCAAGGTAACTTAAACCCACTTCTGGAAAGAACTGGCCAATACCGGGTTCAGATGGGATGGTCTAAGGCAGCGGTCCCCCCCCCACATTTTTGGCACCAGGGACCGGCTTCATGGGAGACAATTTTTCCAAGGACTGGTGGAAGGGGGGAAGCCTCTCTCTCTCTCTCTCTCTCTCTCTCTCTCTCTCTCTCTCTCTCTCTCTCTCTCTCTCTCTCTCTCTTTCTCTTAAATGTTTGCTTTCTCCCGTAGGTTAATCAGCTACCTCTTGTGAAACCTTATTTGCGCTCAGTCCAGAATCACAACAACAAAGGGGTCAACGAGGCACTGAACAATCTTCTCACAGAGGAGGAAGACTACCAAGTGAGTTTTGGAAGTCGATTTGCACACCTAACAACAGTGTGAATACAATATGGGCGTCGCGTGATTTGCAGCTCGCTCCAGCATACGTGATGATTCAGTATAAGAAATAGCTCCCCTGAGTTCTCGTGGGTGGACCCCATCGATGTGTCAACACTTCCTTAATCAATAGCAGCCGTCTAAAAATGTTGGAATTACCGTTTGTAGAATTCACAGTTCCGTTCTGCATGGAATACCAATAGCAACAACACTTAGATTTATATTCCGCTTCATAGGGCTTTACAGCCCTCTCTAAGTGGTTTACAGAGTCGGCGTCTTGCCCCCCCCCCAACAATCTAGATCCTCATTTTACCCATCTCAGAAGGATGGAAGGCTGAGTCAACCTTGAGCTGGTCAGGATCGAACTGATGGCTGAGGGCAGTGAGTTAGCCACTGTGCAGGAGGGAGGGAGGGAGGGAGGGAAGGAAGGAAGGAAGGAAGGAAGGAAGGAAGGAAGGAAGGAAGGAAGGAAGGAAGGAAGGAAGGAAGGAAGGAAGGAGGATTAGCACTTATATACCGCTTCACAGTGCTTTACACCCCCCTCTAAGCGGTTTACAGAGTCAGCACATTGCCTCCCAAAATCTGGGTCGTCATTTTGCCGACCTTGGAAAGTTGAGTCAACTCCTGGCAGTGAGCAGTGACTTAGCCTGCAAAACTGCTTTCTAATTGCTGAGCACCATAGAATTCTGGAAACTGTCATTTCAGCAGCCCCAGAAGGCATCAATTAAAACTGTTTTGGGCCAAATCTGTCTTTCCCCAAAGAACGAGGGTCAGATGCATAGAAACAGACCTACTTCTGAACAGTTTTGAGCAGAAGTGTCTAGGGAGATGCTCCATCATCCCACAGGTGCATTTTCAAGAGGCAACTGGACTTCCTTGTTGTTGTTGTTGTTGTTTTGCCTTGAAGATGTTTCGCTTCTCATCCCAGAAGCTTCTTCAGCTTGGCATGAGCACTTCCCCGTCATCCAGTCAGAGCTGGAGAAGCTTCTGGGATTTCTTTTCAGCCAGGGTCCCTAACACCTGCCTGGGCCTTTTCCTGTCTTCCCAACAGGGCTTACGAGCATCGATTGATGCTTACGATAACTTTGATAATATCACCTTGGCTCAGCGTCTGGAAAAGCACAAGTTAATTGAGTTCAGGCGGATCGCCGCTTACTTGTACAAAGGCAATAATCGGTGGAAACAGAGTGTGGAGCTGTGCAAGAAAGACCGGCTTTATAAGGTCAGTTCACGTCTTTTGCAAACTGGGTGGGAGGGTGCTTTGATCCCAAGGCGTAAGTGCCTTTTATTTAGGATCCGTCCCACCTTTTTAACGGTCGCTAAAAGACCTGTTGTAAATCAAGGACTCGCCCCAAGCACCTGAGGGCAGAGCAGGAAGCAACGGATGGAAACTAAACAAAGAGAGAAGCAACCTAGAACTAAGGAGAAGCTTCCTGACAGTGAGAACAATTAACCAGTGGAATAACTTGCCTCCAGAAGTTGTGAGTGCACCGACACTGGAATGGAATAGAACAGAATACAATAGAGTAACAGAGTTGGAAGGGACTTTGGAGATCATCTAGTCCAACCCCCTGCTCAGGCAGGAAGCCCTACACCATTTCAGACAAATGGTTGTCCAATCTCTTCTTTAAAGCCTCCAGTGTTGGAGCATTCACAACTTCTGGAAGCAGTTGTTCCACTGATTAATTGTTCTCGCTGTCAGGAGATTTCTCCTTAGTTCTAAATTGCTTCTCTCCTGGCTTTGCTTTCCACTGGGCCTGTATGGATCTGTCAGTAAAGTTACACTCTTGGTAAAATTAGGTCCCAGGAGTTTCTTCTCCTGCCTGTGCCCATGGGATGGTTGACAGCTATTTCATAATAAAAATAGCAAACATCCATTCTAAGTGCCGCGCCTTGCTTTTTCCTTAGGATGCCATGCAGTACGCGGCCGAATCCAAAGAGGCCGAACTGGCAGAGAAACTCCTTCAGTGGTTCCTGGAGGAAGACAAGAAAGAGTGTTTTGCAGCTTCTCTCTTCACCTGTTACGACTTGCTGCATCCCGACGTGGTCCTGGAGCTGGCGTGGCGACACAACATTATGGACTTTGCGATGCCTTACTTCATTCAGGTGATGCGGGAGTACCTTACCAAAGTAAGTACAGCGTCTTTGCCAAAAGGGGTCTTGCTCTGCTCCAAGCAAATTGGGGAAAGAAAAAAAAAAAACTCTGTCAAAAACTTGCTGAATGACTTAAAAGCATCTTGAGTGCCAAGGGAACATCTGTACCAGTGGCATCATTTGCTTAAAGCTATTGATTGATGTTTAAGTGGCACCGCTCTTTGGAGACGTGGATTGGTTAATGCCTGTAATTCAGTATTGATCGCAGCCTGGCAGGTGTTACTTTAACAGCAACTAGGCTGGCTGCCTTAGTTGAGCTGGGACCTATGAGGTTTATTTTGTAAAAATGAAAATAAAAAATGGAGAAGCTCTCTATGGCTTAGAAATACAGGTAGTCCTCAGCTTATGACTGCAATAGAGCCCAAACTGCCCAAAGACAGTTGTTAAGTGAATCTGGCTTCCCCTTGGACTTGACTTGTCTGTCGGTCGCCAGAGGGGGACCACATGACCCCTCAGCCTCTGCAGCCGTCGTAAATATGAGTCAGTTGCCAAGCATCTGAATTTTGAACCGTGCAACGGTTGTAAGTGTGAAAAATGGTCAAAAGTCATTTTTTTCCAGTGCCCTTGTAACTTCAGTCACTAAGCAAACTGTTGTAAGTTGAGGATTATCTGTAGCAATGTTGCATCTCAGTCCAGAAATGCAGCATTTACATCTGCAATAAGCCTCAACGTTATTCCAAAACGCGGTTGCATCGTCACAGCGAGCTCATTTTTCCTAATTTCATCCCCATTTCGACTGCTCTGTTGTTGTAATTTTCAGATTGGTTAGTACAGCTGAAGCATTTTGAATTGCCAAAGCACAGAAGCATTTTAATCCACTGTCCACCCATATAAATCAGATTATTATCATCATCATCATCATCATGTCTATAAATCGACATTCAACGTTGAGTAAAATGCAGAGCCTCTGATACTGTTCTCTTTCTGCTTCTCTTTCCTAACTCCATGGCATTTTTCCGTTTCTCCCCCAATGTTACCTTTTCTTTTGCATTTGTCTTGAACTTGATTTTGTGACCTTTTTTAATTTTATTTTAAATATTCCCCTCTTTTTAATGTCCTTTACAGGTTGATGGTCTGTTTAATAAGGTGATGCTCTCTCTAGTTTTACGCTCTTGTGTTGTTTTTAATTGATGTCGTTAAAAATTAGATCTAAAGATACAGCCGTCTCGCTATAGTTTGCACCGAAAATCAGAATAATCTAGCTTCATCTAACTAATGTCATAGTTACATATCACTTCATAAAGAACTTGGAAAAATCCAGCCGGACTTGTATCTGCCTCAGGAAGGAAAACCCAAAATGTTTTTCTTATTTGTAAGAACGTTTAGTTTCCACAGAAGATTAACAAAAACGTTCAGCAATATAGTACATGTTTAATATATATCTGATAGACTGGATCTTTCTTGAAGGATTCTTAATGCAGCGGTCAGCTTTTCTATCCTAAAGTACTCCTGGCTATTAGGAAAAAAAAAAAACCTATTTATTCTATGGAAAGTACTACAAGAAAATAGTGCGGAATAAATGGAATACAGGTAGTCCTTGACTTAGGATCGCAGTTGAGCCCAAATTTTTTGTCGCTAAGCGAGACAGATGTTAAGTGGGTTTTGACCCATTTTATGACCTCCCTGGCCATGGCTGTTAGTAGCAAGGTGGTCAAGTGGATCTGGGATCCCCATGGATTTTGCTTGTCAGATGCTTGCAAAAAGCGTTCACATGAGCAGCTGTCATAAATACGAACCAGTTGCCAAGCTTCTGAAGTCTGATCATGTGACCACGGGGAGGCTGCCACGGTCGTATGTGTGAAAAACGGGTCAAAAGTCGCTTTTTCGCAGTGCCGTTGTAACTTCAAACGGTCACTAAATGAAACAACACTCGAGGACTATCTATATAGCCAGCCAATCTGTTCACAAGTTTCCCTTGTGGGGTCCTTTCCAGGTTGAAGTCCGGTTGGATTTTGCAAGTGATAAGTGTCTACTAAGCCGTCAAGTCTTCAAGAAACAGCATGCGCCATCAGTTCTGGTATTAAAACAAGAACTAATTTAGCACACGGGAACTCGTAATAAACTTCCCCTCCTTTTACTGCAAGTTCTTTTAACTTCCATCCCTCGAGCATCTACCTAACAACCTAGATCCCAAAAGACCTCCTTCCTATTAACAAAGCCTGGAACGCTTTTGGCCATACAGTGAGAACGCCTGCCTAAAAGGGTCAGTGGCATTCAAGAGAGATTAGACCGTTTGTGAGAACGTCGTGATTCTAGGCTGATGACTCTCTCGACTCCGTCCCTGGTTCTGCCTGCTCTTCTCCTGCATCCCAGATTCTTTCCTCACCAACCTGCGCTCTTCCCACGAGGAAGGGCTCAAGAGGAAAGCTTGCCACGTTCCACGTTGATCAGTGATTGGTTTGGGATCAGCCGCAGACATCACACCATCAGATTGGCCCCTAGAAGCAGGTTTCATCTGCCCACCTGCCGTTGAAGCGTGAGCAGCCACCATCATCAGCTCTCCACCTTATAAAGGTGCTCCCTCACACACACACACACACACACACACACACACACACACACACACACACACCCTACCACCTAAATTTTTCCTCTGGCAGGACTAGGATGATACCTGCGGTTCATATCTTGGGATCCGCTGAAAGCTTTGAAAGCGAATCAAAGCCGCCGCCCTCTTTGGTTAATCCTGCCCCCTTGGCGATCCCATCCTTGTTGGCCCCAGCCAGTCAAGATCGTAAGCCAGCGACACCTCTTCGCAGTTGCCTTCCAAATGGGCCACGGGTTCAACCAAGTTGTCCCAATCCCAGGGACCTCTAAAACAGAAGCAGCAGGCAGGCGGCCACGGACATGGAATCTGCCGTAGAGTTGGGAACTTAACCTGGAGAAAGGTAAGGTAAAGGATGGCAACCAAACTCAGGGTCTGCCGCAGGCTCTTTCTTGAACGTATCCCGTTTCCTTTTGTAAACTCAGGTGGATAAACTCGATGCTTCCGAAAGCCTAAGGAAAGAAGAGGCGCAAGTAGCAGAACCGACTCCTATAGTATATGGTAGGTGGAAATATACTTTTTTTTTAAAAAAAATTGTTTCCAGGGCCTTCCGTGAATTTAGCTGACTTCTTTTAATCTTAAACTCTTCTTACCTCTCGCGCTCCCTTCTCCTAATTCCTACGTGGTGTGGGATTACAAATAAGCATTCTAGAATAAAATTTAGCTAGCTTGGTTTAGGTTTCCTCTAAAGTTTTAAGCACAGTCCTGGCTTGCTCCGAACAAGTCTTGCAACGTTTCTTGGGCTTTACAACCTCAAAAGAGTTTTTTTTTGAATATGTTCCCTGGCCTTTGTCCTTTGTCCTCTGCCCACCGATCTTTTTCTGTGCAAGAAACATCTTGTAATTCAGGTTGAGAGAGAACATCCGGTCCGTATATTACGTAGGGAGCTGCCATGTTTGAAGGTGGACAAGATTTGAGGTCTCGCTGCTCTTAATTCAGCACCTTCACAACACTAAAGTGGGTCTCATGAATTGGGTGGGGAGGGAACTTACTCCAGGAGTAAGAAGTTGGAAAATGAAATCTGGGTCGGTGGATGGGGGGGGGGGGGAGAGATATTTGCTTGAGGACATAAAACCGTGTTTCTCACCAACCTCAAATCGATCTGGCAGAAGGTAGATTTTACCGACCCGTTGCCTTCTAGGTCTCCATTAAAGGAAGCTCCTGGTGGTGAGGTCAGTCTGCCTGCGGGCATGATCTTTACACGGGGATTCCCTGCATGAGGCATGTGTCCTGTTAACCCTCCCCCCCATATGTGTTTGACGTGTGGCAAAATTAATTCTCCGCTTAGGCTGGGGACAAAGAACTAACCGATCTAACTGCAGTTTGATCCAGCGTTGTTCCTGCAGACGTTCTGTATTTTACCTTCACATTAAAAGATTGCCTTAATGTAGATTTCTGTCTGTGGTAGATGTCACCTTAGGCGCCTGAAGCGAACCTTACTTGCTACTAGGCTAACTGCAAAGAAGTAGGTTCTGGAACTTCAGAGTAGTTTCCCCATGCTTCTATAGTCATTGCAATAACTCTGCTTTAAAGAGTTTAGCCGGGGCTTTGGTTTGGGGGGGGGGGGATCAAAACTGGAACGTTTCATTCCCCTTCAGTTTCTGTCTGGGCCACCCCCTGCAAAACACACACCTAGAATCTATAATGGGCTTGTTTCCAATAGTTCAGCTAGATTCCTTTAGTTAGCCTCTCTTGGAATACATAGAACCTGGAACCATAGGGCTGGAACGGACCTTGAAGGTCTTCTAGTCCAACCCTCTGCTCCAGATCGTAGGGGCCTTATACCCTCCCGGTCAAATGGTTGTCCCATTTTTGAAAGCCTCCAGTGATGGATCAGCCACAGTCCCGAGAGGCAAGTTATTCCACTGATCGATTGTTCTCACTGTCCAGAAAATTGCTCCTTAGTTCTAGATTGGGTGTCTCTTTAACAAGCTTCCACCCGTTGCCTCTGGTCCTACCTTCTGTTGCTTTGGAGAATGGGTCGCTCCTCTCTTCTCTGGGACAGCCCCTCAAGTATTAGAAGACAGTTATGAAGTTTCTCCCCCATCCCCACCCCAATCCTTCTCTTCAATAATCTAGACATGCCTAGCTCCCTCAGCCTATGATTTAGCCTCCAGACCCCACACACGCAACGGTCTGTCCAGCTGAGACGGCTTTTCATTGTCTAATCAACCTTTCTGCCTCCTTACAGGCCAGCAGCTGATGCTCACAGCCGGCCCCAACGCCGTTCCTCCCCAGGCCAATTTTCCCTACGGATACCCAACGGCACCAGGATTTGGCCAGCCGCCGGTTTATGGATACAACATGTAACTTGCACTGCGACCGACTTTTTTCGCTGGTCACCTCTTCTTCTCTTTCCGTCCCATCTTCCTCTTTTTTTCTTTTTTGTCTCAGAAGGCACCAGACACAACTTCCTCCGTTGGCTTTGTACCGCCTTCCTGTGCCCTCCGAGGCTCAGAGACCTCTAAAGGATGCTGTTATTTATTGCTAAGTCCTGTTACATTTCAATTTCCACGAGGCAGCTCCCCTGTCCTTCTCATTTTATTTTTGGTCCCCACCACCTGAACGCGCTCTCCAAAACCTTAACCGCCGCATCTCTGCTCCGTTAGGATAGCAATAACTTCTTCAGGCCAGGAGAGATTTGGGGGTAGGGCTGGGAACGGAGAGAAGAGGTCCAGGAGATGAAGAAGGACATTGCTGTCGCTTTTCTGGTTTCTTCCGCCAAATCTGTTGTTGTTTTTTGGTTTGGTTTTGCTAATCCAGTTGTTTCTGGACGGCATCCAAGGGTCAGTGCTTAAAAAGATACCCTAACAAACGATGCAGCCCTGCGAATAAGGCAGAATTAGCTTTGGGAACTTCCTGGGGGGGGGGGGAGGGACGTGTTTTTAAAATCATACGTAACTCTTCCTCCTTTCCTTCAGTTTGTTTGTAATACCTGCCCCCCCTAAAAAAGGGGAATTTAAATATGTAGAATTGGGAAAGAGTCATAGATTTGATAGAAGGCCACCGAGAGAGAAAGAGGGGAATTTGCTTCTTGAAGTAGTTTTCGAAACTCTAGATTGGAGAATAAATTGGATCCTATCTCGGCGCAGATTATTTCCCCGATGTTTTTTTCTGTAGTAATGTAGGGCGGGCACAACAAACGTATTGACTGGTATTTAAAAGGGAAAAAAAAAAAACCACGAATGCAGCTACCTAAGTTTGCAAGCCAACATCAGTGTATCCATGTTCCCGGGGGAGCCATAAACATTGGGAAAACACATGGTTCAGCCAAGATCACACCGACACTAAGGAAAATCGTAAGATTTTGCTTATTCGTATCGCAACCCTGAAAGCTTCTCTTTTAGTTGTATTTGAACGGAGTCTCTTAAGTCTGCCGGATATCCTGAACTGACCCCCTAGTGGGTCATTTCCCCCCCTTTTTTTTCTCGGCTTTGCCAGAATTCTGTCCGATGAAGCCAGCGGCATTCTTGCATTCTTCTCCCCGATAGAGAACGGCGACCGAACCCTGCTACTTTGGTGCCACTTCTTCAGAGAACTTATATCGTTAACATTTTATGTACTTAAAAAAAAAAAAAAACCAAATTAGATAACCATGTATAATTTACGGCTATGGATCTTGTGCTAATCATGAATATTATGGAAGTTCAATTATAAAGATAAACCAAACCGGTGTCTTGCTGTGTGTGGTTCACAATGGTAGGACCGCAAGGGACCAGCAGCCTGCAAGATAATGAATCTAGCAACCACCTTAAGGGGCAATACAATTGTAGTTTGTCCTAAGAAGAAGGAGGGGGGAAAAATGCTTCCCCCCCCCAATGTAGCATTTACCAATCTTGGACTAGTCGTGGATCCTAGCTTCTTATAGCTGTGGAAAACGTCAGATGCCATGAAAACAGACTGCTTGAATTTCTTATATTTCACAAAGAATCGGGACTAGTACACCTTAAGTTACTGCTTTCTTGTTCGGGAGCAGGTGCCCTGTAATTAAAAGCTTCCTGTTTGAAAACCACAAAGTAAAGCAGTGTTTGCATTTGGCAAAACTCACATCAAATCTCTGGAAACCCCATTTGGCTGTGATAGCAGAGGCTCTGGATAGGCCAGCTATCTCTTTTCTTGTTCTAACTAGAGCCAGTTTAATGATTTAAGACATCAAGCTAAAAATCAGGAGACCCTGAGTTCTAATGCTGCTTTAGGCACGAAGCCAACTGGCTGACCTTGGGGCTTCGGAAATTTTGCCAAGAAAATGAGAGAATGAGTTAGCTGGATGTAATTTCTTTTTCTGCGGCTTTTTTTTTTAAAGGACAAGGCGGTTCTTAAATTGTGCTAATGTGGCATAGGACCAAGCTGAAAAGCCGTGTCTGCATGAGCCTCCTGCTGCAAGCAAGCTGTTTTTGCAACGGAAAAAAAAACCGGTTTGGTTGCAGTTCCAACATTGGTTCCAGAGCCGAGAAGACCTGTGCCAGCCAGTGAACCAACATCAGGAACTCCATTCCATGCAAAAAACTGGAAAAGAAGATGGTGCATGCAGAGTAGACCAAACCCGGGCAAAGTTGAACAATGCGAGGTTAAAGAAAGTAACCTCTTTAAAAACTCTTCTCTCTCCCCCTTTTCAGTGTGGGCAGTCCTTGATTTACGACCGTAGCGGAGATCAAAAGTTCCATCACTAAGCAAGACGTTAACTGAGTTTTGCCCCATCTTACGACTTTTCTTGCACAGCTGTTCATTGATTGATTGTCAGGAGGTCACAAAAAAGTGGTCAGATGACCCCGGGCACTGCAACCATCATAAATAGTCCTCAAAATAAGAGTCCAAAATTTACGTTGTTAAGCGAGACGTTTGTTAAGTGACTTTTGCCGTTTTTTACAACTTGTCTTGGCCACATTTGTTAAGCGAAACACTGCAGTTATATTAGCAACACAGTTGTGAAGTGAATCAATGGGGGTCACATGACACCCACCCCCCCCCCGGACATGGCAACTGTCATAAAAATGTGGGTGATTTGTCAAGCATCTGTAAATCACGTGAGCACGGGGATGCTACAGCGGTCATAAGTGTGAAAGACGGTCGTTAAGTCACTTTTCAGTGCCGCAGTAACTTTGGACGGTCACTAAATGAACTCTTTTTAATCAAATCAAATCAACCTTTATTGTCAAAGTACAATATGTGTACGATGAAATTGGCTAAGCCAGCTAAGTTGAAAATTACCTGTACATGCCAGCTGCCGGACATCCAAATTTTTAATCACCTGGCGGTGAGGTTTTTTTGCAAAAGTCTTAAGTGTGAAAAACAAACGTATCCCTTTTTTCCAGTGCCGTTGTTAACTTTGAACTAAAATGGATGTAAATCAAGGACTACCTGTAGACTTTCCTGGGAGAAGAGGGGAACTTTTGTAGGGCTGATCTTCTGACAAGTGTCAGATGCAGCAAACCAACATCCACGTAGAGAAGGGGTCTTCCAACTTGGCCCTTTGACGACTTAACGACTTCAACTCCCTGAATTCCTCAGCCAGCCTGGTCCTTCAGGTTTTCCAACGGTGCCCACAACATCACAATACCCTTACTTCTGGTCCTCCTCTTCTTCAGTTTCCTTCCCCCCTTTTCCAGCATTGTGGACTTCTCAAGCTTTCTATTGATCAATCAATCGTGTGTCTTCAAGCGTTAACTCTTAGCACCTTGCATATATGGGTTTTCTCCATCTGGTGATCAGTCCTTCCAGCCTTACAAAGTCCTTATACCTTTCTTAGCATCAGAGGCTTCCCCAGAGATCTGGTCTTCCCCCAGCCCAACAGGTAAACACCCTCAGGTGAACAGCAAAGGTGGTTGGTGCCGTTCTCATTTGAACCGTTAGGGGGCTGCACGCCTTGAAACGTCAGCCCTGAAATCCCCTTCCTCACCACCAGGGGATGCACCTGTCCCACGCACAGGTACAGAATCCGCCCTCCTTCCTTTTAACCCCTTGTTTACCTCCCCCCCAACAACCCCATTTGGTAGTCTGGGATGCAAAGAGACCTTGCCCACGTAAGAGCTTGCCCGGACGCGAGAAAGCCCAGACAAAGCCGAGAACAGGCTGGTGTCCACGCCACCATCTTTCCCGTTCGTGCAAAGCACGAGGGGGATCGTGTG
Organism: Crotalus tigris; assembly: GCF_016545835.1. NCBI lineage: Eukaryota > Metazoa > Chordata > Lepidosauria > Squamata > Viperidae > Crotalus > Crotalus tigris. The sequence continues at coordinate 48,530 of NW_024100632.1, forward strand.
AATGCAACCCCGCCACCCTCCAGCAGGCTGTGCAAAGCGGGGATCGGGTGAATGCAACCTCGCCACCCCCCTTTGCAGGCTGTGGAAAGCGGGGATCGTGTAAATGTAACCCCGCCACCCTCCAGCAGGCTGTGCAAAGCGGGGATCGTGTGAATGCAACCCCGCCACCATCCAGCAGGCTGTGCAAAGCGGGGGAATCGTGTGAATGCAACCCCGCCACCCACCAGCAGGCTGTGCAAAGCGGGGATCGTGTGAATGCAACCCCCCGCCACTCCCGTGCACGCTGCCAAGGGGGGGGGCGGCGCCCATTCAGCCAGCCGGTCCCACCTCCTCTCTCCGCCCCCCCCCGGCTGCCCCCCCGCCTCCCAGGCCACGCAGAGCCCCGCCTGCCCGTGGGGCGGGAGGAAAGGGGGCGGCGGCCGGCGGGAGGGAGGGAAGGAGGGCTGGCTGGCTGGCTGGCGGCGATCACGCCCCCGGAGGGCTTATACCCGAGCCGCGGGCCGCTTCGTTGGCACCAGCCGCTGCCGCCTCGCCCCGCGATGTCTTCCGCCCCACCGGCCGCGGGCTTCGTCAGCTCCTTCGCCAGACCCCGCTGCCTGGCCGCCGCAGCCCCGGCCGGCAAAGCCAAGCTGACGCACCCGGGCAAAGCGATCCTGGCAGGTGAGGATTGCATTGCGCGGCCGCCTTTGCGCGGCTCGCTTTGCCGAACAAAAAGGCTGCGGGTTGCAGGCAGGCAGGCATGCATGCATGCATGCGTGGGTGCAGGCGGGCATGCATGCACGGCCAGGCGTGGCGCATGGCTGCTGCTTTGCTGCTTCTCCCCCCTCTCTCTGTGCACCGGGGTGGAAGTTTTCTGATTGCAAAAAAAAAAAAAAAAAAAAACCACGCGTGGAAACTCCTGGCTGGTGCCACCTTTGATTGACTCAGCCTTGGCGTTTCGCTGGAGAGAGGGAAAATCCTTCAACCAGCGCCTTCTCCCCCCCCCCCCATCTGCCCATGTAAAGCGCTACTTCCGCCCCAGTCCCTTTTATTTTTTCCTCCTTCCCTTTCTCTTCTTTCTCCTTCCTTTTGCAACCGGTAGTAAGCTGCAAAGCGAGCGATTCGGCAACTCCGCCCTTTCGCCTCTCGCCACCGGCTGCTGCCGCTGCCGCTTTGGGATTGGTGGGGCTGGCATCGGCCCTCCTTTTGTGGTCGGAGATCATTGGCTTGTAAACGAAGAGTTCAAGTTCCTAGTCCCTGGGGTTTGTCGTCAGAAAGCGGCGGGGGCGGGGAGGCTGTTTTGAGAGAGCGAAGCCGGACGCTGCTTCTCCGGAGACTCCTTTAAATCGACTTGTAGTGCTAGAATGATTCGTTTAGTGCCATAGTAATGTTGGCACTATTTGCATTGGAAATGAGGGGCTGGCCTTTAATGAGGGTGGATTAAAGTGGTCACAAAGATGGAAAAAAAAGAGACGTTGAGACTCTGGAAAGAGTGCAGAGGAGAGCAACAAAGATGATTAAGGGGCTGGAGGCTAAAACATAGGAAGAACGGCTGCTGGAATTGAGTATGTCTAGTTTAATGAAGAGAAGGACGAGGGGGGACATGATAGCAGTGTCCAATATCTCAGGGGCTGCCCCAAAGAAGAGGGAGTCAAGCTATTCTCCAAAGCGCCTGAAGGCAGGACAAGAAGCAACGGGTGGAAACTGATCAAGGAGAGAAGCAACCTAGAACTAAGGAGAAACTTCCTGACAGCTAGAACAATTAACCAGTGGAACAACCTGCCTCCAGATGTTGTGGGTGCTCCATCACTGGAGGTTTTTAAGAAGAGATTGGACAGCCCCTGGAGTTGGATGGTATGAGGTCTCCTGCCTTTATGGCAGTGTTAGCAAGGAAGGAATAAATTTTGAATCCCCACGTTCTTAACTTTTTTGTTTTATTTTATTTTTTGGGAAGAATTGCGGGATTCTGCAGCGTTGGGCCTTAGATTCTAGCAAAATCAGATCAACAGGCAACCGAGCCTGTCGTGGCTCCTGTCTTGCCTGTTGTGTTTTCTCTCTTGCCTGTAGCAAAAAGTATCTTGCAAAGTTGGTTTGGACAGGAATGTTATGAATAAAGACTTTGTTTTTGCAGATAGCGAATAACAAAAAAAAAGGAGGGGGGAAGGAAATGAGTTAAATCTCCAGAACAGGCCTGGTTAGCATCTTCCCCTGACCTTAATTGCATTAAAGAAATGGATTTTGTACGCATCTTTAATAAGCAGCCATTTTGGTAGCCCGGAGTCATCAATCCCCTTAGACAGATTTCTTCCAGAACAAAGGCTTCTTGATACTTTAAAATACGTGGTGTAATTTATTTCCCTGGCCTTGGTCTAAGGCAGTGGTTCTCAACCTTTTTAATGCTGCGACCCCCAACCGGTCGTAAGTCGAGGACTACTCAACTGGTGCAGCACCGTTTGCAGAATGGGACTTTTGGCGGGCTCAGCAGGGCAGAGACAGCCTGGACAATTCCTATTGGCTTTTGAAAGCCAATAGAATTAGACTCTATTCAAGAGAGTCTATTCTATTGGCTTTCAAAAGCCAATAGAATAAAAGGGAGTAGCACAGCTAAGGAAAAGGGGGAAAAAAATGGCGGACTGCGTTGTTTGGCGACCCCCGTGAAATGGTCGTTCGACCCCAAATGGGGTCCCGACCCACAGGTTGAGAACCACTGGTCTAAGGGGAACTGAGTTTTGCAAGCTAGACTGTGTCGTTATTTTATTGTTCCCTGGATTTTGTAAGCCCAGAAAATTAGATCAAGCCCGTCAGCCAGGGTTGAGTTGACCCTGGTAAGTATTCGCTGGAAACACACCATAGCCTGGGGGATCTTTGGTACTCTCTGAGCTTGGTTGCTTTCTTGCAGACATTTCACTACCCAGCTATGTAACATCATCAGTATAGGGTTTGCAAAGAGGAAGAGGAGGACTGTAGGGTCCTTGGTGCTCTCTGAGCTTGGTGGTTTTCTTGCAGACATTTCACCACCTGACTAGGTAACATTGGACCACAGATATGGGGACAAAGATAACTGGATCATCCAGTTTTGGTTACCACGTTATAAAAAAAGGTCTTGAGTCTTTGGAAAACGCAGAGAAGAGCAACAAAGATGATTAGGGGACTGGAGGCTAAAACCTATGAAGAACAGTTGTAGGAACTGGGCATGGCTAGTCTAGTGAAGAGAAGGAGCAGGGGAGAGTCCATAGCAGCGTTCCAATATCTGAGGGTCTGTCATGGAGAGGAGGGGGTCAGCCTCTTCTCCAGAGCCCCTGGAGGCAGGACAAGAAGCAAAGGATGGAAGCTAACCAAGGAGAAAAGCAACCTGGAACTAAGGAGAAATTTCCTGACCGAATAATTAATCATTGGAACGGCTTGCCTTTGGAAGTTGTGGGTGCTTCATCACTGAAGGCTTTTAAAAAGGGACTGGACAACCATCTGTCTGGAATGGTATAGAGTCTCCTGCTTCAGGAGGGGGTTGGACTAGAAGACCTCCAAGGTCCCTTCCATATCTGTCATTCTGTTATTCATTGTCTCAGGAATCAGCCCTTTTTCTCCCTCTGGACTCTGGCTGGTACATTATTCTTGTCGTGAGCTGTTCTCCTCCAGTGCACTTGCTCTCTGGGAACCTCATGCTGACAGCTGGCTGATGTTACAAGCGCACTTCGTTTTTCCTCCCACTGATAGGTCTTGTGCTGTGAATGTTAAAAAGGAGGCTGGTTTTCAGATGATAAATCAGCTTTGCCTTCCCCCAAATCCTTGGGTTCCATCCAGTCTTCCCTAGAATAGTTGGAAGGCTGGGAACCCACCTCCAAGCATCACAGAGAACTAGATGTAGGTAGGACATCATGCCCTTAAAAGCAGTGTTGAAATGAGTCTTGCATTCTAGTTACTCGTTCCTTTTTTTCCTTTAAGTTTGGTCCGTCTCCAAACTTGGTCTTCTCCAAGCGTGTTGGATTTCCGTTCTGGTCAGGAGGGGTCCTGGGTGAGCTGGGTGGTTTTCTGGCAGACCTTTCATGACCCAACTAGGGAACATCATCAGAGCTAGAAGGGAGTGGGGTTTGTGGAGAGGAGGAGGAGGAGGAGGAGGAGGAAGAAGAAGAAGAAGAAGAAGAAGAAGAAGAAGAAGAAGAAGAAGAAGAAGAAGAAGAAGAAGAAGAAGAAGAAGAAGAAGAAGAAGAAGACAGGAGGATGTGGAGGAGGAGGAGGAGGAGGAGAAGAATAATGGTGGTTTCCTTGCAGACGTTTCATTACCCAAACTAGGTAACCTCATCAGTGGGGTTTGCTTTCAGTTCATATTGGGGGCAGAGTTAAAAGGGGGATCAGCCTAGAATCCCTATGTAGCCACAAGCAGAACCTCCAAGACCCCACCCATCAACGCTGACAAGGCAAGCTACTAGAGTATAAATTAATAAACCCCACTCCCTTCTAGTTCTGAGGATTTTGGGGGTAATGACACATCTGCAAGAAAATAACCAAGCTCAGACAGCATCAAGGACCTCACAGTCCACCTTTTCCTTTCCTCCTCCTCCTCTCCGCAAACCCCACTCCCTTCTAGCACTGATAACGTTACCTAGTTTGGGTCATGAAAGGTCTGCAAGAAAACCACCAGGCTGAGAGAGCACCAAGGACCCCACACTTCAACCCTGAGCTAGAAATATTATCTTCTAAATGAGGAATTAGCAAGACACGCCTTTTCAGCAGATTGGATTCGCCTGTGTGCGCCTCTGTTAAAAATGGCTCCAGCTCTGCTTTCTTGAACAAGACTTAATTGTTAGTTCATCTGTCATTGTAAGCTGTAAACCACTGTTTACAGACTATGGTAGTCACGTGGAGACATCATCCGAAGCAGGAACCACAAAGAACATCACGAATGGACTCTTCCTACCGGCGCATGTTACGAACTTTGACCTGTGGCAGAGAAGATGATCTGAATAACCATCATCAACAGCTTTCTACCCAAGCCACAAGATCTTTACTCCCAGTTCGTTGCGTTGCAATGGAAAGAGAGAAGATTTTGCAATCCCCTGTAAAATTTCAGATTTCTGCCAAGCCATTTCCCTCTCGAGTGGATGGAGACCCTTGCTCTGAAGATGCGCTGTCAGCCTTGACTCGGTTACCCTTGAAGGAACACCTAGTCATGCTCCAAAAGCAGATTGTTATTTTATTTTTATTTTTTGGGGGTGCTGACGCTGTAGGGTTGTGAAAGACCTGTGTGGGAACCTGTTCTTGCAAAATGAAGGACAGCGTGTTGCTTCACCCTCTTCATTCAGCTTTCATCTGCAACTGTTGTTGACATACACTGTTTACCGGCCTGACGACATCGCTCCGCAGGCTCAAAGCTTTCCCGTTTGCTCTCGTTTAAGCATCAAATGGAGGAGTGGGAGGCTCTTTTATCCTTCAGAAAATATGATTTTATGGGCCCAAAGCAGCCATAGTCAGCGAGGAGAGACGTGAAGATAAAAATCATGGAGCATTGAATTTCTGTCCTCTAAGTAATGGAGGCAGCTGGTTAGACCGAAACTTGGTCTCTCCGTAGGAAAAATAAGAGAATTAGAGAGTTGGAAGGAGCCTAGTCTAATCCCTTCTCAAACAGGAGGTCCTACGCCAGTCTGGGCAAAAGGCTGTCCTGTCTCTTCTTGGAAAACTTCCAGTGATGGAACACCCACAACTTCTGGAGGCAAGCTGTTCCACTGATTAATTGTTCTCACTGACGGGAAATTTCTCCTTAATTCTAGGTTGCTTCTCTCCAGTGATAAGTTTCCATCCATCCTTGTTGTCCTGCCTTCAGGTGCTTTGGAGAAGAGGTTGACCCCACTCTTCTCAATGGCAGCCCCCCCCCCAAGTACTGGAAGACTGCTAATTGTGTCACCTTAGTCCAGTGATGGCAAACCTTTTAGAGACCGAGTGCCCAAACTGCAACCCAAAACCCACTTGTACATCGTCGGGTGCCGGGTGGGTGTGGCCCATTGGGTAGGTGTGGCCCATTGGGTAGGTGTGGCCCATGGGGTGGGCATGGCTGTGGTGGTAACGGCAGACTGGGTGGGACTAAAAAGTTCAATCAATCAATTCCAACTTTGCAAGATCTTTTTTTTCCCACGAAAAGTTGAAATTGATTGATTGAACCTTTTTTTTTTTTTTTTTGCACACGGCGGCGGAGGCCTAAAGCAAAAAGGTTTTATAAAACCCAGCTGAAGGCTTAGGACTGGGGTGACGGCGCGCGTGCCCGCAGAGAGGGCTCTGAGTGCCGCCTTTGGCACCCGTGCCATAGGTTCGCCACTACTGCCTTAGTCCTCCCTTTCATTAAACTTTGACCCTTAGTTTTGGAAGCTTTCATTTAGAGCCAGCTTCCAGCACCAAACATTAGTTTGAAGATACGGTTGAGCGATCTTAAAATGGGGCTTGATGAGCCTCAAAAGGTTGTGAACCAACCTGTTGACGCAGCGCAGAAGCCCTCTTACTACAAGGACTTTAAACCCATAAAATCATATATTCCCCCCCCCCCCCGCTGCCCTCTGGCCCTCCCAGATTAAAACCCTCCTCTGCAGTTAGGAGGAAAAGTGTGACGTTTATATCTGGCATTTTCAAGCTTGAATCTCTGCCAGGGGCGAGCTGGCAAACTTCCCTTGCTCAAGGTCATTGACCACCGTCTCTCTTGGAAGCAGGAGAAGTGTCCTCTTAATTCCCCTTTGCCCTACCTGGCAAGTCAGGTGTCTACCTTTGGAGGGGCTGGCGGGGTTTTGCTTAGCTCAACACAACTCTGCCGAATTGCGCTCCTCCTACCTTTTTTGGCACATGGTGTCCTAGACTAATCTGATTTCCACACCGCTGGGTGGTTCTGGGTCTGAATTCTCACATTGCACAAAGCCATGGCTTGTTTCACCATTGCAGGGGGGGGGAAGGTTGAACAAGCCACGGTTGGGCCAGGAAATGGAGCCAAACGTCACAGCCCGCAAAAGCCCGGAGGTGGATTTGCAGGGCATGTTCAGCCAAGCGTTTTGGGGAGAGACGGAGTTGTTTCATCATTCCAGGAGTGGATTTTATTCTGGTTTATAAGCTGCATGAACACTCTTAAGTGATGCTTCTCAAACCTAGCAACTTTAAGGGGGGTGAGCTTCATCTCCCAGAATCCCCCAGCTAGCATATTTTACGATGGGTAGATTTTTAACTCCCAGCCTTCCCCAGCTTCTTCCCTGCCTTAGGATGGGTAGGCGTCAACTCCCAGAATTCCCCAGCCAGTATGCTTTAAGATGGGTAGATTATAACTCCCAGAATTCCCCAGCCAGATTAAATCTAGCCAGATTCCAACTCTTAACTCGGTTAAGTTGCTAGTCCTTAGGAGCCCTCATGGTGAAGGACAAAGGGGGAAGCTGGGTTTTCTGCTGGAAGATTTGCAAACGTGCTCAGAAGTTTAATGGTGGGGTTTGCTGTGTCTTTTTTTCCCAAGCTGAATAGTTCAAGCTGTCTCTTTGAGTTTGCTAAATAGCGGGCTCCGTGCCAAAGCTGGCACGCTTGTCCAGTCGGATGGGACGAGGCGCAGCTTAATGTACATTTTGTGCATTCTGTCTTTTCGCCTATCAGATGGAGTCCGCAAGGGAGCTTTTAGCTTCAATTGCTTTAGATCTTTTTTCCCCATTTTCTGCAGTGGCAGCCTCCGAGAGCTTCTTGCTTCGTCCTTTCTTGAAATAGATATATATATTTTTCCTTCAAAGCATATATTGTTGTCTTGTTTGTGGCTTCTGCTTGCTTAAACAAAGAGAAATGGGTCAGGGATGATTCAATTCCCTCCATCCTTCGCTGCTGTAAGGACAGATGTATGCTTCTTTCTTTGTTTGTTTACCCCGTAAATGCATTTCTGTCTTGCCGCAGTCATCAATCAACTCTCTGGCGATTCCCAGAATGGGATAGAAAAGGCACAGTCGTCCTCACACTTCCCATCCATAGGGGATGCTGAGCTACGCTGTGTTTAATCCACGTGGAATAAAGTCACAGTGAGCCGAAACTGTGCAGCGGGCTAAGCAACCAAAGGTGGTTTGGAGAGCAGAACAGCTGAGTTCCTTGAATGTGTAGTTAGTCCTTGATTTTCAACCGTTTGTTTAGTGGCCATTCAAAGTTGCGACGCTGCTAAAAAAAAAAAAAAAAGTGACTTCCTCCTGGAATAACAATCTCGAGAACCGAAGCCTCTGGAAGACGGATTTTTAAAAAGGTTACTGAATATAAAATACAACATTCGCAATATTGATATAAAATAGGTGGGATGTATATAGAATACAGGCAGTGCCATTTGTTTAGCGGCTCTTCAGAGTTACCACGGCAGTGAAAATGGGACTTGCAAAATGGGGCAAAATTCCCTTATCCAATGTCTCGCGAAGCAGCGGAAACTTGGGGCTTAAATTGTCGTAAGTCGGGGACTACCTTGGCTGCATTTTGCATCTGCTCGGAGCGTTTGAGAGCCTCCTCCTTATTTATTTATTTATTTATTTATTTATTTATTTATTTATTTATTTATGAGACTTATATACCGCTTTAAGTGCAAGCACTCTCTAAGCGGTGTACACCAGTAAGCAATGTATATATATATATTTACATTGCCCCCAACAATCTGGGTCTTCTTCCTAAGGCATCTTGTCTTCTCCGCAATGGTCTCCGAGCAATGCAGCTCCGAAGACAGATCCCTAATCTTCCGGTGTCAGATTGGTGAAATATGGCATAGATAAAACACCCCAGCTGTCACCTTTGAGTCACAGGGAGAAAATTTGGCGCTCTCTATTTTCTGGTGCCGGAGCCAAGTTATTTTAAGGGGGTGTCGTTCGGTTCCTCCCTGCCCCCTTGTAAAAACAGGGCACTTTTCCTTTCCTTCTTTTAAATATAATTTTACCGAGGAAGAACGTTAGAATGGATTTTTTTAAAATATACGAAACGGGAAAGAAAAAAGGAGATGAAAGCTGGCCGCGAAGGTCACAAACGGCAATCTTGCAGTCCCAAGATGCCACAATTGTCATCAATCCACCGTGGTTTCCAAACGCCCAAATTTGGATCCTGCGGGGATGGTGCAACAGTTTATATGTCTCTTTTTTTGAGTGCCGTTGGGGTAACTTCGAACGGTCCCTAAATGAAAGGTTGTGACTAAACTCCACTTAGCAACCATTTTTTTTTGTCTCCCCTTATCTCATGCCTTGAATTTCTCTAACTTGACCTCTTTCACTCTATTCCTGCGTGGAAAAAAGTTGCTTATCTTGAGTATAGAGTTATTTATTTATTTACATCCTGCCTTTATTATTTTTACAAGTAACTCAAGGCACTGGAGTTACTTGTAAAAGTAACTTTTACAAGTAACTTTTACACCTTTCTCCTCTTATTTTCCCAACAACAACAGTCCTGTGAGGTGGGCTGGGCTGAGAGAGAAGGACTGGATCAAAGTCAGCCAGCTGTTTTTCATGCCTAAGGCGGGACTAGAACCCACTGTCTTCTGGTGATCGGACCAAAGTCACCTACCTGGCTTTCCTTTCTAAAGCAGAACTAGAACTTACCATCTCCTGGTGATTGGCCCAAAGTCACCCAGCTGGATTTCGTGCTTAAGGCAGAAGTAGAACTCACAGTCTCCTGCTGATTGTCCCAGAATCACCCAGCTTAGTTTTCGTACCTAAAGCGGATCTAGAACTCACCATCTCCTGGTGATTGACCCAAAGTCACCCAGCTGGATTTCGTGCTTAAGGCAGAACTAGAACTCACAGTCTCCTGCTGATTGTCCCAGAATCACCCAGCTTGGTTTTCGTGCCCAAAGTGGATCTAGAACTCACCATCTCTTGGGGACTGGCCCAAAGTCACCCAGCTGGATTTCGTCCCTAAGGCAGAACTAGAACTCACAGTCTCCCACTTTCTAACTTGGTGCCCTAACCACTAGACTAAATTGTCTCTTGGTGTACAATCTGTGTCCAGAACGTAAGCAGCCACTTTTTCCAAGGGTGCAGAATTTTTTTTCTCTTTTTCAAAATGCTTTAGCTTCCCCTCCTTAAACAACAACAATAACAACAACAACAAAATGTGAAGTGGCAGCTTTTGTTATGATGTCTGCAGGAGGCCAATCAGAGCAAAAATAATCTACTTTGTTGAATGCTGAATAGGTCATTTTTCATTCCTGGGGGAGGAAAGAAAACCTCCCCCCCCCCTTTCACCATCTACTTTGTCATGGTGAGGTTGCTGCTGTCAGAATCCAGATTTAGCTTCCTTGTAAATCCTCGGTGTGGGTGTTCCTTGGGTTGTGTCTCCGGCCAGCCAATGACACCCAGTGTGTGTTTCCTTTGCACAGTCATGCTGAGTTGCCGCTTCGTGAAGATAGCAGGAAGAAAACAGCTTGTCTCATTGTTGGGCTGAGAATGTGAAATCAGCTCACGGGTTCCTTTTTAGCTTGATGGAGAAGATCTGAAGGACTTTTGGGGAGGCAGGCAGCCCAATGAAATGCCTCTCGGTAGCCCAAAACTCAAGCCTGCCAACCCTCGGCTTCTGCAGAAAAATAAGTTGCAGAATGGGGTTTTTGGAACATAGAATCATAGGGCTAATCAAGGAGAGAATCAACCTAGAACTAAGGAGACATTTCCTGACAGTTAGAACAATTAACCAGTGGAACAACTTGCCTCCAGAAGTTGTGAATGCTCCAACACTGGAAGTTTTTAAGAAGAAACTGGACAGCCATTTGTCTGAAATGATGTAGGGTTTCCTGCCTGAGCAGGGGGTTGGAGTTGATGACCTCCAAGGTCCCTTCCAACTCTGTTATTCTATTCTGTTCTGTTCTGTTCTATTCTATATTCTGTTCTATTTCTATATTCTGTTCTATTCTATATTCTGTTCTATTTCTGTATTCTGTTCTATTCTATTCTATTCTATTCTATATTCTGTTCTATTTCTGTATTCTGTTCTATTCTATTCTATTCTATATTCTGTTCTATTTCTGTATTCTGTTCTATTCTATTGTACTCTGTATTCTATTCTGTTCTATTCTCTTTTCTCTATTCTACTCTATTCTACTCTACTCTGCGGATAGATTCATCCTCCTCTTCTCGTTTACTTTTCCAGGTGGCCTCGCCGGAGGTCTTGAAATCTGTATCACATTCCCCACCGAATACGTGAAAACGCAGCTGCAGCTGGACGAAAAAGCCAACCCACCACGCTATAAAGGCATCGGTAAGACCGGGCCGTTCCGAATTTACATCAAGCCACCAAACCGTATTTTGATGTTTCGGTTCCCCGGTTTGGAGCTGGTTGCTTTTTATTAATATGGGTATATATATATTTCTGTTCTTTTCTTTATGCGCAGTGGATTGCGTTCGAGTGACAGTCCGGGACCATGGGATCAAAGGGCTTTACCGAGGTCTCAGCTCGCTGGTGTATGGTTCCATACCAAAGGCTGCTGTCAGGTAAACTACTGGACACATGGGGGGGGGTCAGGTGTGACCTGAGGACACAGGTGGGTGATGTGTGCAAGGAGGGTGCAAAATCTTTGGAGCTGAAAATATTCCAAGCGTGAGATGCAGTCCTCTTGCTTCTAGATATGCGTCGGTTCTAGGTTTATCAAGATTTCTTTCCTACAAAAGAACCAATAAGCCAGCTCATAAAAAGTAGCCACGTTTTGAAATGATAAACAATCGGGGTATTTTTGTTTTTGTTTTTTTAATAATTTTTTATTTTTCCAAACTCTCCCCCATACATACACCGTAATATTTATCAGATGTTAACATACATTCTTTTTACATTCATATATAAGATACTTTTCATAAAATGAAATAAATACATACCCATGACTTTTGGTGTTGCTCGCCCATTTCCCCTTTCACCGTATCCACACTCCTTCTTCTCTACCTTCTTTCTCCCTTTCTTCTCTTCCCTACTTCACGATTGGGGTATTTTGAATATGGATGGGAAATCAAAATTGAAAAAGCGAAAATAGGATAGTGACTGAATAAATGGATATTGAGTGCAAATGTTTTGGTTAGAAAAGATATTTTAAACTGTTGAATCCAGCAGATCCAGGCTTAAGCAAATCTTAACTTTGCTCAGGGATCCGCCATATTTTAATGGCCAAGGCTGAACAAACCAAGATGGGGTGATCCAGCTTGAATCTTGGTTTAGCAGTGGCTGTTTTCACTCATTTTTTTTTTCCTAGAGGGAACAAATAATAGCTCTTACTGGCACTTTGTAACCTGCCTCTGTCTTTTACCTCTTTCTCTGCTCAAAGTTCAAACACACCAGATTTTCTATGTGTACCTCGGGATGGGGGGGGGTGTCTAGAAGAGACAATCAGGTTGTGTAAAGAGGATTTATTTGAATAAAGTCAGGAGGGAAGAGAGCTGGAGATAAGTCAGGAATATTTAGAAATGGGATATATTTGGGGTTTATTTTGGGGGAAGGGGCGGATTTCATGCCTGTATTCTCAAATGGAGAGAGTGGGATTTTGTCCCCAAATTTAAGGGGACAAAAAAGAGACACAATTTGGCCCCAGATTGTAGTTGGGAGGGAGGGAAATTGGTCCCCATATTCTCAGGTAGTTGGGAATGGAATTCATCCCCCAGATGTTTGGGTGGGGGACGGAATTTGGCCCCAGATTCTAGGTGGGGCAGATGGGAATTGGTCTCTGAACTCAAGAAGGGGAGATGGGATTTCTTCCCCCAAATTTTGGGGTCGTGGGGAGAGAATTTGACCCCTTCATTCATGGAGGGGGAGGCGACAGAATTTAATCCTGACGAAGGGTTTCTCTCCATTTGATGGCAGTAAGTAAGCAATAGAAGTACTTGAGTTTAGTCAACTCTTTCCTGGATCTCTGATGACCTCAGTGTGATTCTGGGTATCTCAAACCTGATAAACCTAGATCTACAATAGTGATGTTGCTCAGGACTTGCTCCTGTGGTCCATATTTGTTCTCCTTGGGAAAACAGGACAGGTCAGCCAGGGTTTGGGGTTCTCTGTCTCTCCATCCCAACCTTACTTTTTGCAGCCCTCAGAATGGTGTGGCTGAAGCCCGTTTATTCCGACGGCTCCATCAGCTTGCTTGAAACTTTTCAGCAAAAAGGGAGAGCTTTGATTGCTTTGAAATGTTCATGGAAAACTCGCTCTTTGAAGCTCAGGGGTGACTTAAAAACAGGAGGAAGCGAGGGATCCTTGGTGGACTGTGAGTTTGGTGGTTTTCTTGCAGATGTTTCATGACCCAAGTAGGTAATGGTCAAGTTGTGCACTGAAAATGGTATCTAGTTGGGTCATGAAATGTTATAGAGGACCTTCCTTGTTCTACCCCGGGCCCACCGGCCTCCTCTTTTCCCCTGACTAGGTTTGGCATGTTTGAGTTCCTGAGCAACCACATGAGAGATGCCGATGGAAAATTGGACAGCACCCGTGGCCTTCTTGCCGGTTTGGGGGCTGGTGTGGCCGAAGCCGTGGTGGTGGTCTGCCCCATGGAAACCATCAAGGTAAAAAAAAAACCTTGAAAGAAAGAGGACATGTGTCTGTTGTGGAGAGGAACCTTCTTTGCAAATCTGGGGTGCCAAGAATCGTCTCAAACCCTTCTCTGGAGTAACGCTTCTTGTCGTCTCCTCTGCTGCACTTCTTCTGCAGGTGAAGTTCATCCATGACCAATGTTCTCCCAACCCAAAATACCGAGGTTTTTTTCATGGCGTGCGGGAGATCGTTCGGGAACAAGGTGAGAAACGTGGATCTGTGGCAGGGAGACAATATCTTTCTCCTTCTTCTATCTGCAGAATTGGAAATCGGCGGGGTTTAAATATTGGTGAAGCTGGTTGATTTAGTCTTATTTAGAAGAAGCTGAATGTAATATAGAAAGTACAGGCAGTCTATCATGGTTCCGACAGATGAAACTCTTCAAAGAACTTCGAGGCATGGTTTACCTTAAAGAATCTTTATTTGACTAGCATAACATTGGCACAAACATAATCGAAACCAAAAACTGAATTCCCCTCCCCTGAGCACATAGTATCAAAACACAATTCCCTCCCCCAGTTAACAGTCATAAATCACATCCCCCAATTAGTTTGAAGGGCCAATTCTTTATCATCTCTTATTTCAACACCCTTGGTTCTCACACTAGGTTCAGTGTTGTTATGTCTAGCTAGACTCTCGTGCACATCCTCTCCTCGCCAGCATCATCTAACTCTAAAAGCAAAAAGAAGAAAATGGCTGCATTTCCATCTGTTGTCAATGCAAAAACTTCCGATGTTAGCAGGGTTGACACAGTCCTTCACTTATGACCACAGTTAAGTCTTCCCTCATCTCCTGTCTTGTAGGGTTGAAAGGAACCTATCAAGGTTTAACTGCCACAGTCCTCAAACAAGGATCTAACCAAGCCATCCGTTTCTTCGTCATGACAGCTCTGAGGAACTGGTACAAAGGTGAGTCACATCCCTCTTTTAAAAACTTAATTTCTGTCCCTTTTCCTCTGAGATTCTTCTAATTGGCTCTCTTTAAGTCCTGAGCAATGTACAGTTTTAACTTTGGAACACATTTTCTGGGGCCCAGCCATGAATCCCGACACACCCAAACAGGACTTTGGATGTTTCTGTTCCTAAAAGTCAACAAGAGCTTTTCTGCTATAGCTGTAGGGAGTTATGTTTTAGATGGGAGTGTGAAAGGCCTATGAAATCTTTCTCCTTGGGGGAGCTGATCTCACACAGAGAAGGCGAGAAGAAAATTCTGGAATGGTGTGGAGATTCATTCAGTCCATCTTCACAAAACCTGGGGGAGAAGAGACCGTAAAGAGGTGGAATGAAACACCCCTGAAAAGTTGGTGCTAATTGTATTTCTCGAGTAAAGATGTGCTTAATAATAATAATAGTAAAGTTGGAAGGGACCTTGGAGGTCATCTAGTCCAACTCCCTGCTCAGGCAGGAAAACCCTACACCATTTCAGACAGATGGCTGTCCGGTCTCTTCTTAAAAACTTCCAGTGTTGGAGCATGCTTTTATTCCTTATAGATTGGTCTTTCCCGTGCATCATATGGATTTTTTTGGGGCTTGTTGACCATGGTAATGGTATGTGGGAATGACCTTGGGAGATGGAAGAAAAGACCTGCTTAGGGAACAATCAGATAAGAGACGATGTAGCCCACAGCTCACAATGGGCAGAGAAAGAAACTCAATAAAGGAGAATATTTGTAGCTCAGGGTTGGAATGAGGGCCCTTGGTGCTCTCTGAACTTGATAGCTCATTTGATTGTGTTTCCTCTCTGTTCTACTTGGGAAGAACTGAGAGCCGTCAATCAGTGCAAATATAATTTAATGAAGAAAGCCGGATTTGTATTGAAAGAATAGCCCCTCCCCTCCTTCCTTCCTTCCTTCCTTCCTTCCTTCCTTCCTTCCTTCCTTCCTTCCTTCCTTCCTTCCTTCCTTTCTTTCTTTCTTTCTTTCTTATCTATGTTTATTTCCTTTCAGGGGACAATCCCAACAAAGAGATTAACCCACTTGTGACGGGAATATTTGGGGCGTTCGCTGGGGCTGCCAGCGTCTTTGGTAACACCCCGTTAGATGTTGTGAAGACGAGGATGCAGGTAGGCTGGGGTTTTAACCACTCTTAGCTATGGGTTCCCAATCTGGTGGCTCATGGCGTGGATTTTAGAGCTGAGCCGCACTTCTAGGGATCGGAAGAATGCAGAGAGTCGATCTTTGGTGGTCTCTGTGTCTTTGACTAGGTCCCACAATGAGGAGAAGGTCAAACTCCAAACCTCTCTTGATTAGCTAAGCTGTTTTTCAGCAAACGTGAGCCTTTTGCCTCGTTTGGAGTGCATGCCTGGGAGAGCCTTGCTGAATTCTTGTTTTCATTCTATTTCGTTCATTTAAAGTAGAAAGCATAGACCCAAAGGGCTGGAAACGACCTCAGAGGTCTTTTCATCCAACCCTTTGCTCAAGGCAGGTGACCTGGTTGCATTTTGGACAAGTGGGGCTGTCCAATCTTTTCTTCCTCCAGCGATGGAGCACCCACAACTACAGGAGGCAAGCTGCTCCACTGATTAATTGTTCTCACGGTCAGGGAATTTCTCATTAGTTCCTGCATAATGGGTAGGCTAAGAAGCTCAGAAGGGATCCTCCCTAGTTTCTCAAGCAGTATAGGAGGGGGCTATAACGGTATGTGGGAAAGACTTTGGGAGATTGGGCAAAGAGATGCTTCCAAGGGAATGGTCAGATAAGGGACTGCTTACCCCACAGCTGGACAATGGGTGGGGCAAGAGACACAGCAAGGGACCCTCCCTAGTTTCTCAGGCTGTAAAGCAGGCGGCCATAACAATATGTGGGAAGACCTTGAAAGATGGGGCAGAAAAAGAAAGAAGGGAGCAGTCAGATAAGAGACAGCATAGCCCACAGCTGTATAATGGGTGGGCCAAGAGACTCAGCAAGGAACCCTCCCTAGTTTCTCAAGCAGTATAGGAGGGGGTCTACAATGGTATGTGGGAAAGACTTTGGGAGACTGGGCAAAGAGATGCTTCCAAGGGAACGGTCAGATAAGGGACCGCTTACCCCACAGCTGGACAATGGGTGGGGCAAGAAACTCAACAAGGGACCCTCCCCAGTTTCTCAGGCTGTAAAGGAGACAGTGGGAGATTTGTACATTCAGACTTGCAAGATTCTGTTAACGTAGCCTTACCGTAAAGTAGAACTAGCTCACCTGGTCATGTTTCTTGTCTGTTCTACCTGGGAAAGCTGTCAGCAAAGAGAGGAGGGTGGTTGAGTTGTTCAACTCAATCCGTTGTGATTCTCACTGAATTTAAACTGGAATCAGAAACGAAATGGGTGTGATCAGCTGGAGCCCAAGTGAGATAAGTTGTTAGGTTGTGTAGTGCTCCACTTCTTCTTGCTATTGCTAATCCAGCCTCCCCTCTCTTTCCCTTGTCTTTCTGCTTCCAGGGACTTGAAGCGCATAAGTATAAGAGCACCTTGAATTGCGCCTACCAAATTATGAAATACGAAGGACTTCTAGCGTGAGTTTGGCACGGCCTGGAAAGATACGAGGGTGGGGGAGGGTGTCATGGTCCGCTGGGATGCTTACCTCTCCGAGGGTGAGCATCCCACAATCCCCCTGACTTTTCTTGGGTTCCTGGTTGATCTGTCTCTGCTTCCTCTTCCTGCATAGGTTTTACAAGGGGACCATTCCTCGTCTGGGAAGAGTCTGCTTAGACGTAGCCATTGTGTTCATCATCTACGATGAAGTGGTCAAGCTACTCAACAAAGTCTGGAAAACGGACTGAGAGCTCACCGCCGTGAGCCGGGTGGTCATCTGTCCACCTTGTCAGGCAACAGCTGGGAAAAAAAAGGTGTGACCAACTGCAGAAAACATTTGAAAGGGTGGTGTGCTTCTTCATTCTTCTTTCTTCTCACTGGGCGCAGTGCACGGGTGCAAAGAGGACACGATTCCAGTCCCCCAAATCAGTCACGTTTTATGATACTTATTTATCGGAACGACGCGCGGATGGATCTTCTCTCTGTAGGTTTCATTGTAGTAGTCAATTGTGTGAGACTACAACTGGGAGATCAGCAGGACAGGGTCATGGAAATGAATCCATGGGTCACACTATCAAATAGTTTTCTTCTGGTAGAGGGTCAGAGAATGACCAGTTGGTTGGGGTAGGGTGGTTTTCCTTGATTTTCTTGAAAATACACATTCTTATTGGCTTTCTCACTTGTTCACTCTTAGAAGACAAGTTCAAGACACAAAGTCTTTCCTTTTCCAAAAAAAAAAAAAAAACAGATTGAAGATGGTGCAGGTAGCTGGGATTGGGGTGTGCGTGTGTGTGTGTTTGTGTAAGTGCTGATTTGTTTTTCTAGTGCCATTTTTATTTGATGCTTTTCCACCAAAGAGCACTTTGGAAAGACAGAGGTGGAACATAAAGAGGTCTTCAGCAAGAAAAGGGATCTCAAGCTGACTTAAGGTGATGCACAAGGTGGTCTAAAGGATCTTTCCCAACCTGATGCTTCCCAGGTCCGTAGAACTGCTGGATCTGCTAGGATCCCTGGGTTTTGTGGTCCAACACTCTTTCAGGGCGTTAGGTTGGGGAAGACAATATCCCGAGACTTACGGAAGACTCCATACAAAGTTATCTCCACCCAAAGGAGATAGACGTGGTCCATATCTTTCTTTGCATCCCACTGCTCTGGTGGTATCCATTCACTTCTGGACTTCAAGAAATAGTAACCAAAACACTGAACACATTCCAAAAATGATCCTTTCCATGGTTTTCTTTTGGCAACTTGCAGTTCTTCATGATCAAGTCTACCCCTCCGAGCCCCTGGGACATCCTAGGCTTCTGGTATAGACAGGTCTCCCCAGAGCAGGATAAACATTCTCCATGTAGGCCTTCTAGATCCATTCACATAACCCAAATGCAGGCAAGATACCTGGACATTCATGTATCTTCTCCCTAGAGAAATAGTAGTGACCGCTGATCTTTTACAATGGAGATGCTAAGCCTTGGCAAGTAGGATCAGCTCATCTGGAAATTGCAGTCTTCTTCTCGCTCCCAAACTTTGGATTTTATGTGCCTCCCCACCCTTTGTGCTTGTCACTTTGGGTTTTATGTTCAGATGAATGTATTGTTTTTTTTTTTTAATATATATATTGGGGACTTCTTTTCCCCTTGGTCTCTATCTGGAACCTACAGGAACGTTCCCTTCACGCTGGCCGGACAGAATCTGCCTTACTGTGCCCATTGACTCATTCCGTAGACTTGATGGATCTGCGTTCTTCATTGTTCTGGGCGAAAGGGAGCCATTGACACGATTCTTCTTTCAGACCATGCTCCTTGGGACATCTGGTGGAGAGAAGACCTCCCCAGTCATCCTTTTCAAAGGGTTTTTGTTCTCCTCCTTAGACACTACCTTAGTTTGAGAACCAAACTTCTTTGAACAAGGATCTGGTGAAGGCCACACTGGTTGACCGATTCTTGTACTGTATTAAGAAGGGGAAGGCAGCCCCGTTGTCTCTTCTGCCTTGGTGCCAAGTCGGGACATTTCCACTAATCAGTGCCAAAGTTTTTTTGCATCTTGTGTCTCTTTCCTTCTCGGGGACGGTCTTCTCCTGCCCTGTCCACTCACCTGCTTCCCCAAATTATCACCTGCCTGCTGCAGGTTGGCTAAATACAACCTGTGCTTTGTGGTGGGGATTAGAGGATGGACAAAGTCAAGGCACACCCGGTTGGGTGCTGCTGCTGCTGGTTGGTCCAGAAGAATTTTGGTGCAGACACTTGGAGGTAGCACTAAGGGAGAACTCGTATTTGTGGTCCAGATGGAGACGATAACTACTCTTCCTTTCTCCTTTCCTGAATGTCCGTGTAAATGAACTTCTCTTCCTGTGAGCTGTTAATTCTCGAAATTCCTTCGTACACTGTCTATATCGGGGGGATCCAACCTTAACAAATTTAAGACCTGTGGACTTCATCTCCCAGAATTTCTCAGTTAGCCATGCTGGGAGTTGACGTCCACAGGTTGTCTTAAAATGGCCACGGTTGGAAACCCCTGATCTGTAGGATAAAATTAATGCAGAGGTGGCCAGGGTAGGGGATTGTTGCTTGCGTTTTTACAGGATCCGGTGTTTCCTTAGATGGAGGATTTAAATTAAATGTTTTCAATGTCTCGCTGTGTGTGCCCTGGCAGCCAAAGACTAGTCTGGTTTTGGAATTCCTCAGCTCTCCGGCCTGGATGCTGACAATAAAACCAACGTTGCCTGCTTATTAAGTCACTTGTCTCTTGGCTTCATTTAAACCACGCCAATTTTTGAACTTTTGATCATTTCAGACCAGTGGTTGTCCAATCTCCTTTTTGAAAAACCTCCAGTGATGGAGCGCCCACAAGTTCTGGAGGCAAGCTGTTCCACTGGTTAATTGTTCTCGCTGTCTAGAAATTCCTCCTCAATTCTAGGCTAGGTGTCTCTTTGATTAGTTTCCATCCATTGTTTTTTGAGAAGAGGAGGATGGCCAATAATAAGATGGACTCAGCTACAATACAAAGTTGGTCGATGCACCGTTGGAAGAGCTGAAGGACCAGACTAGGGATGTGGAGAAAATCTATGCGATCACTAAATCAGCAACAACTTGATGGCACCTAGAATCAACCAATGTAGCTTAGATTTTTGTGGAAGGAAGGCCTTCCTGGTGATCATCCACAGCGGTGGATTACCTCTGGAGGTTGACGGTCTTCCGTGTCTGGATATTTTGGGGGGGAAAGGCTAGATGGCTACCTCATGAATGCATAGTATGGAGGGTTAGGTTCCATGATTTTTTTATTTCATTTTATATGCCTCCCTTTAAAAAACAAAACAAAAAAATCCTAGCCACCTCTGTCAGCAGTAACAAAAGCCAGTTTCGAAATAAAGCTATTATCTCCTTCAAATCATTCAGCTCAGCAAGAGAACACAGGTTGAGAGCAAATGGAAAACTAATCAAGGCGATGTAGACTCCACAGCAGGACTAAAGTGCTGTTTATTTGTTCCAGTGGGCAAGCCTAATTTTTTTGCTGTTTATTTAGTTGACAGTATAGTTTCTCTCCAAAAACTCTCCCCCCCCCTCCCAGGAGTGAGTCATTCCTGATTTTGAGACCTTTGCTGCAGTCATTAATCAAATCCCCCCCCCCCCATTAACCTCTTGCAGCCCCCTGGGAAGGTTGCAGATGGCAGTCACGAGACCCCAATATGCTGCATCTGTCGTTAAATGATGAAGGGTCTCCTACTTGGGGGGGGGGAATTGAACTAGATGGACTAGAATAGAATAACAAGAGTTACTCTCTTGTTATTCTCCGACTCCAAATTTTAATCCTATGACCGCAGAGACACGGTCATAACTGCAAGGACCGGTCGCAAGTCACTATTCCAGGGCTGTCTTAATTTTGAACGGTTATTAAATGTTATAAAATGAGGACTATCACATGGTAGTTCTCCTGCCTGAGCAGGGGGTTGGACTAGAAGACCTCCAAGGTCCCTTTCAACTCTTGTTGTTCTGCTATTCCTATAAGGAATGGATTAATTTGGGGATGTACCCATGACTTTCTTTTTTTAAAAAAAAAAAAGTTTTATTAAAAGTCCTTTAGGCGTAACTAGTGTCCTGTGGTCCTGCTTGCTGTTGTTCCATCTTAAGCATAATAGCTATTCCACGCTGATGGAGCAGGTCCTGTAAGGACTGGATGGTGCAACTCAGCTCCTGGGAAGAGATGCTAATTCCTGGGATGTGACTGGGTTGCCTCCCAGTTTCCAAGTTCTTTAAGACGTGGGCCACAAGAATACCTTTAACCAGCAGTGCTGTGATAGCAGAATGTACCTTAGGACAGGACAGGGCTTTCAGATGCAGGCAAGGGATGTCCTCTGAAACACACAAATAGAATAGAATTCTTTATTGGCCAAGTGTGATTGAACACACAAGGAGTTCGTCTCCGGCTTGTGATGAGATCCAGAAAGTTTAGGTGAGCAGGGAGGCCACCATCTTGACCAGATCTTTGCACACCACGTATAAATGGGTCAGTTCAAGGTCCCTGGCTGTGTTTGCCCAACACACTAAAGCAGGGGTCTTCAAACTTGGCCCTTGTATGACTGGTGGATTTCAACTCCCAGAATGCCAGGCTGAGGAATTCTGGGAGTTGAAGTCCACAAGTCATAAAGAGGCCAAGTTTGAAGGCCCCCCCCCACACACTAAACCTTGGTCAGATAATCAGGATACCTTTTTTAAAAAAAGTTTATTTATATCCTGCCTTTATTATTTTTTACAAATGAGGTGGTGAATGTAGCCAACACCTTCATCCTGTTTTCCCCCCAGCAGCAACCCTATGAGGTGAAAGAGAAGTACTAATCTGAAGTCCTTCAGATGGCTTTGCTGCCCAAGATGGGACTAGAACTCATCTAACTAGTGATTGGCCCAAAGTCACCCAGCCAGCGTAAGGCAGGACTATAACTCACTGTCTCCTGGTGTCTGGCCTGGTGCCTTAACCACAGACCAAATTGGCTCTCTGATCTCACACCCTTCAAATCCCTTCCAAATTGGGCCCTTGTTTTACCCACTTTGGGAGCGTGGTTCTTAAGCTGTAGAATGCACCCCGGTCTTGAAGCCTTGCCCGACCCACCTTGACTCCACCACTGTCTACAGAATTGTATGGCGGAGATGATTCCAGCTCCAGTGGTTTCTAGCCAGAGTTGTATTGACTCCCAAAGTTTTTGAGAGGTGGATGCCTTGTCAACCAGTTGGAGTAGAAAGGGTAATAACGTCTGAGAGAAGACTGCTGGCTCGGTGTAAACGTTGGGTTCGTCCTCTTTGTAGAGGTTGATCACTCTGGGAAGAGAACAATGACATTCACGTAAAATCTGAACCATCAACAGTTAACCACACTTTAGCTTAAACGTGTTGTGTGAACTCAGCCCACATGGGTTAATAAGGAGGCGTGTTGGGCAAACAAAGCCTGAGAGAGAGATTGACCTCGAATGAATTGATCTGCAGCAACATCTCCCAACTCGGAGCCTGTTGGACTCCCAATTCCCATAATTCCTCAGAGAACCAGAATTGGAGGAAAGCTTGATTGCAGTGCTCTAATTAGGACTTCCCAACTAAAGCCTTGTGATGGAACCAGGTTTGAGCTGAAGTTTGATCTGCTTCAAAGCCTGGAGAAGAAGGATCAGTCAGGATTCAGTGACTCAACTAGTTAGACCCACTGGCAGTTTGTTGGGTCTAGCAGATCCCAATGCTCCTAATTGGAGTTGGGGATGTACCCATTTGGCTGGCATCACACTTGGTCAAAAAAGAGTCCCTGCCTTGGTTGCCTATGTTCCTTTCTTCGCTTACCCCTGGCTTTCCAGCTCCATCAAGGTTTCATTGAGTTCTACCATGGGGAGATGGTGCACCAGAGATGCAAAAGTAGAAGGATGGTCTCCAAAGTTTTCGAGCAGGAACTGTAGCAGGCTGAACAGAGCCTTGGAGCTCTGGAGCTGGAAGCAACTGTTGTGAGGTTGAACCTGCTGGATGGGCGGCGGGGTCTGCACCAAACGGCTGACGAAGGAAGCAGCTTCGTGACGCACCTTTTGCTCTTCGTCTTGGAGGAGATGAATTGCTGCCTCGATCAGCCTGAAGAAGGGGTAAGGAGGAAAGAAATTTGAATGAGTTTTGGGGTGTCGGTGGGCAAGAAAGAAAGGCGAAGGTGAGCCCCATAATCCCAGTGTTGTTCATGAGGAAAAAAATAGTGGTGGCACGGAAGAACGTTGAGGTTAAGATGGGATGAGATACCTTTAAATCAAGGACATCATCATAAGGTTGAGTTGTGGTGAAAAACCTCAAAACAATGGGAAAATGCTTAATTTCGCTAGGGAATCTTTGCAATTTCTCTCTTTTCTTTTTAATATTTTGTCTTCAATTTCATTCCTTTCCTGACTTTGATATCACCGCAATAAGCTCACTGAATTGCAAGGAGGAGAGAGGTGACCCTCCATTATTTGAAAAGATAGACTACACAGGGCTCTCCGTCCCTAGTGCCAAATACTCCACGCAGCCCAGGTTGGCAGATTTTAATCCCGCCCCTCTAGTTCTTACTTAGTTACCCATAATGCCCCCAAATGTTTGCAAGTCAGAGCACTGGGGAAAGAATCCAGTCTCCCTAGACTGGTGGGACAATTCAGAAAATGGGAAAAGTGGCAGAATTGCAACTGGTTATATTCTGGTTGCAGAATTTGGGGGGCCCGGCAACTGTTCTGAAGTGCTAGGTGTGAGTGCTGGTGCTGTTTGCAGAAGGACATACCGTAGGACCTGGGAACGAAGGAGTAACTTGGACGATTTCCGGACTCTCCAAATCCGTGCTGGGCCGCCCACTTTGATGGCTTTGGCTGTAGCCATCCTGAGCACCTCGTCTGATAGGGAATCGCTCCACTGCTCTATCGTTGCAATCCATCGTTCCCATAAAGGATCACTTTCGGGGCTGTCCCAAAAGAGAGACAGTTACACTGCAAGAATGGCTGTGCATCTGCTTCTTATCCAACCAGATCCTCTTTTAGTTATAGGAAGGTGTCTCAGATTCAAGTCCTGATGATCCCTTAGACCAGTGGTTCTCAACCTTTTTAATGCCGCGACCCCCCAACCGGTCGTAAGTCGAGGACTACTCAACCGGTCGTAAGTCGTGGACTACTCAACTGGTGCAGCACCGTTGGCAGAATGGGGCTTTTGGCGGGCTCAGCAGGGCAGAGACAGCCTGGACAATTCCTATTGGCTTTTGAAAGCCAATAGAATTAGACTCTATTCAAGAGACTCTATTCTATTGGCTTTCAAAAGCCAATATAATAAAAGGGAGTAGCACAGCTAAGGAAAAGGGGGAAAAAAATGGCGGACTGGCGTTGTTTGGCGACCCCTGTGAAATGGTCGTTCGACCCCAAATGGGGTCCCGACCCACAGGCTGAGAACCACTGCCTTAGACATACCTAGTTCCTTCAATTTCTCATCAATGGTTGGTTC
This sequence comes from Crotalus tigris, assembly GCF_016545835.1. Lineage (NCBI taxonomy): Eukaryota > Metazoa > Chordata > Lepidosauria > Squamata > Viperidae > Crotalus > Crotalus tigris. Next base: position 72,992 of record NW_024100632.1, read on the forward strand.
TTGACCTCAAGCTACTACTTACTGTTGACTCAGGAACAATGTGGCTGCACAGAGCGCATGATCACGGAGTCCTGGACCTTCGTGGTCACTCTCTACCATAAAGAACAGGATTTCACCACACTCCGAAGCTAATTTCTCTGGAAAAGGCTGTCTTTGAGCAAGGTCGCCAAACAGGTCAACAAAAACTTGCAGGTACAGCTTCAGGACTGTGGGCTCTCCTGTGTTTCTGAGGACCTCCTTGAATTTTTCCTAAGGCAAAGAAAGGGAAATATATTTTGTGTCCAAAATAAATGCCCATGTAACAGAATTGGGAATATAAAGTGCTCCTCAAAGGGGGAGGAGAAAGAAGGATGTTCTTTGTTTTTACGTTATCATGCTAAGCCATGGTTTGTTGAAGACCTGGTTGACATTTCATACTACCCTATGGCTTGCAAGCCACAATGCCTAGGTTCACACAGAACATCAAACTCTAAACCAAACTGATCACATTATGGCAATGTGGGACCCCATCCATTATGAATGTGGCCCTTTGACTCCTGGAATTTTAAAGGAACCTTGATCAAACTGGTCAATACTGGAACCAGAAGGTCTTCTGGAGAACTTCGGTCTAATCCCTAACACAAGGGTCTTCAAACTTGGCAACTTTAAGATTTGTGGACTTCAACTCCCAGAATTCCTCAGCCAGCCAGTGTCCTGTGGTCCTGCTTGCTGTGGTATTCTGGGAGTTGAAGTCCACAAGTCTTAAAGTTGTCAAGTTTGAAGACCCCTGCCCTAACATTTGAGGATATCAGTTTGACAGTCCTCTCTACATTTCCTTAGAAGACTTCAGGACCTCAGCACTTTGCAGAACATGTATGGATCAATGGTTGAGATACAACAACTCTGATTCCATGTGTCCCTTCTCAGATGAAATCAGATCTCACCACGAATATCAACTGCAGTTCCTTGTTTGACTTCAGACCTTTCCTTTCTTCGTTGTCCCACAACCAAGTTAGAACAGCGGCTTGCACGTCAGGATTTCCCTTTTGCAGAAGCTGGCTAAGATCACCGATTCTTTCAGGAGATTCCTGCCTTGTGGCTTCATAGCAGAGGAAGTTGATGGCCCATTGGCAGAAGATGGAAGAACCAGGCTGGAAGAGGATAAAAAAAAAATCCATTGGTCCGACGACCGTGTCTTTTTTCACAAGCTGATAACCCATCTTCAGCCATTGCTTTACTCCCAAGTTTCTTCTGAACCCACCTTCCTCAACCTGTGACCTTCATCCCCCTCATCCACACTGAGCAAGCTGGATGGGGAGGATGGGAGTTGCGGTCCCACACTTCTCAAGAATGAAAAAGCACATTGAGAGTATTTTCCGTCCCACCCTATTTTTTTTGGGGATTAAAAGCATGGCATTTAGCAAAAGTAGGGACTTTTGTGTTTGATCCATTGTGTTGGCTCTCAGCCCTGACAGTTGTGGATACCTGGACAGGAGAGAAACCAGGTTTAGGACTGGCCAGGTTCCTGTACAACAGCTCCCAGACTTGCTGCACAAAACTTGGAGCACAGCTTCCCAGCAGCAAGCACAAAACTTGAAGATAAATGGCACGGATTAACGGACACTGTTGTGTATCCGTCAGCATCCAGATGTGGCTTTCCATCATACAGGCAATGGACCGCAGCAACTCAGGGTGCAGCCTGAAAATCAGATGTTGAAATATCAGAAGATCAACTTAGTAGGGTAAACTGTGTCTTGCAAAATAAAAGTGTTCTGCAAATCAGAAAAAAAAAATCAAACGTTTTAGCGGTGCACACAGATATTTATTTGTTGACGGCAGTAGAATTCTTTAAAAACGATGCAGACCAAGAGTTTGCATTCGTTTAGTGAGCATTCAAGGTTACAACGGCACTGAAAAAAAAAGGGATTCATGACCATTTTCCCCACTTAATGACCATTGCATCATGGCCAGGGAGATCAAAATTCAGATGCTGCTCAACTGACTTGTACTTATGACGATTGCAGTCACGTGATCCTCTTGTGACAAGCAAAGTCAACGCGGAAGGCAGATTCATTTCACAAGCTCCTGACTAATTTAACAAACTGCCGCAATTGGCCTACCAACTGGGGTCACGAAAGGTAATGGGGCAAACCCAATCAGTGTCTCTCTTGGGCTCCATTGTGGACGTAGGTCAAAGGCTACGTATCACATATTTTTGCACTGTTGGGAAGAAACGTACCGATTCGCGCTCAAAGCTTGATTCAACACAGCCTGGATTTGCAGCAGACACCCGTGCAGTGCATTATGGGACAGACCGGCCTCCGGCTGCGGGAATCTGGACGCCAACCGTAAAAGGATCTTTCCGTAGTCCGTCACCGGAATGAAAGGCACCAAAGCCTTAGCTGCCATCACCCGAACAGCATAAATGGGGTTTCCTGACAGCTGGATCAGGGGCTCCAGGAAGCAGGTCAGAGTGCTGAAGAAAATAAAAGGAGCAAAAGAGGAGGAAAATGATGTTCAGTTTAATGAAGAGAAGGACGAGGGGGGACATGATAGCATTCTTCCAGTATCTCAGGGGCTGCCCCAAAGAAGAGGGAGTCAAGCTATTCTCCAAAGCACCTGAAGGCAGGACAAGAAGCAATGGATGGGAACTAACCAAGGAGAGAAGCAACCTGGAACTAAGGAGAAACTTCCTGACAGTGAGAACAATTAACCAGTGGAACAACCTGCCTCCAGAAGCAGCGAATGCTCCAACAACGGAGGTTTTTAAGAAGAGACTGGACAGCCATTTGTCCGAAATGATATAAGGTTTCCTGCCTGAGCAGGGGGTTGGACTAGATAACCTCCAAGGTCCCTTCCAACTTTATTATTATTATTATTAATCATTTTGGGGTGGAACCTCAGGAGAACAGAGGACCATTGAGAAATTCGAATGACCGTCTTGAGGACAGAAGCCTCTGAAGTCAGACGGGTTTTAAAAAGGTTATTTAATGTGAAATAGATGGGAACGTCACACAGAATACAGAGAGCCCTCCACTTACATCCATTTGTTTGTTCAAAGTTACAACGGCACTGAAAATGCAACTTACAACCGGTCCTCGTGCTTATGACCCTTGCAGCAATCCCCAATGGTCATGTGATTAAAATTCAGGCACTTAGCAACTGGCATGGATTTACAACAGCGTCCCGGAGTCCTTTGATCACCATTTATGACCATCCAGCTAGATTCTGACATGAAGTGGCGATGGGAGAAGGAAAGGGAAGGAGGAGGAGGAGGAGGAGGAGGGGGGGGGAAGAAGGACTGTGAGGTCCTTGGTGCTCTCTTAGCTTGGTTGTTCTCTTCCAGATGTTTCATTACCCAAACTAGGTAACATCATCAGTGATGATGTTAGCTAGCCAGTGCTGATGGTTGAGATGGTTCTCCTGCACACTGAATGGCCTTGAACTCAACAGTCTTCATAGTTTTTCCAACTTTAAATGACTCAATGAGTCCACCTTAGGCATGTCACCTGGGTTTTGAGGACCCACCAAAGAGTCTTCTACCCCTTCTCAACTCACCTGTCCTGGGTGTCTCTGCTGGGCTGCAACTTGGCCAGAAAAGTAAGGACAGCATACAGGGAAGGACAGAGGTGGAATTTCCCTCTTCTTGGTCCTTCGGATATGGACCTTTCCACAGCCAGGGTCAATTCTCTGAGTAGGATGCTTCTCAAATGAACATGTCGGCCAAAAAGAGCTTCAGGGCTTACTCCATCCTTGGCATGGCTATCATCCGGACTCCATTTCTGTCCGAGAAGGCGAACGGTCAAGGCACCTGGAGGGAAAGCAGGATAGGAAGTTAGAAAGAACTGCATTCCAAAAAAACAAATGAATGTACAGGTAACCCTTGTTTAGAGACCACAGTTGAGGACCGGCAACTCGGCCATTAAGCAAAGCAGTTGCTAAATGGAACCGTAATGGTGCTGATGATCTAACTTCAGCTTTCCTCGGCTTTGTGGTCCTGCAAAGGTCATCGATACGAAAATGGGTTGCAAAGTTACTTTTTCCTCCCTGTCATAACTGTGAATGGTCGCTAAACGGGGCAGCTGCTCAATGAGGATTGCCTGTATGCGTAAAGATGCATGTTCAAATATATTGGGGGTGCAAGCAGACCTCTTCCTTGATTCCTGAAAGAGAGATAATAATTCTATTTTGCAATCCTGTTGAGTTTGATCGAGCTACGTCAATAAGTCTGATGAAGATGAGAGCTTCCATTTATCATTTGCACGAGCAAGGTTTTGTTCTTTTCAACAACTGCAGAGCTGGCCCTACAAGTAGTCCTTCAATTACAACAGTCCATTTAGTGACCGTTCAGAGTTACAACGGCAGCGAAAAAAGAGACTGAAGACCATTTTTCACATTTACGACTCTTGCAGCTTCCCTGTGGTCACGTGATCAACATTTGGACACTTGGCAACTGACTCACATATATGACCGTTGCAGCATCCCGGGGTCACGTGATCCCCTTTTTTCAACCTTCTGACGAGCAAAGTCAATGGGGAAGCCAGATTCACTTAACAACCGTGTGACTAATTTAACAACGGCAGCGATTCGCTTAATCTGGGTTGAAGTCATCCTGGCAATCCAACAGATCTAAGATTCGAGGTGGCGCAGCAGTTAGAGTGCAGTACTGCGGGCCACTTTAGCTGATTGTGTTCAGCAGTCAGCGGTTCAAATCTCACCGGCTCAAGGTTGACTCAGCCTTCCATCCTTCCGGGGTAGGTAAAATGAGGACCCAGATTGTTGGGGGCAATGTAAATATATATATATATATACATTGCTTACTGGTGTACACCGCTTAGAGAGTGCTTGCACTTAAAGCGGTATATAAGTCTCATAAATAAATAAATAAAATTCCAAGGGAAGACAATGAATGGATTTACCCAACAGTTGGTTGGCTGCGTTTCTCATCGCCCAACTAGGGGAGTTTAGAGCCTTGAACACCACCATCATCAGAGGTGTGATGTGTTGTTGTAGAGCTGGTCCAAGGTTGGAACCACGGACCAATGTCTGAAGCACGTGGATTGCAGAAACCTAGAGAAGATCAAGGAAAAGAGAGAACTCAAAATTGATAAGAATGTTGGGACTCGGTGTGTACATCACACAAAGTCCTGGCTTGTCTTTTTCAGGGTTCAACGGTTCACATCTTCACTGGGCTGTAGGGTTGATGAACCCCAGTGATTCTGAGTTCACACAACAAAACCTGGTGGCTTAACAGGATGCCTGAAGGCAAAGCTAACAGAACTGTGGGATCCTCGGTGCTCTCTGAGCTTGGTGGTTTTCTTGCAGATGTTTCACTACCCAATTAGGTGACATCATCAGTGCGAGACTACGAAATACCTGTTACTGTTTATTGAATACACTGCCTCGTAATGTCAAAGCAAAACTGACTCTGAGGTTCCCAGACACCCGGTTCATAGAATTAAACAATAATTTCTCTGGCCAAACCCCCGCCCTCTTATGTAGTCCATGTAAACAATTTCACTTTGTTATGGGAACTGTCTGCTTCTCCTCCACACCTGCTGCCGTGTCCTTGGAGAGGTTTCAGGCTCTCACTGTCTTCAGTGAAATCGTAAAGGTTTCATTTCTCCATTTAACCCGTTCTAAAGCAACACCTCCCACCCCCTCCCCTTACTCTAATGGCAAGTTGAAACGAAGAGATACGTAGCTGCCAAAGTTTCCTTCCTGATAGTTACCGACTTTCGTTAATCCCAAGTGACTCTGGTGGCCTTTCATCCAGCGGTGTCCTTACCTGGGGCAAATCCACGGTCTGGTCTGAACTGTGGGAAACGGATTGGTTGGCCAAGGTGAGCAAGGTCTGCATGCAGTGAGTCAGAAGAGGCCGTGACTTGGCGGGATCTTCCCCTGTCACAATGCCTAGGAAAAGCATCGGGAATCCAGCCGCTCTGCGAGTAATGGAGCTTCCTCTGCGGCTGCTTAACAAGGCCAAACCCTTGAAAGAGATTGTAAAAAAAGACAGTTTGGTTTAGTGGTTAAGGAACCGGCTTAGAAAGCAAGGGAACGTGAGTTCAAGTCCTGCCTTAGCCAATTGGAGGAACAATTGTGGCATGTTCCTTTTTTTTTTTTTTTTTTTTTTTGTAAGCTGCTCAGAGTTGCCGAGAGTGAGTGGGTGGCCATATAAATTTCCTCAAATAAATAAATACATGCTGGCAATTGCTAAATGAGATCCTACCTGTCTTAGCATATTCCCTGGGATGTTTTGTAGCTCTGGGCTGGGGTGACTTAGGAGAGTGGTACAAAACTTTGTGAAGCCCACACTGCAGCCTTCCACAGCTCCCTATCAGAAAAGGAAAAAAAAAAGGGGGGGGGGGAGAGTCGGTCAAAGTTCTTGTCAAAGATCAGATTTACGGACACGGGGGAAAATTCCAGTCCCGATTCTGCTCATAAGGCAAGGACTACCTGTAGCTGATTCCATATTTCACCCCACAACCCATTTTGTACTCAGAGAGAAATTGCTGAGAGTGGGAGACTAGCTTTAATCCTCAAGTGATCTTGATAACCAAGTATAAAGATCAGATCCTTCCAGCCCAAGTCTAATTCTCTTCCACCAAATCACGAATCACAGAATAAGAGTTGGAAGGGACCTTGGAGGTCTTCTAGTCCAACCCCCTGCTCAGGCAGGAAACCCTGTACCATTTCAGACAAATGGTTCTCCAGTCTCTTCTTAAAAACCTCCAGTGTTGGAGCATTCACAACTTCTGGAGGCAGGCTGTTCCACTGATTCATTGTTCCCACTGTCAGGAAATTCCTCCTTAGTTCCAGGTTGCTTCTCTCCTTGGTTAGTTTCCACCCATTGCTTGAATCGTGAATCAAACTCAATATTGCACTGATGGCAACCCAGCAACCAGGGTCAAAGTCCCTTCGCTGGCCTGCCTTGGTTTAATGGACAGGGGATCTCTTACCCAGTGCCGGCACTTCAGCAAAATGTCTTGGAATACTTTGGAAGCCACGTTTACAATCTGAAGAGGTAGGAGAGGCTCACATCCTGCCGAGAGGGGCTGAGGTAGTACTTTCTCTGCCAGGCCTCCCAAGAGCAGCCCAATTTCCTTATGAAAAGTAAAGGTGAGAAAAAGTTACATGGAGTAACTAAGGGCGTTCTCCCCTCTTCGATGCTACAGAGGTTTTGGAGGCATCTAGCATTGATGATGTTACCTAGTTGGGTCACGAAATGTCTGCCAGAAAACAAGCAAGCACAGTTTTCCTCCTCCTCCTCCTCCTCCTCCCTGCAAATCCCCCTCCCTTCTAGCCCTGAAGATGTTACCTAGTTGGGTCATAAAATGTCTGCAAAAAAGCCACCATGCTCAAATAAGTGCCCTTTTGACCACAGAAGACCGGATTAAATCTTTCACGCAACAAACTCAAGTAGTAACAAACTACTCACTTTAACTGAGACCCAACAACAGGTCAAAATGAGGCTGTGGTCCTCGGAGAGGAGAATCAAATCCTCCTCCCTCTCCTCCTCCAAGCCTTTTCCTAGCTGGATAAAGCTGCTGATGGCATTTCCCATGTCTGCAAAGGAGGGTGATGCAACTGTCCAAAATAAAATTAAAAAAAATAAGGCGTTTGGCTGGCATAATTCTTTGCCGATTGATTTCAGACGGGCCTCAAGAATTGAGCATGGAGGTAATCCAGAGATGGCCTTATGCTCGTCAACATCAGTTAGAAATGTTCTCCTGATTAATGGTTGATAAGTCATAAGTTGCACATGACCGTTTTGCTTGGCAGGGTCTTATTAGTTAACTCCTGATTCATGCTTCCGGTTGGAACTTTCCAAACAAAACCAGCTAAGAATTTGTTACAAGGAATTCCACATTTGCACTGATGATGTTGCCTAGTCAGGTAATGAGACGTCCGTAAGAAAACCACCAAGCTCAGAGAGCATCAAAAACCCCATAGTCTGTCCGTCTTCCCTCCTCCTCTTCCTCCTCCCCTCTGCAAACCCCTCTCCCTCTTAGCATTGATGATGTTACTTAATTGGTTAATGAGACGTCTGTAAGAAAGCAACTAAGCTCAGAGAGCACCAAGGACCCCACAGTTCAAAGCTGGAGAATTCTGGGAGTTCTTAAACCTGCCAAGGTTGAGAAAAGCTTAAAGGATTCTGATTACAATTTTTTTTGTATGCTGGCTTGGGCTTACCGTGTTGATCTGTGCTTGGCATTTGATTACTCTGCAACACGCTCAAGAGTAAATTGCTGATGTCTCTCATCGTCATCATCAAACGCTGGAAGAATAACCGCCAGTGTGGCGCCTTTTGCCCTTCTAACATAGAAGACACAACGTCCGGTATTTCGAGCAGGCATCTCCGTAACCCCAAAATCACCCCTGCAAGGAAACCAACAGAAGACCTGGAACTATAGTCTCATTCCTGCCTGGCTGCTCAAAATTAGATCATGCAACCTAGATCTGAATGGTGAATTTGATAAGTGCTGGTGCTTAGGTAGCCAAACTGTAGAAGGTCTGGAGAAAAAAACAAGGTACTGACCATGTATTGGGGTAGTGTGAGCTGCCAGCAATAAGTCACGAGACGCCGTGACAAAATGCTTCTGGAGCAGGTTGAGCAAATGTTCAAGAAAAGAGAGGTATTTGCACGGCACAGATCGCTCCTTCTCCGTTTCCAGTGATGACAGCCTCAAGATATGACTATCCAACCTGATGGAGTTAAGCAGAGGTCACGTTGGCCCAACAGACTCAACTTTCAACACAGTAACTATTGGGTTGAGGGAAGAAGTGATGCTCAGTCAAGCAAATGCCCCTGTAATTACAGGTAGTCCTTGATTTATGTCCATAATGGAGCCTGTCTCTTCTGGCGGCTAGTGACGGTTATAAAGCCACATGACCGATCTGAGTCTCGTTTTCGGTTTTCAAGGGTGAAGAACTTTACATTTTATCTTCCCCCATGGTACACGCGCACAGAAAATTCCAAATTCACCTATACATTTAGGGGATCTGAGCCGGTAAATCATTAGGCAGATTTCCTAGAATCTTCCTTTTTTTTTTTTTTTACAAAGTTGGCTTCAAAGGAAATCAACTCTCGTTTTTGATTTGTTTCAGCCACCGGTCTGACAACATGGCTGCCTTCCTATAATTCCTTGAAGATCTGATTAAGTGATGGGCAAGGATGGCGAGCAGGGGGTTCATCTAGAAGATCTCCAAGGTCCCTTCCAAATCTGTTATCCTGACTTGTCTTCCTCCTTCCCTGCCTCCCTCCCTTCTTCCTTCCTTCCCTCCCTCCCTCCTTCCTTCTTTCCTCCCTCCCCTCCTCCCTTCTTCCCTTCCTTCCTTCCTTCCTTCCTTCCTTCCTTCCTTCCTTCCTCCCTCCCTCCCTCCTTTCCTCCCTTCTTTCCTCCCACCCACCCACCTGTCTCTTTATTTCAGCAATGCAACTTAGAGGCCCACAAACGTAGGACGCAAAGCCTTACTTGGGAAGAAGACTCTTCATCACGACTGCTCCTGCTTCACTCTCTTGAACCCGGGGACTGCTGCTTACGGCTTCTAGGGCCCATCCAAAGAGAGCTACAGCAGTGGAGCCTGGCAAAGCTGGTGGAAAGTAAGAGATCACCAACTCTGAAGCCAACTCACGGATCTGCGTGGAGACAGGAGAAGGACTTTATCTAGACTTTGTAGATTGGCTGCTGCAGCTCTGCATGACGTCTCTGAGGTCAGGTCCCAACTACCAAAGAAGGAGAACAGCTAGTGCAGGGGGTCTTCAAACTTGGCCCTTTGATGACTTGTGGACTTCAGCTCCCAGAATTCCTCAGCCAGCGTGCCTGAATTGGTTAGCCTGAGATACATGATGGACATTTGAAGCTACGCTGTAAATTCTTATCTTTGTGGATGGTCAACATTAGCGAAGGCGAGGTGGGCCGCCATACCTCATTTGTGCTATCTTGCAAACAGCTCAACAGTGCCAATGTGTTCCCTGTCGAAAAAAAGTCCCAGTAGCCTTTACTCCTGGACCAGCATAATAAGGTAGCCATGTTGCCTGGAGAGACAGCAAACATAGGTTAGATTTAGAAAGAAGGAAGAAGCAAATCTGGTGAACTAGATCTTACGGGGAGAAGATGGCCAGTCCAATCCTTTTTCAAATTATTCTAGTCCACCTCTTCTGTACATCCCACCCACTCTCCGGTTATCAATCAATCAGAATAGAGCTGGAAGGGTCTTTGGAGGTCTTCCAGTCCAACCCCCTGCTCAAACAGTAGACCCTATACCATTTCAGACAAGTGGCTATCCAGTCTCTTCTTAAAGACCTCCAGTGATGGAGCACCCACAACTTCTGGAGGCAAGTCATTCCCCTGGTTAATGGATCACACCGGTAGGAAATTTCTCCGTAGTTCTAGCTTGTTTCTCTCCTTGGTTAGTTTCCATCCATTGCTTCTTGTCTTGCCTTCTGGTGCTTTGGAAAATAAGTTGATTCCCTCTTCTTTTGGCAGCCCCTCAAATACTGGAATACCCCCCCCCCAGTCCTTCTTTTCCCTAGACTAGCCATATCCAATTCCTGCAATTGCTCTTTGAGCCCTTAACCATCTTAATTGCTCTGCACTATGGTGTCTTCTAACATGGAGGACCATGCATTCTCAATAAACACAGAAAGCCTTAATCAGGTGCGAGCAACTAAAACCACTTACGAACAGTCTCAAGCAGAATCTTTATTGCTACTTGCCTCAGTTACAAGAATCTCACCAGACTGACTGCATTCCCTTGGTAACGGTCAACTACAGCTTCGGGAATTCCTGTGCCGCTTTCTGCAGCGCAAGCACTCTAAGCTTCGTCCCGTCTTAACGCCTCCCTCCAGTTGAGGTGGGGATTCCACCACTGTCTTCACCGGATCCCCAGTTTGGAAGGCTATGCCACCGCAGGGGCTGGTGCTGATTGAGGGAATCTGAGATTTGAAGGCCAACCCTTGTAGACAGCCCTGGGCTGGTTAGGGCGGAATAAAGCCGCTTACGTGGAGGCTGACCCTTCTTTCTCTCGGGTCTCCAAGTGTCTGTGAAGGTCTCCATGATAGCTGCCAGGAGAAGAAGACCTGTCTTCCTTCTTTGGTAGTTGGAACCTGACATCAGAGATGTTGTGCAGAGCTGCAGCAGCCAATCTACAAAACCTAGATAAAGAAAGATACATTTTGCAGGATGCCATGAACCTATATTGCATCATTATTCAATGATGCAATCTTCGATCTCCGGGAAGAGTATACTCCAGTTATTTATTGTTAAAACAATAAATAAATAAACAATACATAAACAGAAAAAAACAGTCAAGAAGTTGAGCTAAACGTTACACTAATCTTCAAATCCCTCCGTCAACCATCTGTTACTATATTTGGAGCACAAAAAGTCCACAACCGGACTAGACAGTTTCTTATAAACCTGTCTAGTCCATTATCTCCAATCAAAGCAGTCAATTCCACCATCTCTGCCAGTTTTGGTCAATTTCAAAATCCAACAGGCAGCATGTGATCTTAATTTGAGGACTACCTAAAGTTGACTCATTATTTTTTGGCACAGCCTCTAAACACAGCTGGGAGATAACTCACCTACAGCTTGTAGGATGCCCCTTTCTCGTTCCTTTCTGACCGAGCTTTCCTTCTGGTTCACCTTCGGTGGCCGAAGCCCAGCAAGAGAACTGTCCCTCATCCTGACCAAAGCCTTCTTCACCATGGCTTGAAGGAGTTGCCGAAAAGACGAGGAGTTGCAACTCAAATTCAGGGGCAGGAATTCTTTTAAGAGTTGGATCTCCCTCTGTGATAAGCCTTGACTAGTCCTGGGAGCTAAGCAGAGGAAGCCCAACGCTGCCAGACGGACGTGTTCTTCTTTGGAGAAGAGGCAGCAGGTGAGTCTCTGAAGAGTCTCCTCATCTGTGAGCAAGTCTCCCGCAATGGTCTTCTGAACGTTCAACAAGGAGACCCATGCTCGGAGCTGAGAGGCTTCCCTGCCGGCAAATCTTGAGGCCAGCAAGGCGTAAGAAGCAGGAAAGACTTTCAAAGTCCACCCGAGAAGGTGGCTGGAGGCGTTGCTCTGAAGGAATGAGTCAGAAGAGGTCAAGGCCCTGGAGAGGGTCGGTAACCAACAACTGGCCCACTTGTGAGCCAGCTGTTCTTCTGAGACCTCATCCTGCAACTCCATCCAGGCTTTGCGCTGCCGCTGTAGGAAAGTTTTGTACAAATCCGAAGCGACTGGGCACAAACGGTTGGTGGACAAGCAGTTGAAGAGATCTTGAGGGAGATCCATGTAGATGTCCAGAACCTTGGCAGGAAGATCCACAAAACAATATCATCAGAACCCATAAAACCATGATTCTTTTACCCGACATATTTAATATCCAGATAGGTTGGGGAGGAACTTCAGGAAAAACAAAGATTTAAGAACGGAATGTACTTGATAACATATGCAGGGAAGTCCTTGACTTACAACGGTAGCTGAACCTACAATTACAGTTACAGGTAGTCCTTCGAAGTATGGCCACAACTGAGCCCCAAATTCCTGTGGCTAAGTGAGACCGTCGTTACGTGAGTTTTGCCCCGTTTTACGACTTTTCTCGCCAAAGTTGTTAAATGAGTCACTACAGTTGTTAAGTTAGCAACCTGGTTGTTAAGTGAATCTGTCTTCCCCCATTGACTTTGCTTGTCAGAAAGTCGCAAAAGGGGATCACATGACCCCTGAGAGACTGCAACCGTCATAAATACAAGTCAGTTGCCAAGCGTCTGAATTTGGACCACCTAACCATGGAGATGCTGCGACGGTCGTGAAGTGTGAAAAACAGCCATAGGTCTCTTTTTTCAGTACTGTTGTAACTTTGAACGGTCACTAAAGGAATGGTTATAAGTCAAGGACTCTCTGTATTACTGTAAGCTGTGCCCGTCATTAAGAGGGTCATTGGGTAACTGCGCATGATTTTAACTACCATGATCAACTATTGTACACCTAGGCAATTCTAAAGATTGGCAGTTAATGCAGACAACACAGTGCTAGGCTGCATTAACAGAGGGATAGAATCAACATCACGTGAAGTGTTAATACCGCTTTACAAGGCCTTGGTAAGGCCACACTTGGAATACGGCATCCAGTTTTGGTCACCACGATGTAAAAAAGATGCTGAGACTCTAGAAAGAGTGCAGAGAAGAGCAACAAAGATGATTAGGGGACTGGAGGCTAAAGCATATAAGGAACGGTTGCTGGAATTGGGTATGTCTAGTTTAATGAAGAGAAGGACGAGGGGGGACAGGATTGCAGTCTTCCAGTATCTCAGGGGCTGCCCCAAAGAAGAGGGAGTCAAGCTATTCTCCAAAGCACTGAAGACAGAACAAGAAGCAACAGATGGAAACTAATCAAGGAGAGAAGCAACCTGGAACTAAGGAGAAATTTCCTAACAGTCAGAACAATTAACCAGTGGAACAACCTGCCTCCAGAAGCAGTGAATGCTCCAACACTGGAGGTTTTTAAAAAGAGACTGGACAACCATTTGTCTGAAATAGTATAGGCTTTCCTGCCTGAGCAGAGGGTTGGACTAGATGACCTCCAAGGTCCCTTCAAACTTTATTATGGATCATCGCACAGTCAGCCAGATGTTCAGACTGGATTTGGCATTTTGTCTACCTATCGAGTCCTTACCCAGGACCCGGGATAGGCAGATGTGGATGTTTGATGGTATTACAGATATTATTATTATTATTATTTCAACAACAACCCAGATGGCCAAATCTGTACTGTAATTATAGTGAAAGAGATACTCACTTGTTGAGGGCCCAAGTAGGGAAGAACGGCAGTGAGTGCGAAATACTTTGCTCTTGCTTCCCAAGGCATGAAAATAACCCTTTGCAAGTACTCTCTAAACAGGGGTCTCTCTGGATCCCCAAAACGATCACCTTCCAGGCTGTAGATCTCTAAGAGAATGCGAAAGGCGCTGTGGACAAAATCGCTCACTCCTTCTGTCTGGACCAGGATGGGAGAGAAGTAGATAAAGAAATGAAAACACGGAAGTTATTCTACATGAAAAGAGACACGAGAGTTTGGGATCAATTAACCATCAAACGTTTTGGGACCTCATCTCCTCTCCCTTATTGTTGTCCAGTCAAGGCTTTTTTTTTTAAATTAGGTTTATTTTTTAGTTGATTCGGCTCGTTATTTGCATCTTCTCCCATGCTATCGCTCTTATATTGTTTATTTACTTTTTGGGGGGTGTTTTGAACTTGACTTCTGGCCTTGATTTCTGGTGTCTGCAGTTTTCGTGGCATGATTTTCAGAAGCATTTTTTTCTTTCCTTCTTTCTGTGATGAGAGAGAGTGACTGGTCCAAGGTCATCCAACTGGCTTTACATCTAAGGCAGGACTAGAATTCCCAGTCACCCACTTTTTAGCATAATGCCTTAACCGGTACACCAAACTGGCTCTCTTGTTTGTATATTATATTATCATGTACAAATGGTTATTTATTTACTTATTTATTGTTTGGCATTGGAAGATCAAAGACACTGTGCACAGGTAAACCACCACAAGGTAGCGACGTTATATAAAACGATGGAATAATAAGCGTCAACTCCTCCCAGATATAAGAATGGCAAAGCTTTTGTGTGGCTCATTACGTTTCACAACGTAAGCTTCACTGGGTGATGTTTGGAGAGCAAAAAGAATGAAACCTTCCCCCCCCATGCATTTAAATAAAATAAATATGGTGCCTTACTGGACTTTCTGCATTGTTCCAAACAATCTTGTTTAGCTTTTGGAGAAGGGCTGAATTGTCACCCAGCAACACGCTCTCCTTGACTTTCCAGAGGTTGTCCAAACATTCTCGGACACGTTGGAGCCACAGAGAAAAAACTGGAAAAGCAGCAAGGAATCCGTTAGGCTATTAAAGGCAATGTGGAAATGATTATTGCATTCTAGTTACTTGTTCCTTTTTTCTTTAAGTTTGGTCCGTCTCCAAACTTGGTCTTCTCCAAGCGTGTTGGATTTCCGTTCTGGTCAGGAGAGGTCCTGGGTGAGCTGGGTGGTTTTCTGGCAGACCTTTCACGACCCAACTAGGGAACATCATCAGAGCTAGAAGGGAGTGGGGTTTGTGGAGAGGAGGAGGAGGAGGAAGAAGGGAAAAGGGAGAAGAAGGGAGAAGAAGAAGGAGGAGGAGGAGGAGGAGAAGGAGAAGAAGAAGAAGAAGAAGAAGAAGAAGAAGAAGAAGAAGAAGAAGAAGAAGAAGAAGAAGAAGAAGAAGAAGAAGAAGAAGGACGAAGAAGAAGAAGAAGAAGAAGAAGAAGAAGAAGAAGAAGAAGAAGAAGAAGAAGAAGAAGAAGAAGAAGAAGACAACTGTGGGGTTCTTGATGCTCTCTGAACTTGGTGGTTTCCTTGCAGATGTTTCATTACCCAAACTAGGTAACCTCATCAGTGGGGTTTGCTTTCAGTTCATATTGGGGGCAGAGTTAAAAGGGGGATCAGCCTAGAATCCCTACGTAGCCACAAGCAGAACCTCCAAGACTGACATCAACACTGACGGGTCTAGCTACTACAGTAGAATATAAACTAGTAAACCCCATTCCCTACTAGCACTTATTTTGTTCCTAACCGTGGTTGTAAGTGGAGGACTGACTGTAGATGATTCTACATGAAGGGAGAAGAGAAGAACAGGATGTTGGCTCGTGGTTCTGCCTACCTTGAAAGGAGTAATAAGGGCAGCTGGTGGGATCCTCCATCACCTCTAAAATAGCTGGAAAGAGGACATCCAGCAACAAGCACGGCTGCAGAGCAAAAAATAGTGAAGTTAAGGAAAAACGGAAAATGCAACCACACACACACGTGTGTGTGTGTGTGTGTAAACAAATCCTTTTAAATTCATATAGAGACAGAGATAGAGATAGGTGTGATAAATAGAGAGAGAGAGAGAATAAAGAGACAGACAGACAGACAGACAGACAGATAGATAGATAGATAAAGAGGGAGATAGAGAGATAGAGATATAGAGACAGAGAGAGAGATAGAGATAGATAGAGATATATATAGAGAGACATATATATATATATATGAGAGAGAGATAGAGGTAGAGATAAATAGATAGATAGATAGATAGATAGATAGATAGATAGATAGATAGGGAGATAGAGATATAGAGACAGATAGAGATAGAGAGATACAGAGATAGAGAAATAGATAGAGATAGAGATATATAGAGAGACATATATATATATATATATATAAGAGAGGTAGAGGTAAATATAGAGATAGAGATAAATAGATAGATAATGAATTTAAGATGATTTGTTTTGTAAACAAGGCAACTTCTTTATGGAAGCGGGGAGTGCCAATCCACAGGACTCAAGTTTAAAAGCAGTTTTTTAAAACTCGAGTCTTGTATATGGAATCTGAAATATATTTATGGAATCTGGACAGAAACGTCAATTGCTCTTCGAGTTAGTGAAGCGGTCATTCAGGATTTTTCTCCCCCCCCCCTTTTTTTTTCTTCCCTCAATTTCCTATTTTTAAATTTCTCTTTGTATTTTATACCTTGATAAAACAATAAATGTTACACACACACACACACACACACACACACACACACACACACACACACATATATATATACACACACACACACACACATGACTTTGGCCCTGATGTTTACCCAGCTTGGGGTAATGGTTTATGTTATGCTGGAATAATTATGTTTCAGGCTTTATTTGAAAAGAAAATGCTGACGGGTACCTTTGGTGGGGCGCCCTCCAGGAGACAGCTCAAGATCTCTTTCTTGCAACACGTTAATAAGCCCCGGGTCAAGACCAGCTTCTCCAGACCACCTGGCCTCAGGATGGAAGTGGGGATCCAAAGGGCCCCAAATTGGCACCCCTCTGGGCAAAAAAATAACATCCAGATATATTATCAATATCAATTCTGTCATTCAGTTGGCTCAGAAGGAGGAGGAGGAAGAGGAGGAGAGAGAAGAGGAGGGGGAGGGGAAAAGATGAGGGAGAGGAAGGAAGACAAGGAGAAGGAAGTTGAGGAAGGGGAAGAAGAGAAGGAGAAGATGAGGAAGAGAAGGAGATGAGGAACAGAAGGAGGGGGAAGAAGAAAGATGAGAAGGAGAAGAGAAGGAGAAGATGAGGAAGAGAAGGAGATGAGAAGCAGCAGGGGGAAGAAGAAAGATGAGGAGAAGATGAGAATGAGATCAGAAAGAGAAGGAGAGGAGGAGCAGGAGGAGGGGGAAGAAGAAAGATGAGAAGGAGAAGAGAAGGAGAAGATGAGGAAGAGAAAGAGATGAGAAGCAGCAGGAGGAGGGGGAAGAAGAAAGATGAGAAGATGAGAATGAGAAGATCAGAAAGAGAAGGAGAGGAGGAGCAAGAGGAGGGGGAAGAAGAAAGATGAGAAGAGAAGGAGAAGGAGAGGAGGAAGAGAAGGAGATGAGCAGGAGGAGAGGGAAGAAGAAAGATGAGGAAGGAGGAGAAGATGAGAAGGAGATGAGGAAGAGATGGAGAAGATGAAGAGAAGGAGATGAGCAGGAAGAGAGGGAAGAAGAAGGATGAGGAAAAGGAGATGAGGAGAAGGAGAAAACTTGCTGATCAGAACCACTTGAGACTTACAGACAATTAGGGGGGAAAAATCTGTGAGTTTTCTCAAAGATGTTTCTCCAAGAGGCATAAGCTGTGCAATATTTGCAATCAAATGGCGCCCCCCCCCAATAAATGAATGGGCCAGAAGCAGAGCTGGAAATGTGCATCCAGAAAAGGGAAACAAATCTGAGCATACCTTTGCGTCCCTCAGTTCTTCGGCCATTGCAATTCATGAGCAGGTAAAACCCCCAGATTGCTTTGGCTCCTGCTTTAAATTCCGGGGCTGTGTTCACCATCATGCTCAGCGTCGTTCCAGCCAGGAGACAATTGTCTTTGCAGGAGGTCTAAAATCAGTAACAAAGAGGTCAACCTAAGCCAAGTTTTTTGTTGGAAGTAGAGATTTGATCTCTAACAAAAGGATGCAGTTCAAATTTCTCTTAGGGTTTAATGCCGGTTCTTCCACCCCACAAGTCTCAGATGTGGCTATTTTGGTGTCCCCCGTAGACTGTCCTCCAGATTTGTAGGTTCTGCAAATCTGGGCATCTCCTAAAAACCTGCAGATCCTGATTTCAATACGGGTGGCTCTCGTTCAGTGGCATAAATGATGCCGCCCACAGCCCCAGAAATAGAAGGACAGAAAGAAAAAGACAAGTTGGGTGGTGTTTTTTTTTTTCCTCATGGAACTCCAAAAATCTTTATTCTTCTTTCATGATCCGAGAAGATGGACTTTTCACTGATGCTGAATGATGGAAGATTCAGGACAGACAAAACAAAAAACACACATCTTCACTCAGTCGGTCAAGAAATTATGGAAGTGCTTAGTCTCACGGGACTAAAAAAAATTCCACTTCTCTTCCCAGGATATTGTGGGAGAAGGAGTGGCAGAACCTGGGGTGGAATTAAAAGAGGCATCAGCCTAGCATCCCTAAATAGCCACAAACAAGTCCGACCTTCCTGGAATTTCATTGACCCCTTTCTCTCTCCTAGCAAGGGCTAACAATTAAATTAGCTGTTTAGCAATCAGTCCGTTGAATTGGACCTTCATGTGTGGACCTGATCTTCCGCCCCGACAGATAACCTCACCTGATCCATGATGGTATGCACCAGGGATCTCAAGATCTTTTGTAGAATTTCTCTGTGATCTGTTTCAGCCCAGACAAGGGGCTGGATTTCCTCCGACAATCCTTTGAAGAGATGCAGGCAAACCTAAAGAAGCGAGGAGGAGATTGTCTGAAATGGTATAGGGTCTCCTGTTTGAGCAAGGGGTTGGACTTAGAAGACCACCAAAGTCCCTTTCAGCCCTTCACCGTTTAACTTGGGGTGGGGCCAAACCACTGCTCCTCCTCCTTTAAAAGAAGACATATT
Organism: Crotalus tigris; assembly: GCF_016545835.1. NCBI lineage: Eukaryota > Metazoa > Chordata > Lepidosauria > Squamata > Viperidae > Crotalus > Crotalus tigris. Next base: position 91,916 of record NW_024100632.1, read on the forward strand.
CAAACCAGGTCATAACGTGCCACCTTTTTTTTCACCTTTGTTGTGACGTAATGCCACTCCACCTGACCGGCGTTTGAATCTTGGAGAAGGAAATCAAACGTAGCAGCAATGCTTCTCAAGAGCTTCCTCAAATTCTTTTTCCAGTACTGGTGTCCCAGGGAACTTTCTTCAAGAAAGAGGCTGACTATTCAGGGATGGAACAGAGGACAAAATTGATTGCGCTATTTGGTAGAAGAATTCACACCTTTATGGACAGGAGCTGGCATAGCACGTAGTAGTGCAAGTCAAAGAGGATCTATAGTTGCGTTCCTTTGGAGAAAGAGACTTGCTCTGATTCAGCTTGGGAATGCCAGGCGTAAATTTTGTAACTGCGAAAGAGGGAGAGACTCACCTGTCTGGAGAACTTCCGAAGACGCTGGCTGAAAGGAAGAGAAAATGGATCAGATTTTCAGGTGATTCCATATCACATTATTTCGCACCACAGTTTGGCTTCTGCTCACAATCACAGCCCTGAGCTTCTTGCCAGCTCTGGATAAGGAGAAGATTACTTTGCTATTTCTTTTTCTAAAACAAGAGAACATCAAGGCTAAAATAATCTTGTTGTATCTTTGGTCTCTGCCCCACCCCCTTCTAGCACTGATGATGTTACCTAGTTGGGTAATGAAACGTCTGCCAGAAAACAAGCAAGCTCACCAAGGACCCCACAGTCCTCCTCCTTCTCCTCCCTGCAAAGCCCCCTCCCTTCAGCCTTGAAGAGGTTACCTAGTTGGGTCATAAAATGTCTGCAAGAAAGCCACCATGCTCAGATAGCTCCACAGAACGCAGACACGGAAGATGACAAACCAAGAAACTACATCCTCCAAAGAAAAAGTCCAATGGAAAAGGATCAAAACGCCAGATCCAAGATCCATCACCCATTTTTACCTTTTCATCTTCAATCAGCCCATCCATCAGCCTGGTCAACTCTTCAGAGACCAAGTTTTTGTCCCACTCTGATAGCTTCCCAACAATCTATAGGGAGGAGGAAAAAAAATCTAAGGGCCACAACCTTAGAATACACAGATACACACCTATCATCATTTGGTTAACACACACACACCAGAAGAAGTGCCTCTGTCCCTTTATCAGTGGGGATGGAAAGACTCCCTTTGTTGGGATTGTGGTGCTGATATGCAAACTATTAAATATATTGTGGGAGATTGGCCACAACATGCATTCTCTGGTTCCCTAGATCTGCCTAAAGCAACACCAGAGACGATTGCCTTTGAATGGGACATGCAGTTATGAGGTCACTGCTGTCCCCCCGTAGACATTTTGTACATAATTATGTGGATTGTGTGTATATGTTTACTTCTGTCATGGTCTCATCGTACTAATAGTATGTCACAAAGGGGCTGCCCCAAAGAGGGAGTCAAACTATTCTCCGAAGCACCCGAAGGATGGAAACGGATGGAAACTAACCAAGGAGAGAAGCAACCTAGAACTAAGGAGAAACTTCCTGACACTTAGAACAATTAACCAGTGGAACAACCTGCCTCCAGAAGTGGTGAATGCTCCAATACTGGAAGAGATTGGACAACCACTTGTCTGAAATGGTATAGGATTTTCTGTCTGAGCAGGGGGTTGGACTAGATGACCCCCAAGATCCCTTCTGACTCTGTTATTCTATTCTATTCTATTCTATTCTATTCTATTCTATTCTATTCTATTCTATTCTATTCTATTCTATTCCATATATTCTATTCTATTCTATTCTATTCCATTCTATTCTATATTCAAATTTCTTAGTAAATGTGTTAGCGAGATGGTGAGTATACGGGCACCTTTTCAAGTCGGCAGAACAAGCTGGAGCTGGTTGTGGTCTCCATTTGACACCTGAGCACGCAACGCACCAACGGTAACCTGTTCTCCCGATCCAATTCCCATAATCCTCGGCTCAGTCTTGCCATTAGCTGAGAAGCTTCCTCCAAGCTCTTCTCTTTGCATCGCTTCACAGAGCCTCTAGAAAGGCAGAAAAATGGAGCCGAGCTCAAGAAATGTCCCATTGAGCAACAGAAGTCTGCAGCTCCAATGTGGTCGTAAAACGAGGACTGCCTGCATAGAGCTTGATGTTCTGCTAAATTATCAACCAGGACTTAGTAGAAAGAGATTAAAGAGAACACTCCACGCAGAGGCTCCAAGAATCCTGAAGCGAAATATGTTTAAATCCCACTTTTTAGAAAACGTAACCACCAGCCTCATTCATTGACTTCTCAACTTACTTTGCAAACTGCTGGAGGCTCTGGAGCAAAAGCAGAATTTGACGGCTGGTTTCCTGCAGCTGATCTGTCCCTTCCAGGCTTTGGTAAAAAGCGGTGCATCGTTCCAGTTCCTGCGTGGCGACGTTCATCCTTTGCAAGAGGTGGCCGCTCTCGGATCACCCCAGGAGACACCAGGAGATGTCTAACTTTCTGTAGGAACACAACATGGCCTTACCACCGAGTGCTGCAGGAATCTGAACGAGAAGCAAGGCACACCGGAAAGAGCTGCCTTTCCAGGCACAACAGCTCCAGCTAGTGGGGACGGGGCTTGCCACACACTTTCCATCAATGGTGTGAACAGAACAGAGTAACAGAGCTGGAAGGGATCTTGGAGGTCTTCTAGTCCAGCCCCCTGCTCAAGCAGGAGGCCCCATACCATTCCTGACAAATGGCTGTCCAGACTAGATGACCTCCAAAGTCCCTTCCAACATCATCATCACCATCACCACACAGTCAGCCAGATGTTCAGACTGGATCTGGCATTTTTGTCTACCTATCGAGTCCTTCCCCAGGACCTGGGATAGGCAGATGTGGATGTTTGATGGTATTACAGATCTCGTCGCAGGATGGAAGCAGTTCCTAGTAAGGCCGCCTTTTGCAATTGACTCATGGCGAATTTGTCAATGCCAGTGATGGTGTTCAAGTGGTGCTCCAGTTGTTTTGGGATGGCACCCAAGGCGCCTATGACTACTGGTACTACCCTTGCTTGCCTTTGCCACAGTCTTTCTATTTGTAGGTCTTTGTATTTTGTTATCTTCTCCAGTTCTTTCTTGTCTATTCTGCTGTCTCCAGGCACTGCCACGTCCACTATGCAGACTTTTTTTTTTTTGTCTTTCTTATCGACAATTGTTAAGTCTGGGGTGTTATGTTGCAGCTGCTTGTCTGTTTGAATTCTGAAGTCCCAGAGCAGTTTTACTTTATCATTTCTTCTTCTTCTTCTTCTTCTTCTTCTTCTTCTTCTTCTTCTTCTTCTTCTTCTTCTTCTTCTTCTTCTTCTTCTTCTTCTTCTCCTCCTCCTTCTTCTTCTCTTCTTCTTCATCTTTTCCTTCTTCCTCGTCTTCTTTTCCTTAATTCTTCTTCCCTTCTTCTCTTCTTTCCTCCTCCTCCTCCTCCTCTTCTTTCCTCCTTTCTTCTCTCTTCTTTCTTCTCTTCTTCTTCTTCTTCTCTTCTTCTTCTTCTTCTTCTTCTTCTTCTTCTTTCTTCTTCTTCTTCTTCTTCTTCTTCTTCTTCTTCTTCTTCTTCATTTCTTCTTCTTCTTCCTTCTTCTTCTTCTTCTTCTTCTTCTTCTTCTTCCTTCCTACCTCCTCCTCCTCCTCCTCATTATTATTATTATTATTATTGATCATCGCACAGTCAGCCAGATGTTCAGACTGGATTTGGCATTTTGTCTACCTATCGAGTCCTTACCCAGGACCTGGGATAGGCAGATGTGGATGTTTGATGGTATTACAGGTATCGTCGCAGGATGGAAGCAGTTCCTAATAAGGCCGCCTTTTGCAATTGACTAATAGCGAATTTGTCAATGCCAATGGTGTTCAAGTGGTGCTCCAGTTGTTTTGGGATTGCACCCAAGGAGCCTATTACTATTGGTACTACCCTTGCTTGCTTTTGCCACAGTCTTTCTATTTCTATTTGTAGGTCTTTGTATTTTGTTATCTTCTCCAGTTCTTTCTCTTCTATTCTGCTGTCTCCAGGCACTGCCACGTCCACTATCCAGACTTTTTTGTCTTTCTTATCGACAATTGTTAAGTCTGGGGTGTTATGTTGCAGGTGCTTGTCTGTTTGAATTCTGAAGTCCCAGAGCAGTGTAATTTTATCATTTTCTATGACTTTCTCTATTTTATGATCCCACCAGTTTTTGCTTACAGGCAAATGATATTTTTTGCAGATCTTCCAATGCACCATTGTTGCTACTTTGTCATGTCGCTGCTTGTAATCAGTCTGTGCAATCTTCTTGCAACAGCTTACCAAGTGGTCCACTGTTTTCTTCAGCTTCTTTGCATAGGCGGCACTTACTGTCTGTTGCTGTCTTCTCAATTTTGACTTTGTATGCATTTGTCCTTAAGGCTTGGTCTTGTGCAGCCAGAATTAGTCCCTCGGTCTCTTTCTTCAATTTTCCTGCTCTTAGCCATTGCCAGGTCTTGTTATTATCTGCTTTCCCAGCTATTTTTTTCATGTATTGGCCATGTAGTGCTTTGTCTTCCCATGCCTCTATTCTGTTCTTCATTTGTCTTTCTTGTAGGCCAGTTTGGTCTCTCCAGTAGTCAGTAAGCCTTCCTGATATACTAATTTCAGTGCATCTTCATCATTGTTCTTCAGATATTCTTCCAAAGCCATTTTTTCTTCTTCAACCATCTGATGTACTTGTACATTCCACGCCCATCTATTTGCCTTGGTAGATAAAGTCTGTCAATGTCACTGCGTGGATGAAGGGCATGATTCATTGTCATTATTGTTCTGGTCTTCCTATCCATTGCTTTTAGTTCTGCTTGAGTCCAGTCCACTATTCCAGCTGTGTACCTAATGACTGCAATTGCCCAGTGTTGATTGCCTTTATGGTCTTTCCTCCATTGATTTTTGGATTGTTAAATCTTCTTCACTCTCTGATGTATTCACCTCTAATCTTTTTCTTGACTTTCAGTGTGCTTGATGTTGTCACAGCTTGAAGATACCCAATTTTTGTAGTATTCTTCCTCATCCAACGCTTATGTTATTTTCCGTGGGCATCCTTGATTCCTTCAGTTTTCAACGTACTATTTTTCACTTGTTTGATAGTAAGTGTGGCACAATTTGTCCAAGCCCCCCCCCCCCCCAAAAAAAACCTCCATTACAATATCTTGGCTATATATACGGACAGTGGTGAGCAGCGATTCTATTTCAGATGATGTTTTTCCATACAGCTTCAGATCATCCATATAAAGGAGGTGGGATAGTCTGGCAGATGTTTTTGATGTTTGATAGTCATGTCCTGAGTTATTCAGTATTGTTGACAGAGGAAACAGTGCAACAACAATAGTAATGGTGTGGTGAATCTCCTTAAATATTCCTCTTGGATATTACTCTCCCAGCTTTCACCATTGATCTGCAACTGTGTCTTCCATTGTGCCATCGATCTTTGCACAAATTTTCTGATGTTTCTACTGACTCCTGTTATTTCTAGGCACTTATTATCCAGTCATGTGGCAGAGAGTCAAATGCCTTTTTGTAGTCCATCCATGCCACATTCAGGTTGGTCTTCCTTTCTTGCAGTTTTCCAAGATCATTTTGTGTATTAGGAGTTGATCTTTTGTTCCTCTGCTATTGGGGCGGTTTCCTTTCTGCTCAGGTGGAAAGAGATTGTTTTCAACTAGATGCTGTTGTACTGCATCAGCTACCACACCAGTTAGTAATTTGAAAGTTGTTGGTAAGCAGGTAATTGGCCTGTAGTTACCTGGTGTTGCCCCTTTTGCTGGATTTTTCATTATTAGGTAGGTTTTCCCAGTTGTTAGCCACTTTTCAATTTCTCCTCCTTGTAGTATATTGTTGAACTGCTTGGCAATGAGTGGGTGTATAACAGTTAGATGTTTCAACCAAAACCCATGCAGTTCATCTTCACCTGGTGCTGACCATTTTTGATTTTCTTTGCTCTTTTTTCTACCATTTTTGTTGTTATTACTAGTTCTTTCATTTCAACTTCTGTTTTATTTGCATCCACTTCTTTTAACCAAGCTGCATCCTTGTTGTATTTCTTTGGGTTATCCCATACCTGCTTCCAGAATTGCACTGTTTCTTCCTTGTCAGGTACTGACTGATTCCTTGCAGTTTCTCCATTGATGGATTGGTAGAAACGTTTCTGATTGGATTGAAATTGGAGGTTCTGCCTATAGTTTGCAATTCGAGCTTCATATCTACTGATTTTCCTGGCTATAGCTGTTATTTGTTGCTTTATTATTTCCAGTGCTTCCTTGATCTTCCTTGTTTCTAAGTGGTATTTCTTGATTAGGTATTCTTTGGTCTTCTTGTTCTTCAGCTTCTTTTCTTTCATCTGTTCTAGCTTGCTTGCATGTGATCTTAACTTGCTGATCTTATTTTCTAGTCTAACCTTCCATTTTTCTGGTGCACTGTTTGTTTTTCTTTTTTGTTGATTTTGCATCCCAGGTATTCTGTTATAACTGCAGCTGTGCTGTACATTAGTTGGTTTGTTTCTTGCAGTGAATTGGTGCTTATACTTGCTATTGCAGTATTTGCATCTTTTAATGCTTGTGCTAGCTGTTTCTTTGGAACAAGCTTCAATGCAGGCAGCCTTATTCTGTTGTTTTTGTGCTGTTCTAGATGCTCAGTTATTCTTTGTTTCAATTCTTTTATTTCTTTAGTTAGAGGGTTTTGTTCTTCCTGAGGTAGAGGTGCCTGGTTTCCAAATGAGAAAAGTTGTATATCTCTGCTGGATTCCTTCACTGCCAACTCCCCCTGGTTTGCCTCTACATTCTGAATTACTTCTTGTAAGGCTTTGATTTCTTTGCCCTGGGTAAACCTTTGCAGTTCGTCTAATTCTGTTTCTGTAAATACTTTATTTCGTGTTATAAATCGGCGTTGATCTGCTAGTCTCTGTTCTGTTATTTCTGATTCTGGATGTTGTTCTTTCCAGAATTGGTGCATTCGTTTTAGATATCCTCGTCTTGTTGGACTTGATCTGTAGTAACAGATCATTATTTCTTTGTTTTCCATCACTGTGTATCTGCGACGGGTAAACACCTTTTCTTCCAGTAGTTCTGCAGCTGCTGGCCCTGGTTGCTCAGCCAACAGTCCTGAGTCCTGTAACCCATTTTTCACCAGATATCCAGGAACTCCAATATCTAGCGCGGACCTTGTTAACCCGGGCGACGTCCGAGCCGGTATGGCATTCTGAATTTACGTCTCACCATATTTTTTATGGGAGAGACACTCTTTGTCTGACTCTTCTGATGAGACCTGTCCAGTATGGTTGAACCTCTGGCATAGCTCTCATCTTCCTCAGAGTACACAAGCCCCACAACCACGTCAAGGTAGTGCCTCACTGGGGGTTATTATTATAATTATTATTATTATTATTATTATTATTATTATTATTATTATTATTATTATTATTATTAGACTCCAAGATCCCTCTCACAGGTTTATTGAGAAGATTGGCAGTTTCACCCACTGCACTGAATTGTGGTTGACCAACAAAGAAAGAAAGCCTTGTTAGTTGTATTGTTCAATCACATTAACCTGTAAAACCTTGGTCCCCAGACCTGTGTTTGTGTACTGAGCCATGCCCAAACCACGCAAATCACATTCTAGCCAACCCCTGCGTGGATTCACACCTTCACTCATGTTGCTGTTTTAAGAGTTTGAAGTCCACCCATCCTCCAGTTCTTGAAGTGGCAGAATGCTGCTTTCCAAGGGATGAGCCAGGTCTGTACTGCTGCATTGGATCCCAGTGTCCATCCTTGACAGGGAGGATGGATATTTGTGTCGGATTAAAAAGGAAAACAAGAGCAGCGGGTAAAGGTGGCATTAGCATTGTGGCACTTGTTGGAGGGAGGTGGGAATTCAACCCTCTAAATTCACTTTTCACAAATGAATAGCTAAAACAGATTAACTCGCTGCCTTTCTCTCTCTCTGCGGCTAATCCCCATAATGGTTTTAGAGTCTCTTACCAAACCGATAAAGGCTTTTTTTCAATTCTCTCCCGCCGTATCTCGCCATTGTCTGGCACGTGTCTATACACTCTCCCCTCGCTTCCATTCTCCTTGTTTTTATTCTCCCCTTTCTTCTTGTTCTCCTTTTTATTTTTTATTTACAAAAAAGAAAAAAAAGATGGAAAGGCTCAACGAGATCTTTATCTCCATAAACCCACATCAATACATCCCTCCACCCCACCACCTCGGCGAATCGGGACACAAAGCAGTCCTAGCTGATTTGGATTTGATTACCGGCCCCTTATCGCAACGCCTCTTGTGGAAATCTGGGTCTTAAATCCCATAATTCTTTGATAAAAGAAGCATTACCGGTCTATTTTTCCCCCAAAGTGAAAGCTGTGGGGAAAATCAAAGAAAGCAATCAGACAGGAGACTAAGAGGCTAAATGCACAAGGCCAGATAGGTGGAAGATTTGTTGAATAGGGTCTCGCTCGCCGTCATGGTGACGGGGGGGGGGACAACTGAACAGCCTGAACTTGGAGAAATGCTGCTCTATTTTCCCTCCCTTGTAGCAACTTCTGACGCTCTCGCAGGAGCGTGGAGATGGCGCGGGTTCTGGGAAGCTATCTAGTCTATCCCCCTGGAAGAAAATCGGCTCCCCAAGCATCATAGTAACAGAGTTGGAAAGGACCTTGGAGGTCATCTAGTCCAACCCCGTGCTCAGGCAGGAAACCCTATACCATTTCAGACAAGTGGTTGTCCAGTCTCTTCTTAAAAGCCTCCAGTGATGGAGCGCCCACAACTTTTGGAGGCAAGTCGTTCCACTGGTTAATTGTCCTCACTGTTAGGAAATTTCTCCTTAGTTCTCGTTGCTTCTCTCCTTGGTTAGTTTCCATCCACAGAATTGGAAGGGACCTTAGAGGTCTTCTAGTCCAACTCCCTGCGCAAGCAGAAGACCCTATAGCATTCTGGGCAAACGGCCGTCCAATCTCTTTTTAAAAACCATTGCTCAAACCAATTTGCTTCGGGGTAAGCAGTTAAACCGACCTGGGAGAAAAAAAAAAACTTCTGAGAAGTTTGCTTCCACGGGAAGCGGCTGAGAAGGGTGCTTCTTAAATCTGGGTCTCTGAGGACAGCTTCCCAATTAAGGAAGAACCCCGCCCCCCCAAAAAAAACATTGTGATGATGATGTTGTCCGTTCAGTCATGTCCGACTCTTATGGGCCAGATCTGTCTCCCTCTTCCGATCGGGCAAAACATTGTAAGGAGCCTTTTAATATTGTAAGCCGTCCGGAGTTATCCTGGGATAAGATGGGCAGACAATACATTTGACGAAAAAATAAACAAATAAAAATAAAAAGAGATTTTGTTTGTATGGGATCTGTCTGTCCATCTATTCATCCATGTATACTTTTTCTCTCTCTCTCGTTCTCAGTCATCTTCTATCATCCATCATTCATCATCCATCTTTCATCCACCCATCACCTACTTATCTATCTATCTATCTATCTATCTATCTATCTATCTATCTATCTATCTATCTATCTATCTATCCCTCTATCCACTCTCTCATCCATCACCATTTCTCTCTCCCTCTCTCATCTATTTATCTATATCTTTATCTCTCTATCCCCCTCATCCATCACCATCTCTCTCTCTCTCTCTCTCTCTCTCTATCTATCTATCTATCTATCTATCTTCATCCATTCATCCTTTCTTTTTCTATCTTCCCCTCCCTCTATCTCTCTTAATCTCAACTCTAATCTTGCCCTCTCCCGAAGGATCTTCTTTCTACTCCAAGACCGACACTCCTAGTAGTATAATCTGGAATTCCTAATCAGCCTAATGTCCCTTTAACAGGGCTTCCCATTTATTCTACAAAACAGAGAAAATCAATGGGTTGATGGCCCATCAGAAACACTGATAATATCCAACTTTCGCCTGGGTTCCCAGTCACCAATATGTTGACTTTCAAGAGAAATGTTTTCTATTTTGCAAGGGATCTGGGCTGCTGCTAATATTGTTGGCTTCCTCTTGTAAAAGCTAAATTCATTTACCCCATTCCCCCAACCCCAGCCCCCTTCTCCGTCCTTACATTGTGCAACATGACAGTTGTGCCTTTGGATTAGAAGCCTTTCCTGTGGTCAAAGAAAAAAAAAAGAAGGATAATTTGCTTTTCCTCTTTTTTCTTCTTCTTCTTTTCTTTTTTTCAAGGAGCTAATCCTCCCGGGCCATTTCTGTGCCTGAGAAAACAGCTTTTCTCTCTCTTCCTCTCCCCCTTCCAAAAGACAAGCTTTGCCATACAATGGACATCATAAAACCACCTTCATCCTGCCATTGAGATTGAGAAATCAGATTTCCACCCAGTCATTCCTGCAGGATTAGCTAAATCTTAGATCCACACTAACCCTTCACAAAGCTGTCAAGATTAGCTTGAATTTATTTTATTCCAGCTTTTCAAGGGTGGGTGGGTGGGGGTGGGCTGGTTTCTTTCCAAGAAGGATTAAGGACCGTGGGGGGGGGGAAGGAAATATCTCTGTATATTTGAAATGTCTCTGTATATTTGCGATGCTCTTATAAAGCCACTAACTAGATTACGGGAAGACAGAGACCGGTGGCCAGGAAGGGATGGTTGAAATTCTTCCGAGAGTTGGCCATCGGGCAAAGGGCATCTTCCCCATCTGATGGACATTTACGTCCTGATGATTTACCAACTGATGATAAAGCAGTTTCTCCTTTGGTCTCTCAGGTGTAGCTGAGGTCCCACGGAGAAGGATGTCCACAGAAGCTCCTTCAACTGCTGAGCTGGAGAAGAACAAGAAGCCCTGTGCCTTCACCATTGAGAGCATCCTGTCCGGCTCGGCGGAGAGCAGAGCCCCCGTCCTCTTCCCCTTCTGCTTCCGAGGCATTTGGGACCAAGACCCCAAAGCGCTGTGCTTTTGGGGGAATCTGGGCACTTTCCCGGAGGAGGAGGAAACAGACGAAGTGGAGAGAGTCAGGATGTCGTGCAACTGTTGCTGCTGTTCCAAGGAGGGCATTCGCACGTGGCGAGAAAGCGCAAATTGGCTCGGTGAGGGGTTTCGTTGGGAGGAGGGTGGGGTGCCAAAGACTTGGGGTGGGGTGGGGGGGCTGTGAGGGTGGGGGCTGCCATTGGGGCCCGCTCCCTCCAGCCCAACTTTAAGGAGAATCAGGACTCCAAGGTCAAAATCAGTCTTGGGAGTTTCCTAAAAGTTTTTGCCCGTTCCGTTTCTTTAGTTCATTCAAGTGAATTGACTTGGGGTTTTTTGGTGTGTGTGTGTGTGTGTGTGTGTGAGAGAGAGAGAGAGAGAGAGAAAGAGAGAAAGAGAGAGAGAGAGAGAGAGAGAGAGAGAGAGAGAGATAAACAGGCTTTACTGTGATTCTTCCAAGGTAGGTGTATGTGTGTGTGTGTATCTAAAGAAGAGAGTTGTGTTCAAGTTTCATCTCTTGGCACCCATCTGTAGCCTTTCCTGGTTTCCAGTGGGGAATTTACAAATACGGGGAAATCTAGAAGGATTAATTGGACACAAATTCCAATTTTAAATCTAGAAAGATTCGGGGGGGGGGGAATGATGAGATGGTGAATGAGTTTGAAGGCGGCTTCTGGTTTCCTGTACTGTTTTTAATCAAGTAAAACCTCAGAACTTGCACAGCAATTGATAAGCAGATGGCCCCATCATTCCCACCCTGGAGAACCAACGGATTGGCTCACCGCCTCTCTGGAGACCAACCCAACCGATTGTGCTTTCCTTCCAGGTGACCCCAGGTGTGCGTGGCCCATGAAGCTGTTCTACCCCCTGGCCAGGCCCTGCAGGAACCACCGCGGCAGCCCGAGCGAGCTGCAGACCTTCCACCAGATCCAGAGACGGACTCGGCGACACCGGACCATCTTCACGGAAGACCAGCTCCAGGCCTTAGAGGCTCTTTTCCATAAGAACCAGTACCCAGATGTGATCACCAGAGAGCACTTAGCCAGCCAGATCCACCTGAAGGAAGAGAGAGTTGAGGTAATTTTCGGGGTGTGGATGGGGAGGGGGGACACAGAACGGGCGATAAAGAGCAGGACTGAAGAGGATTGAGAAGTTCATAAGCCTTCCAGAAGATCAAATCAAGGGCTTCCTCCTTATTTTCTGCGCAACGCCCCTGTGAGGTGGCTTGGGCTGAGAGAGAGAGCGACTGGCCCAAAGTCAGCCTTTCATGCTTAGATAGCAATAGCCCTTAGACTTATATGCCGCTTCACGGGGCTTAGTTTACAGCCCTCTCTAAGCGGTTTACAGAGTCAGCCTCTTGCCCCCCCCCCAAGAATCTGGGTCCTCATTTTATTGACCTCGGAAGGATGGAAGACTGAGTCAACTTTGAGCTGGTCAGGATCGAACTGCTGGCAGTGGGCAGAGTTAGCCTGCAATTTTGCATTCTAACTTCTGTGCAGGGAGGGAAGGAAGGAAGGAAGGAAAGAGGGAAGGAAGGAAGGAAGGAAGGAAGGAAGGAAGGAAGGAAGGAAAGAGAGAAGGAAGGAAGGAAGGAAGGAAGGAAGGGCAATAGCAACAGCACTTAGACTTATATACCGCTTTACAGCCCTCTCTGAGCAGTTTAGAGTCAGCCTCTTGCCCCCAACAATCTTAAGTCCTCATTTTACCAACCTCGGAAAGATGGAAGTCCGAGTCAGCCTTAAAGCGGGACTTGAACTCACAGCCTCCTGCTTTCCAGCCTGGTACCTTATCCACCAGACGAAACTGGCTCTTCACGGATGCCATTTCAGGCTCCTGATTCAACGTCAGTCCCTTTTCCTGAGCACCGTTTTCCGTGTCATAACTTCGATTATTAACCGCCATTAAGTGAATATCCACACTTCCAGGGCAACCTGTACTGTACTGGTTCAATATTTACACCCATTATACGATTCTATTTGGCATTTGGGTTTACCCTTTTCGTTTTGGATGTGATTTAACATCTTTTTAAAAAGCACGGTGTCGGACGGTGGGTGGAATAACGTCCTTCTTCTGTTGTAAACAAACAGGTTTGGTTTAAAAACCGCCGAGCCAAATGGAGACATCAGAAAAGAGCTGCAGCGTCGTCACTCATCCTCCCAGTGGCCAAGATGTCTTCCGAAGAGAAGCGTTGACGGGCAGGTCGAGGCCAAGTTAGCCATACAGGGACAAATTATAGGTTAGCCAAGCTGATATCTCCCACGCAGTCTTGTTTTGGTTAACCATGATTGATCCATCAGCACACATCAGGATGTCTCCAGTCACTATACCGAGACCTGATTTACCAGTAATAATTGGGTTCCATGCCATGATAGACAAACATATTACAGGCAGTCCTTGATTTACAACCGTTTGTTTTGTGACCGTTCCAAGTTACGGCGGCACTGGGAAGTGACTTATGACCGTTTTTCACACTTACGACCGTGGCAGCATCTCCACGGTCACATGGTCAAAATTCGGATGCTTGGCAACTGGGCACGTATTTTCCTGTGTCCCGGGATCATTTATGATTCACATTTATGACGGTTGCAGCATCCTGGGGTCATGTGATCCCCTTTTACGACCTTCCAACGAGCAAAGTCAATGGGGAAGCCAGATTCACTTAACAACCGGATTATTAATTGAACAACTGCAGTGTTTCACTTAGCAACTGTGGCAAGTAAGGTCGTAAAATGGGGCAAAACTCACTGAATCACTCTTTTGCTAATTTGGGGTTCAGTTGTGGTCGTAAATCCAGGACTACCTGTATTCCTGAATAAACCAACTCTGGTTTATTCAACCAATGACAGCTGAACTGTCTGTGGCTTAAGCCATGGGCAAACAAGATCAATAATGAGCCAGAAATTCATTGTTTTTGCAAAAGCCTGAATCCTTATTTATTTCTGCTATAGAGGGCAGTTATTGGACGTTAGGCTGAGTGATTAGCATAAACAATGATTAAATTATGATTCACTGCCCTGCTTTTCTGATATACAAGGAGTCCTCGCTTTGGACTCCAGCTGGGATCGGAATTTCCATCACTAAACCAGGTTGCTGTTAAGTGAGTTGAACCTGATTTTACAATCTTTTTGGCCATGGTTGTTAAATGAATCATGCAGCTGTTAAGTGAATCCACCCTCCTGCATTGGCTTTGCTTATTCAGAGCAGGCTGGGAAAGTCATAAACGTGATCCTGGGTCAGTGTAATTGTCATAAATATATGCCAGCATCTGAATAGTGATCATGTGGGGATGCTGCAATGGAGGTCCAGTCATTAAGTCACAAGAGACTGGACAGCCATCTGCCTAAAATGCTATAGGATCTCCTGCTTGAGCGGGGGGTTGGACTAGAAGACCTCCAGGGGTTCCTTCCAACTCTGTTAGCTATTTTTTTTTCAGTGCCATTGTAACTTCGAACGGTCGCTAAAATGAACGGTTGTAACTCGGGGACCCGTACTTGCTTTGCTGGCCAATCCTAAAGCCCAGAGTAGGATTTAAACATGAAACATTTTGCAAAGTCAACATTTCAAGCTAACCTTTCTGGCGAAGCGATATAGCTACAGTTTTATCTGTTTTCAGCCCGGATCTTAAAAAACAAACATTGCCTCGATCATGCAGGCACACCAATAAAAAAATAAAGAAAAAAGAACTTTTGCTTTTGTTTTCCTTTCTTGCCTATATTTGTTGCGGTTTTAAACCATTTAGTCCTGTCTGACTCTTGGCGGCTTCACAGGTAGGCTGCTACCCTGTCCAGCACACCTTTTTTCATTGGCTGGAGGTTCCATTTTGCATCAGATTGGATGCTATTGAGTGACAGAATATTGATATTAATAATACAATGCAATACAATATGCAAAGGAGTAGAGCAAAGGGGCTTGCTGATCCCCGTATCCTAAAAAGGCAAATTTTGCAATGGTAGAAGTAGAAATCTAATCAAATCAAATCAAATGCTCCAACACTGGATGTCTTTAAGAAGCGACTGGACAACCATTTGTCTAAATTGGTATAGGGTTTCCTGCCTGAGCAGGGGGTTGGACTAGATGACCTCCAAGGTCCCTTCCAACTTTATTATGATCAAATCAAATCAAATAATAAAAGAGGTGTACTGGTGGCAGAGGCGCCCATCCCCGCTTTTCACATATCCACTTGGCTTCTGTTTTGGAGGGGGAGGGGGCGGGAATTAGAGGGTCTGAGCCCGCGATCAGCTGAACGACCACCCCGCAGAGTAGACTCGGTCGGTCGCTCCCGAGCCACCCGCAGCTGCCCGCCACGCCACGCTGCAGCTGCGAACCCGAATCGATCGCGCGCCGCCCCTTCGCCTTACCTCTATGTCACGGAGTGGCGTGACGTCCTCCCTCGGGAGGAGGCGGGGGGAGGAGGAGGGACTGCCATGCCTTTCGGGGGCGTGACGTCGGCGCACGCGAGGGCGGCGTAAGGGGAAGCGTTTCCGGGTCTCTCCCCGGAAGTGGCCGTGTTTCCGGAAGTGGGAGCCCGCGTCGGCCCAGGCCTCGCTGCGTTGCCACGGGAGACGCGATGGAGGCTCCGGGGACCCCGGCGGGGTGCGGCGCTTCGGCCCAGGCGATGGTGCCCGTGCAGGCCGAGGCTTCCGCCGTCGCTCTGCCGAAGGAGGCCCCCCAGGAGGCCCCCAAGGGCCGCAAGAGGGTCCTGGACGAGGACGCCTACATCCAGGTGAGCGGACGAGGAGGCCGGGCAGGCCTTCGGGAGACTCGGCTGCCCGTCGCCTCTCGGCCCTCCGGCTTTTTCTGCCGTGGTTGGGGGCCCAGCCCTTCTTTTTCCCTACCCTCCCGGCCTCCCTCGCAGGGTCGTTGTGCGGTGGCGTGGGGGGGGGGTTGCGGAGGAAGAGAAGGGGGAAAAAAGTATTACCCCAAAGTGTCACATTCCGTTCCTTTAATCTCTTTTACTCAATTTATAGTTTTTCTACGGTTGCCAAGGCCGAGCATTACGTATGAGGCTTCCTTCATTAGAAAAGGGATTTCTTAAATAGCTGCAAGAGGCAATGAAAAGTGGCTAGGCTGTTATCAAAGGATTTTGCACTGGCGTCAGAAGCGCTGAGGCGCTTCCAGGTTGGAAAGAGTAGCTGATGGCATCACCATTGCCCTGGGGACGCCCAATTGGGAGCTCCTTTCATGTCCCCAGGAGGAGATGGAGCGAAGGAGCTCAACCCCTGCCCCATGGCAGCTCCCGGGTCTCGAACACGGGGCTTGCCAACCTCCTGCCTTCCACCTCCTCGACCCGCCCTGCTCCTTTTCAAAGGGATAAGGTTTCAGAAAGGGTGTGATCCAAACGCCTCGTGTTTTAAAATATTGATCTGGAAACATCTGAATGCTTTGCAGAGCCTGGAAAAAATCATCCAGAGGGATTTTTTCCCTGATGTGGAGAAGCTGCGGGGTCAGAAGGAATATCTGGAGGCTGAAGAGAGCGGCGATCTGGAGAAGATGAGACAGATAGCCATCAAGTTTGGCTCCTCCTTGGGCAAAGCTGCCAGAGATACACCTGCACCTTGTAAATACGAGTGCCCGATCGGTTGATTGATTCGATGGATTGCGCCATCCAGTCGTTTTGGGTTCCTAGCCACTACATACATGGGCAGATCTGTAGGCGTTGTAACTCCCAGAGTTCTGCCTGGCTGGCTGTTTTAGTTATAATTTCAGAACAGCTGGAAGGTAAAATCACGGGTAACCGATCTAGACCAGTGTTTCTCAATTTCAGGAACTTTAAAATGTGTGGACTTCAACTCCTAGAATTCCCCAGCCAGCATGGAGTTGAAGTCCACCATCTTAAAGTTGCCGAGGTTGAGACACACTGATCTAGACTATCTGGTGTGGCAACTTTAAGAATTCTGGGAGTTGAAGTCCACAAGTCTTAAAGTTGCCAAGGTTGAGAACCCCTGATCTAGATTTAATAGTATAACACTTCACAGTCTGTTTTTCTATTTCAGAATTGCTCGGTCACTACAAATGATGGCCAGTGATAAAGCATAGCTGGGATGTATTTAAAAGGCCCTGATTTAAAGGAGCAAATAATGTCAAATTTAGAAAAATAGAGAAGACAGCTACTGCCATACAGTAGTCAACGTACTGGGCTAAGATTGGAGTTTTAAGTCCAATGCATTTCTTCAGCTCCCTGAAAAATGGCAAAAGATAAATTTAACAAACATCAAACAATCCTGAGTCATGGCGATCCATAGCGTGTCCTATCACAAATCCCATTTTGCACACATAATTTTTCTTTTAAGGGACATTGGCATATGAAGATAACAGTAGATGTATGATTAAGTACCAATTTATTGGGTGGTTGCCTTGATTTTTCACCCCAAAACGAAACGTGGCCTGGTAATTCCTCCACCAGCCTCGGGCCCAAAGCATCATTAGATCAGTTAGTGAGATTGAGTGTTTCAGGATTTTTCAACGGGGATTTGAAGTTTCAGAGCAATCATTTTCTATACTTTGTAAATCTGTATTTTGTGTTCCTTGGGACAGATGTCACCCCGGCAACTTTTGAAACCCCCGAAGTTCACCCCAGTGATTCTTCTGTGCTGAATAAGCCGAAGTTCACCACGAAATCTCTAGATGAAGGTAAGCAACTCGCTGCAAGAATTTTTCTTTCTAGGTTTCTTTGATCTCCTTAAAATTGGAATGGCCAATCTCAGCTCTGCAGGTAGATTACGATTTCGCCACAGCTTAGAACAGTGGTTCTCAATCTTTTTAATGCCGCGACCCCCAACCGGTCGTAAGTCGAGGATTACTCAACCGGTCGTAAGTCGAGGACTACTCAACTGGTGCAGCACCGTTTGCAGAATGGGACTTTTGGCGGGCTCAGCAGGGCAGAGACAGCCTGGACAATTCCTATTGGCTTTTGAAAGCCAATAGAATTAGAGTCTATTCAAGGGAGTCTATTCTATTGGCTTTCAAAAGCCAATAGAATAAAAGGGAGTAGCACAGCTAAGGAAAAGGGGAAAAAAATGGGAGACTGCGTTGTTTGGCGACCCCCGTGAAATGGTCGTTCGACCCCAAATGGGGTCCCGACCCCCAGGTTGAGAACCACTGGCTTAGAACATCTGATCTTTCAAAGAACTGGGGCTCCTTGGTGTGTCTGGATCTTCCTTTTTTTTTTTTTTTCCAAGTGGCGTTTTCTTTTATTTTCAGGAGAAGCCGGGGAAGAAGAAAACAAAGATGCCCTGCCCAGTCTGGATAAATTCTTGGCCAAACACACCAGCGAGGATAATGCTTCCTTCGAGCAGATCATGGAAGTCGCCAAAGAGAAGGAGAAAGTGAAGCATTCGTGGCTTTACGAAGCCGAAGAGGAATTTGCCCAGGTAAGGAGCAGCTTCTCTGTATGGCGGTTTGGAGCCAGGGGTGAAAGGATTGCTCCTCCCTTGGTCAAAGAAAAGAGGCTTTTTTAAAAAAAATATCTTTTAGATTTTTTTTTATTCTGCCTTTATGAAGGTCCCTGAGAGAAAGGGACTGGCCCAAAGCCAACCAGCTGGCTTTCATGCCTAAGATGGGACTAGAACTCACCGTCTCCTGGTGATTGGACCGAAGTCACCCAGCCAGCTTTCATGCCTCAGGCAGGACTAGAACGCACTGTCTCCTGGTTTCTAGTTTAGCGCCTTTACCGCTAGTTGGTCTCTCTAAACTGGTTTTTCTTATATTCCTCACTTTGGAAAGACGACAGTAGTGCTATGCCATTCCTTTTCAAAAGTGGACAGTTTTAAGTTGTAAAAAAATTGATGCAGTCTTATTCTGCACACCAGGCAACCTGTGGTTTCCAGAGGCCTCTTTGGGCAGCTGCCAGCTAACCCTGCTTGCACAACTGAATGCTTTCCAACTAATAAATAACAATTAAAGCTGGAAAAAAAATTCTTTTTTCTTCTAAGACCCTAGACAATTCTCAGCCCAATCCGTGTGCCCAAGAAAGCTACATGCACATTGCATCATCCCTTTTGCTTCGCATGATGAAAACTTTACGGCCCTTGGCCAATCAAAAGGCATGTGCAATTTACCTTTGTGAAATAAACCCACACTGGGGGTAGGAGGCCCTGAAGCTTTACTTGCCTGACCAAATTGCGTTCAGGATATGCAGTTGACTTCTGTGGAGGAAAACCTGAAAGTGCTGAAAACACTAAAATATGAATTTACTCCTAAAAACATTGCAGAGTCATCCGGGGAACATCCTCCCTTCCATCCATGCTTGCAGCTGACTGTGTTTTTCTTTCCCATTTCAGCGGCATCAGGAGCAGCTAGCTCTCCCATCGCTGGAGGAGCAGCAGGCCCTGGGGAGTGGCAAAGCTGGAGTAGAAACATGGGAATACAAGGCAAAGAATTCGCTGATGTATTATCCACCAGGTGAGGCCGCTTGTGCTTCCTCTGACAAGGTCTGTTTGTTGTAAAAAGGAGAGCTGGATAATAATAGGGTCAATCATCATGAAATGGTAAGTTCTAGTCTTGTCTTAGCTATGAAAGCCGGCTGGGTGACTTTGTGCCAATCACCTTGAGACAGTGAGTTCTAGTCTCACATTAGCCATGAAAGCCAGCTGGGTGACTTTTGGCCAATCACCAGGAGATGGTGAGTTCTAGTCCCATCTAAACTATGAAATCCAGCTGGGTGACCTTCGGGCCAGATCCTCCCTCTCTCTCTCTCAGCCCAATCCACCTCACAGTGTTGTTGTTGTGGGGAAAGTAGGAGGAAGGTGTGTTGGATATGTTTGCCGCTTTGAGCAGTTTTGTAAAAACAGCAAAAGCAGAATACAGATCATAAAATAAAATAAATTCACCGGTCCTTGCTTTAGACTTTTCTTAGAAGCAGGATTGTTGGTCAAACGGAGGGCATCCCCTCTTTTCTTTCTCCACTCCATTTGTTTTGATCCTTGGTTTTTTTTTTCATATTTTGAAACGACAAGAAAAACAAACCTCCCTTCTTTTGGATCTTTCTCCTGCACGGGTTGATCGGCCTTGTTTCTCTCGATCTGGGAAGAAGAAGCAATAGAATCAGGATAAGAGAAAAAAAGCTTCATTTGATCCTTTTGCCTTGTGGATGATTGGCTGGAGGTTGTCCTGCCCTTCGCTCACGTCTGCCCTTTCGTTGGAGGAAAGGAGCCAGGAATTGATGCTGTGTTTCCAGGGTTGCGGGTCATAAAGTGCTATGTGTCTTTTCAGGAGTTCCTGAAGAGGAAGATGTGTTTAAGAAGCCACGTGAGGTCGCTCACAGGAACACCCGTTTCTTGAAGGACCCCTTTAGTCAAGCAGTGAGCAAGACCCAGCTTCAGCAAGCAGCAGCCCTCAATGCTCAGGTGAGGGGCGTTACATTTCCCACCTCCGCCTCCTTTATAAGGTGTCTGCTTCTACTCGCCTTGAACTGGCCAGTGAATCATAGCAAATCAAACGAGAAATAATGGCAGAATGGGATGGATGGATGGATGGATGGATGGATGGATGGAAGGAAGGAAGGAAGGAAGGAAGGAAGGAAGGAAGGAAGGAAGGAAGGAAGATGGAGGAGCAGAGGAAAGGGTAAGCAAAGGAGGGAAGCAAGGAAGGGAAGAAGGTGATGGAGGAGAAGAAATGGTAAGCAAAGTAAGGAAGAAGCAAGAAAGGAAGGAGATGAGAGAAGGAGAAGAAGGAGATGGCGAAGCAGAGGAAATGATAAGCAAAAGAAGGAAGCAAGGAAAGGAAGAAGGAAGGAGACAGAGGAGGAAATGGTAAGCAGAGGAAGAAAGGAGAAAAGGAAGGAAGGAAAGGAAGGGGAAAAAAGGAAAGAAGGCAAGAGAAAAAAAAGAAGGGAGGAAGGAAAGAAGAAGAAAGAAGGAGATGGAGAAGCAGAGGAAATGATAAGCAAAAGAAGGAAGCAAGGAAGGGAAGAAGGAAGGAGGCAGAAGAGGAAATGATAAGCAGAGGAAGGAAGGAGAAAAAGAAGGAAGGAAGGAAGGGGAAAAAAGGAAAGAAGGCAAGAGAAAAAAAAGGAGGAGGGAAGGAAAGAAGGAAAGAAGAGTTTCTGAACATTCTAGTTTACCTGGGACAAAAGTTGGTGCCTCTTCTTTAATTCCCTTTTCCAAAATATCTTTCGTTTTTAACACTCTGAGCCGTTTTAGCGTCCCGATTTCTCCGTGCCTTTAAGCTCTCTGTAATTAATGCTAAGCATTCTTCCTTTCTCTGTTAATCCCAGTACAAACAAGGCAAAGTGGGGCCTGATGGGAAGGAACTTATTCCTCAGGAATCTCCCAAGGTAAACGGATACGGCTTCGTGGCCACACCCTCCCCTGCTCCCGGTAAGAAAGAAAATCCTTTTTATCCTGTTATTTTATTATTATTATTATTATTTACAAAAACATACACACAAAAGAGCTATTTAGCTTCCCCCATTGACT
Source organism: Crotalus tigris (assembly GCF_016545835.1). Classification (NCBI taxonomy): domain Eukaryota; kingdom Metazoa; phylum Chordata; class Lepidosauria; order Squamata; family Viperidae; genus Crotalus; species Crotalus tigris. Next base: position 113,220 of record NW_024100632.1, read on the forward strand.
TTGCTTACTGTAAGCTGGCTGGGAAGGGTGCAGACGGTGATTCCTGTAATCCTACAACCCGTCAGCTGTTTATTTATTTTATTTTATTTATGAGACTTATATACCGCTTTAAGCGCAAGCACTCTCTAAGCGGTGTACACCAGTAAGCAGTGTGTGTGTGTGTGTGTGTGTGTGTGTGTGTGTGTGTATATTTACATTGCCCCCAACAATCTGGGTCCTCATTTTACCTACCCCGGAAGGATGGAAGGCTGAGTCAACCTTGAGCCGGTGAGATTTGAACCGCTGACCTGCTGAACACAGTCAGCTAAAGTGGCCTGCAGTACTGCACTCTAACTGCTGCGCCACCTCGGCTCTTCTGTTGTAAATACAGGCCAGTTGCCAAGCCCCTGAATTGTGATCCCCTGTTGTGGCAGTGGTAAGTGTGAGAAACAGCACAAGTCCTTTTTTTTTTTTTTCTTCCAGTCACTAAATGAATGAGTGGTAAGTCAAGGACTATTTGTAAATCCTAACCTTTTGATCCATGGGTGTGCTAAATACATACATATATACATACATAAATGACAGGATGTCCTTTGACAGAACTTGTATATAAGCTCTGGTTCTTTCTGTTGTTTTTTTTCCCACCTTCTTTCACATCTATGTAAAAACAAAAGGACTGTACTAATAAAGGAGAACACTTGTAGCTCAGAGATGACATGAGGGGTCCTGGGTGCTCTCTGAGCTTGCTTGTTTTCTTGCAGACGTTTCATTACCGAACTAGGTAACGCCATCAGTGCTAGTGCCGTGAAATGCTAGCACTGATGATGTTACCTAGTTTGGGTAATGAAACGTCTGCAAGAAAACAAGCAAGCTCAGAGAGCACCAAGGACCCTATAGCCCTCCTCCTCCTCCTCCTCCTCCTCCTCCTCCTCTCTACAAACCACACTCCCTTCTAGCACTGATGATGTTACCTAGTTGGGTCATGAAACGTTTGCAAGAAAACAGCCAACTTCAGAGAGCACCAAGGACCCCACAGTCCTCCTCCTTGCAAGCCCCACTCCCTTCTAGCACTGATGATGTTACCCAGTTTGGGTAATGAAATGTCTGCAAGAAAACAAGCAAGCTCAGAGAGCACCCAGGACCCCTCAAAAGGATTGCATTTAATTTTTCAGGATTCAGTCTTTTCTCTTTTGTCCCTTCCGGCTGATTCTCCTGACAGAGATTCCCTCACCCCAAATATGTTGAGTCCAGCACGCTAGCAGGGTTCAGACGGCAAGCCAACAGCTTGCTGTCTTATTCAAGGACGCTGATTGGCCAGTGTGTCTTTCCAGGTGTGAATGAGTCCCCTCTTATGACCTGGGGTGAGATAGAAGGCACCCCTCTGCGATTGGAAGGCTCTGACATGGACCGGACGCCAGGACCGGCTTTCAAGGTATTCAAAGATTTAAAACACCCCGTTTCGGTCCTGTCACTATACAGGTCGTTCTCATCTTACGACCACAAGTTAGCTCAAAATTTCTCTTGCTAAACGAGATACTTGTTAGGTGTCTCTTTGTCCCTATTTTACGATCTTGTTTGCCACAGTTGCTACGTGAATGACTGAGGCTGTTAAATTAGTAACGCTGATGTTAAGTGAATCCGGCTGCCCCATTAACAGGTCGCAAAAGGGGATCACATCACACACACACACACACACACACACACACACACACACAAGGACACCCCAGTTGCCAAGCCTCCGAATTTTGATCGAGTAACCACAGGGATGGTGCAACAGTCAGGATCGTAAGCCACTTTTTTTGAATGCCGTTGTAACTTCAAACGGTCACTAAATGTAAGTCAAGGGTTATCTGCATCCTGTGCAAACAAATTGGACAACTGTGCAGTGAACAATATTATTATTATTACTATTATTATTATTATTTAGCGTATGGCATATTATACCTGGACTTGCAATATATATATATTATCACTTCACCTAGGTTTAAAAAAAACAGAATAAAATATGAATGTTAAAAAGATCTATGTTCAGATAGAACCATTGTCTAGGCCAGGGGTGGGGAATCTTGGCTCTTTTATGACTTGTGGCTCAGGAATTTTGGGAGTTGAAGTCCACAAGTCATAAAAGAGCCAAGGTTCCCCAACCCTGGTGTAGGCTGTGCCACCATTGAAGCTCAGAATCGTTTATATTAAAAAAATAAATCAGATATTGGGCTGGTCTATGCCAGTCCAATATAATATAATCCATGAACCATAATAAATTAATTACAGCCAGAGAACGTGTTTACTATAAGGACTGTAAGCAGCCCAGATACTTTTTTAACTAGAGGGGCAAATTTGTCTTGATAAACTATGAAATAAGTAGTTGAGTCAGGGCTCAACTCTTACTCTTACTTGCCCTGATTTGGATAGCACTTTGTGGAAGAGTTTGGAAAAAAGGTTCTGGAGCTGCCCTAGACATCCTTTTTTTATTTTCTCAGCCAGTGAGAAAAAGGTGAGGAGGATCAAGCTAAGGTTGACGGATCAGACTCCAAAATGCATGGGTAATCTAATCAGAGGATTTTTTCACAGATCCTGGAGCCCGGACGCCGGGAGAGGCTAGGGCTTAAGATGGCCAACGAGGCAGCTGCAAAAAACAGAGCTAAGAAACAAGAAGCCTTGAGGAGAGTCACAGAGAACCTTGCCAGGTGAGTGATCCTTTCAGGTGGCAATGAAATGGGCTGAAGTATTCAAAACTTAAGAAGTATTTCAGTATCTTGTTAGATCAACTTTAAGACTTGCTTTGAGTGCGGTTGGAAATTCAAAAGGAAAAGATAATAGAATAGAATAAGAAATAGAATAGAATAGAATTACAGAATGGAATACGGAATAGAATAGAATAGAATACAATACAATACAATACAATAAGAACAGAATACAATAAGAATAAGAAATAGAATAAGAAATAGAATAAAATAAGAAATAGAATAGAATTACAGAATGGAATAGGGAATAGAATAGAATTAGAATAGAATAGAATAGAATAGAACAGAATAAGGAAGAGGAATAGACAATAGACTGAAAAAGAATGGAATAGGAATAGAATAAGAATAGAATGGAATGGAATAGAATAGAGAATAAAATAGAATAAGGAATAGGAATAGAATAGACAATAGAATGAAAAAGAATGGAATAGGAATAGAATAAGAGTAGAATAGAGAATTAAATAGGAGAATAGAATAAGAATAGAATAGAATAGAATAGAAATAGCATAGCATAGCGTAGCATAGCATAAAACAGCAATAACCCTTAGACTTATATACCGCTTCACAGGGCTTTACAGCCCTCTCTAAGCAGTTTACATAGCCAGCCTCTTGCCCCCAACAATCTGGATCCTCATTTAACTGACCTTGGAAGGATGGAAGGCTGAGTCAATCTTGAGCCCTGTCAGGATCGAACTCCAGGCCGGTGGGCAGGGTTAGCCTGCCATCCTGCATTTTAATCAGTGCACCATCCGACCATCCTAGCTACAGACTGACCAATGCTTACCTGAAGTCCTTGATTTTTCTCTCCCCCCCCCTTCCAGCCTCACTCCGAAAGGCCTCAGCCCTGCCATGTCTCCCGCCTTACAACGCCTCGTGAACCGCACCGCTAGCAAGTTCACTGACAAAGCTCTCCGGGCCAGTTACACCCCTTCCCCTGCACCTGAGAGGACGCCTGGCTACAAGACGCCTTCGGCCGGCCTGCAGACCCCCACGGTCACCCCAACGTCCGGGACACTCTCTCAAACCCCAGTGGCTCAGGATCCCACCTCTATCACGGACAATCTGCTGCAGCTGCCCAAGAGACGTAAAGCATCCGACTTCTTTTGATCCTCTCTTCTTCTTTTTTTGGGGGGGGGGGAAGAACCCAGCAGTGCCCCAATATGCCAATGCTACTGAAGACAACGCCCGCCATCGACCAAAAGCACCAGGAGAGAAGTTTCTGCGGGGTACAGGATCGTTCCTGTCCTGGGTTGACCTCATCCTGGCTAGCCGGCGAGAAGCAGCAGACGGAAAGTAAGGCTTTTGAGTTGAAAAACCCCTCTCGTTAAACCTTGGCACAGGAAGACGGTCGCCAGAACTGCTTGCACGGTGCTGGCCTTTTTAATCTTAATTGATTAAACGCAGGCTTCACCTCCAGATCTGGCAGGAATTGGGATTGTGGTGTGGAAAACTAGGGGGGACAGAGAGAGAGAACGAACTAGTATCCAGATAGGATGTTGTGTGTCCGCGCCTGCTTAATCTTGGAGCAGATCCTCAGCTCAGAGACTGACCAAAGGTATGGTATATTTTTCTTGGCCTGGGAGCCGAGAAAGAATTTGCTTTATAGAAAGAAAATGCAACAAGATTCCTTAAATTCTTCTCCCACAGAGGTCCTGAGAGGCTTGCTTATGGATCGAAAGCTTGGGATAGCTTGGGTTTCCAAACCTTACAGGCGCTAAAACGTGGGTTGGGATCAAGCCGATCCGGTCTAACTCAATCTCGCTTGGAGCAGGATTATCGGTGGCCTCCTGTATTTTGGACCCAGTCCAGTCCAGCCCAAACAAACAAAAGTATTAAGAGCTGGGCAAGGTTTCTGAAAAAAAAAAATTTCAAAGCCAAACTGAGAAACTGAAAACTTGGGCAGCAAAGATATGATTTAATCCAGTGGGGTGGGGGAAACGGGGGAAAAATGTATTTTTTTCGTGACATTAAAAGCTCGTGGCACAGTCGGTGAAAAAGATGGCAAGCTGGAACCTTTCAGCCATCATTGTCATTCAAGGAGACTCAGTTGCTTTGGCTTTGAATAATTTGTTGTAAGCATCTGTTTATCCTCCTTGAAGCTTTTTACATCTGCATCTTACAAATAAGAAATTGAACTTCTTTGGTGGAAGGACCGAAAATAAACACCTTAGGTCTAAAGACCTTAACATACTCAGTTTGCACGCGGCTGATTTTCTAGGGATGAGGGTGACTTGACACTGCACGGAATACACTCCACATTTTAGTTTTTGAGTGGTTGATTTGTGGCGTTTCGCTCTGACGGGCAAAAATCTTGCCGCAGGCCTTTTTGTGGGTTACGGTAGTTATAAGAAAGCAGAAGTGAATTGCCAGCCAGAAAGGGAAGGTAGATTTGATCAGGGCTTGGACAGATATATAACATGAAATATAATATAAATATAGAACCGGCATGCCGCGGCCCGGTACCAGTCTGTGGACCGGGTGTTGGGGGCCTCTGTTCTAGCAGGACGATGAAGCCAAGTGTCGGTGGCTTTTGTGGAGTACCTTCACAACCTTTTAGCTACTGCCGCTGTTTCCTTATCTTACTTAAGGCTTTCCATCCTTTGAGAATCAGGATGGGTTGGTCATCCATTTCCTCAACCTGGAGTTTTTCTAAGTGACACAAGAGTAGTAGACCAGCTTTCCAGTGGTCACTCAGCTTCTACTTACAGCCAGCATAGGCCAGTTTTTTCAGCGGCTGTTAGACTGGATTTTTTTTTGAGGGGGGGAAGATGGTTGAGGGTCCAGGACAACTCGCCGCGAGACACCTCACCATGGACCATTCTTCTCAGGCCAACACGCCAGAGGACAAGAGTCACACTAATATCAAAGAAATTGGTGGAATAGGATCCTTAGAGCTTCCAACTTGGCCCTTTTGTGACTCGTGGACTTCAACTCCCAGAATTCCTCAGCCAGCATTGCTGGCTGAGGAATTCTGGGAATTGAAGTTCACAAGTCATAAAAGGGCCAAGTTGGAAGACCTCTGCTTTAGAGCAAGGATGCCAAAGGAGGGACAAAATGAAATGTGAAATGACAAAAATGTAAAACATTTTTTATTTTATTTTTTTTTTAAAAAAAATTTAAATTGAATTATTGAATTGTTCTATGGCGTGTTGGCCACAGCGAGTTCTCCCATTCCAGTAGGTGAACCCCGTCTTCCTGCCTTCTCCATGCATGGGTAAGATTGACCAGTAGTTGCCAGCTGGAGCCTAGTGTTTTATCCGTTTAAAAAATATTAAATAAAACGGCCTTTGGCCTACAATAACGTGCTGATTCAGAAAGCTGATTCTTTAGTTTCAGATCGCGTCTTCTGCTTAGCTCTCATCTTTATTCCACACACCACGCTCTCCAGCTGGTTACCTGGACTCCCTGTTACGCGACGGTCACGCTAGCTTTGGGGCGAGGGCTTCTGTTGAAGGAACAACGTCAGATATTGTTCTCAAACTCCTCGGCAATCTTCTCCACTCCTTCGTCGTTCTTGTCTCCTTCGGGGACCTCCTCTACTTCTTCGACCGCTTCCAGCCGAGGAGCCATGGTGGAGACCAGGGTTTGTTTGGATTCACTTTTCTGGTTCTTCTCCCGTTCTGATCGGTGCTCCGGTTTTAGCTCAGCCATACTTCGCGAGCTCTCTCCATTTTTCCCGACCGAAGTGGCCGACACAGCTCTGATTTTGCCGGGCTGCATCCATATGTGACTTAAAACCTCTTCGATGCGCAAGCGTCGGGACACGTCGGGTTGAAGCATGCGATAAATCAGATCTTTGCATTCAATGGTTAGGTTTTTGGACTTGGGGAAATGCACCCTATGCTCCTTCTGCAAGCGTAACATTTTCCGGATGTTCGAATCGTCGTAAGGCATCGATCCGCAGACCATGATATAGAGGATAACGCCCAGACTCCACATGTCGTAAATTTTGGGCTCATACGGGATGCCCTGCAAAACCTCGGGGGCTGCGTAAGCAGCAGAACCGCAGAAAGTTTTGCTGTAAATAATTTTGCCATCTTCATCCCGAACCAGGCGCTTGGCAAAGCCGAAGTCCGAAAGCTTAATGTGGTAATCTTTGTCTAGCAGAAGGTTTTCGCATTTCAAATCTCGGTGCACGATGTCGTTGTCGTGACAGTATTTAATAGCGGTGCCCAATTGACGGAACATCTTGCGCGCGATGTCTTCGGGCATCTCCCCTTTCAGCTTGATGAATTCTAACAAGTCGCCCTGAACGCCGAGCTCCATCACAATGTAGACTTTGCCGTTGGACGTTTCGAATATCTCGTAGGTTTTGATGATGGAATGGTGGTTGACTTTGGCTAAGATGTCTATCTCTCTCGGGAGAAATCTTTCCAAGAAATCCGGAGGTGCTTTCTTCCGGTCGATGATTTTGATAGCTACGTCGAACTTCAGCCGTTCCGAGAAGGCCGACTTCACTTTGGCATAGGACCCTTCCCCTAAATTCCCGCCCATGATGTAGCCTCTTTTCTTAAGGATAGCAGCATCATCCATGATGCTGTAGGCCGTGGTGATGAGATGTTTGGTCACATGGTTGACGTATGCATTCAGCCATTTAGTGTCTGTTCCATGGTGTGTGGTCATCAGGAGATAATCCGTTTCCTGCCTTGGAAGCTCTGGGAGGCTGGCTGGAATGGAACCCTGAGCATTGTTGAACGGATGCTGTTTCCATGTGACATCATAAAGCTGACAGAAATACTGGGTGAATTGATCTCCGTTGCTTGGACCCAGCTCACCTCCATGCCAATGGCAAAAGCGTTCTTGCTTGGCCCCATTGGGATGAGGGGGTAGATTTGCAGATGACCCCAAGCAGGCAGGAATAGCCAACACTCCAGAAGATAGGCTTAAGATACAGAAGGATCTTGACAGAAGTGAACATTGGGTGCTATCTAACAAAATGAAATTCGCTATAGAGAAAAATAAGCCTTTACATTTAGGCAAGAAAAACCAAATGTACAGGTACGGTATAGGTGGTACCTTGCTCAATTGTAGTAACTGCAAGAGGGATCTCGGAGTCCTAGTGGACAATCATTTAAATAGGAGCCAGCCGTGTGCTGCAGCTGCCAAAAAAGCCAACACAGTTCTAGGCTTCATTAACAGAAGGACAGAATCAAGATCACGTGAAGTATTAATACCACTTTACAATGCCTTGGTAAGGCCACACGTGGAATACAGCATCCAGTTTTGGTCACCACGATGTAAAAAAAGATGTTGAGACTCTAGAAAGAGTGCAGAGAAGAGCAACAAAGATGATTAGGGGGCTGGAGGCTAAAACATAAAGAACGGTTGCTGGAATTGGGAATGTCTAGTTTAATGAAAAGACATGATAGCAGTCTTTCAATATTTATGGGGCTGCCACCAAGAAGAGGGGGTCCACCTAGTTTCCAAAGCACCAGAAAAGCAAGACAAGAAACAACGGATGGAAATTAATCAAGGAAAGAAGCAACCTGGAATTAAGGAGAAAGTTCCTAATAGCGAGAACAATTAATCAGTGGAACAACCTGCCTCCAGAAGTTGTGGGTATTCCCACACTGGAAGATTTTAAGAAGAGATTGGACAACCACTTGTCGGAAATGGTATAGGGTTTTCTGCCTAAGTGGGAGGTTGGACTAGAAGACCTCCAAGGTCCCTTCCAACTGTTATTCTGTTATAGTCTGTTATAGTTAAAGCTGAGAGAAATACTGGGTGAATTGATCTCCATTGCTTGGACCCAGATAACCTCCCAGCCAATGGCAGGAGCATTCTTGCTCGGCCTCATTGAAATAAACCATATTTAAATGTCCCACAGAGATTTAAAATAAAATCTCATTCCATGCTTTTGCTGGCAATGTCCCCTGTGAAAATACCTCGATATCCTGCAAATTGGCTTTTTTAAGTTTGCTGTTTTCTGGATTGGTTTATAATGATGGGGAGGGGAATTGCCTGCCTGTATTTGCTGAAACTGTGGATTGCCTTCTCCAGATTTAATTTGGCTTGCTTGTAAATTCTGAGAAGAATTGAAGAAATATGTCCAGGATTATCACGGATCTTTCATTGTTAAGTTATTCTGTAGCCATATGCCAGATTTTAAAAGTTCCTCAAATTTGTGACAAACGTTAACAACAGAACAGAATGACAGGTGGAAGGGACCTTAGAAGGCCTTCCAGCCCAGCCCCGTGTTCAAGTAGGGGATAACAAGTGATGAAATGGAATCAACCGTTTCAATCATTTGTTATCTTTAAGCAACCATCGTTCTTTCAGGTGAAGATTCCTTTTCAGTGAAGGGTATATGGTCTCCTTGAGTTATTTTTATTTTCATTAAAACCGCAAAGAAATCAAATCATGCCTGTTTTTTGGGGGGGGGGGAGGGAAGGGAATTGCATGAGCCACAAGCCGGAACACACAAAAGCGTGGAAGGAAATGTTGATTCGCATCGTTGGGACTGCCACCGTGGTAGATGACCCACCAGTTGAGATGGTTTTGGGGGTCAGTCTCCAATGGCCATCAACAGTCATGGCTCTGACCCATTTCCAGGATCGTAAGAGGCATCTTTGAAATACCGAATAACACTGGAAGAGGAAGATTATGAGCTCACAACCCGTGTGAACTTTAATAATGGTGTAAAAAAAGACGTTGCGACTCTTGAAAGAGTGCAGAGAAGAGCAACAAAGAGGATCAGGGGACTGGAGGCTGAAACCTATAAGGAACGGTTGCTGGGATTGGGTATGTCTAGTTTAATGAAGAGAAGGACGAGGGGGGACAGGATAGCTGTGCTCCAATATTTGAGAGGCTGTCACAAAAAAGAGACACAATAACATTCTGGACAAACGGCTGTCCAATCTCTTCTTAAAAACTTCCAGTGATGGAGCACCCACAATTTCTGGAGGCAGGTTGTGCCACTGATTAATCGTTCTCACTGTCAGAAAATTTCTCCGTTGAGGAGGAGGAGGAGGCGAAGGAAGAGAAAGAGAGGAAGAGAAGAAGGAAGAAGAGGAGAAGGACTAACAAGAGAGAGGAGAAAGAGGAGGAGGAGCAATTGTATAATGCCCTGATAATGGAGTTAAAAAAAAAATGAGTAGGGTGCCAAATGTTTTCGGAAATTAGATTGAGACACTGACAATCCATTTGATTATACTTCTCCAGGAGCCAAGCTGCACTCAAGGGAGACGTTACAATTTTATTTGTACGTTTTAAAACGATCACGCCAAGGGAATTTATACACCTCTGGGCTTTTTTTTTTTTTTTTAACAGAAGCTGCTAACTGAAAAGTGTAAAGAACCCAAAGAAAAAGCACAAGATGTCGGTGGATGCTACAACAGACAAGTCTTCAGCCTCTTAGATGTGACATAGTAGATTTTATGGTAGCACAAACACCAGTTACAAAGTTAGAGAGAGATCCTGGTTCAAATCGTCCCATCACCCCCCCCCCCCCTCCAATCAACTGGTCTATAATCTTTCATTTGGAGAAGATTAACTGAGGGAAAACGCTTTCTTTTATTTTGTGCCAATAAGAAATATAGAAATATGGAGACGTTAGAGGTCCCGGATCTTCCAAAATAAGGGGAAAGGGCTTCAGACTTTTCTGTTGCCCCAACCAGCCTTCATCTCTTTTCAATATCTTCCAGAACGGAGCCTTTAAAAGACACAATTGAGTTTTTTGGCATTATTGGGAACCATTTTTTTTTTTTTTTTGGGTGGGGGAGATGTCTTGAGATGACGTCTCTCTCTTTTTCTTTTCAGAGGGAAGTCCTTTCAATCTGGTCAGGGAGATTGTCTAGCTTCTCGAGATCCTCGTGCAGTATTTCTTGTTTCACTTGTTCGCTCTCCGAAAACTCTGGACCGGTTTCCTTCCCAAAGAGGGATCGGATCTGGCTCTGATGATGCGAGCATTCGCCTGACTTGGTCAGCATGGAGTCTGAAGTGGCTTTGGGTTCCTGCATCCAGATGTGCATCAAAACCTCGTCAATGCACAGCCGTCGGGAGACGTCAGGCTGAAGCATATGATAAATGAGGTCCTTGCATTCCACCGAGAGCACTTTGGACCGGGGAAAGTGGACTCGGTGCTCCTTCTGAAGCTTGAGCATTTTTTTAATGTTGGACTCGTCGTAAGGCATGGAGCCACAGACCATGATGAACAACACCACGCCCATACTCCAGATGTCGTAAACCTTGGGCTGGTAGGGGATCCCCTGGAGCACTTCAGGAGCTGCGTAGGCAGCAGACCCGCAGAACGTTTTGCTAAGAATGACCCGCCCGTCCTCGTCACGGGACAGGCGTTTGGAGAAGCCGAAATCTGTCAACTTAATGTTGTATTCTTTGTCCAGAAGCAGGTTCTCACATTTCAAGTCCCGGTGAACAATGTCCAACTCGTGGCAATATTTAATGGCGCTGGCCAATTGGTGGAACATCTTACGAGCAATCTCTTCGGGAATGGCTCCTTTCTTCTTAATAAACTCTAGCAAGTCTCCTTGGATACCGAGTTCGGTGACGATGTACACTTTCCCTTCGGAGGTCTCAAAGATTTCGTAGGTCTTGACAATGGCGTGATGCTTCACCCTCGCCAACATCTCAATCTCTCGAGGGAGAAACCTCTCCAGGAAGTCTCGGGGAGCTTTCTTCTTATCGATGATCTTGACCGCCACATTACACTTCAACCGTTCGGAATAGGCTGATTTCACTTTGGCGTACGAGCCCTCTCCAAGGTTGATGCCCATAATGTAGCCTCTCTTCTTGAGCACCTCGGCGTCATCCATCGTCTCTCGAGGTGACCCGGAACGTCAGGTTGACAGGGCATCACCTACCTCTGTCCAGATTTATGTATGTTTCAGAATGGTGTTTCTCTCCTTAAGTTCAAGGCAGCAGAATTCTTAACATCCTTCCATGATGTCACAAAGCCAAGCCAGTTTTGGTCCTGACTGAAGATGCACTAGATAGCAAACAAGGGAGCCTATATCGTGGTGACATGGTGGATGAACTTCCTAAGTGGATCACTCAACTCTCTTGGACAGAGTATGTATCTACAGACACGGGCTCCTTTTGCTAATCTCTTGTGTTCTGCATACCCATATTTTTGTTTTAGGATTAAGAGCCGTGGTGGCACGGTGGTTAGAAGGCAGTACTGCACGCTACTTCTGCTGACTGCCGGCTACCAGCAGTTGGGCAGTTCGATCCTGACCGGCTCAAGGTTGACTCAGCCTTCCATCTTTCCGAGGTCGGTAAAATGAGGAACCAGACTGTTGGGGGCAAGATGCTGACCCTGTTAGTGCGATTGCTCCTTCCTTCCTTCCTTCCTTCCTTCCTTCCTTCCTTCCTTCCTTCCTTCCTTCCTCCCTCCCTCCCTCCCTCCCTCCCTCCCTCCCTCCCTCCCTCCCTCCTCCTCCTTCCTTCCTTCCTTCCTTCCTTCCTTCCTTCCTTCCTTCCTTCCTTCCTTCCTTTTCTGTGTCTTATTGTGTCTTCTTCTGAGCCCCAGTCTTTCAGAGCTGTAGGCTCAGTTCATTGTGTTTTTTTTTTTTACCATTTGGCTCATTAAAATTCTTTTTTATGGAGGTTGTGCAAATGTTTATGCCATTTACATTTGCATTCTCTTATAAATTACACTGGGAATTTTGCCGAATCAAAGAGCAGAGTTTGAATCCCAAAGAATCGGTAAAACCACCCAGAATTTGCTCTGAAGGGAACTGTCCGTGGTTCTGACTTTGTTTTCTTAACCGGTTTTTATAATAAATCCAGTAAGAATGTATATACCATAACATTCGAATGTATGGATATATCCTAAGGTCAGTCATGACAGGAACTTAACGCTGAGCCAATATTTTACTATCGTGTTTCCCTGAAAGTAAGAGGCTTTTTCCTGAACGGTTGCTAAGTGAGGGACTCTCCGTAGAATGCAGGAACAGAAATTCTGGCCTAATAGTTTTCTTTCCTTAAGGTCCCTCTCAAGGAGAATACATCCAGTTGGAACCAAAGTTGCATACCAATGAGGCACAGCCACCTCCTTGATTAGTACATCAAAGCTTTGATAAACACATCTGTGAGAGGAAGGATTCTTTTTTAAGGAAATCAACCATTCCAGCTCGGAGTGTCTCAAGCAGACACTTGGGAGCAGAGCTTTGAAATGTCCACCATCCTAGATAATGAGGAACATTTGGTGTGTGTCTGCAGGGAGATGCTAAATCTTCCCCGCTAAAGGTGACAGTTCTTCTCCATTAAGTTGTGCAAAATTATTCGGAAGGGACTTTGGTTTAAAGGGAGAGCTGTAATAAACCCAGCTGCAGACGCCCACGCAACCGGAGCGATCTGTCCTGGATCTTTGGGTAGCAACAATATCCAGAGGGGAATCGTAATTCGTGCAATACAGACAAATGCATTCCTTAAGAAGATTCAACTTTGGCCAGGCAAATTTGTCATTCAAATCCTGCCTCGGTTGGCCAAGAGAATAACCTGGGTCTTTTCCCACATTATACCTGATTTTTGAGGGTTGCGGTGAAAATGGAAGTGCTAATGGGTGCCTAAATAAGAGTTCCTTGCGGGATGAGTGAAGAAGAAGGAGACTTTATTAGAACAAACACAATGGGAGCAAATTTGGGTTTACTGTGTTCTTCCTTCAGTTTTGTTGTTCGCGCTCCTGCCAAGCTTCCACCCTTATGGTAGGGATGGAGAGAGATACCACCCAACTCATCAATTTCCATTATGGGCCAGAAAAAGTGTAGAGGTTTGATTTTAGTTTTTCCCCTGAGGGCAACGACTAAGTCGCTAAGGTGATCTCTTGCAATCACTGGGGGGCTTTTAAGAAGAGGCTGGACAGCCATTTGTCTGAAATGGTTTGGGTCTCCAGCTTGAGCAGGGGGTCAGACTAGAAGACCTCCCAGGTCCCTTCCAATTCTGAAGGTGTTCTATATGTTCTGTTCCAAATTAAATGATATACGATAGGTGCATTGGAGAGCAAGGATATTCCAGTGCTTTCAAACGGATGGGTTTATAGTTGGGTGTTGGCAATGTCTTTTCACTGATGACTGAGTTCTAAAGAACTGTCACTTGCCTTCTGTACAGGTAATCCTCAACTTATAATTACTTTTTTATTATATTTATTAAATTGTTAGGCCGCCCATCTCCGCTACAAGGCGACTCTTCATTTAGCGAGCGTTCAAAATTACAGCGGGGCTGAAAGAAGCGAACAAATGGCCGGTCCTCGCACTTAGGACAGTTGCAGCAGCCCCATGGTTACAGGATCAAAATTTGGGTGCTCGGCAACTGACATGCATGGATGATGGTGGCAGCATCCCACGGGAACCCCCCTTGTGATGTTCCCAGATGGCTTCTGTCAAACAAAACCAAAGGGAGGAAAGCCACATCCACTCTACCACCACCTGATCCGCTTAACCTGCAGTTAAGCGGTTAACAAAGAGAGCAAAATTTTGCAAAGAGTGGCCAAAAAAGAGAGCAAAATTGGGTGTGACTCCCTTAATAGCGTAGCAGCTGAAATTCTGGTCCCTGGGACATTGCAACCATCATAAATGGTTGCTGGTGGTTAAGTGCCCGAATTTTAATCACGTGACCGGTTGTAAGTACGAGGACAGGTCCTTTCCCCTCCCCCCCCGGTGCGGTTGTAACTTCAAACAGTCAATAAATGAATGGATGTAAATCAAGAACTACCTGTGTACATGAAATAAATAGAGAAGGGTGCAACAAGGAGAACGCTGCAAAGGGGATGCTGAAGGAAAAGATTTTCAGGTTTACTGCATTTCTGCAAAGCAATAAGTATTCCGGATAACATTTTATGTTTGCACTTTACCATCTGGCTAATCTCGCAGTTTGAAGGACTTGCCTTGCACCCAGGGGTGGTTCAGAACCTCTTCGATCCGTAGCCGGTGAGACACGTCCGGCTGAAGCATGCGGAAAATCAGATCTTTGCATTCCAGGCTCAGAAACTCGGGGAAAAGGATCCGATGCTCCCTCTGCAGGCGAAGCATCCTTTTGACGTTGGAGTCGTCATAAGGCATGAACCCAGACACCATGACGTACAGGATCACCCCTAAGCTCCACATGTCGTACACTTTGGGGTGATAAGGGACCCCCTGGATCACTTCCGGAGCCGCGTAGGCCGCCGAGCCACAAAAAGTCTCGCTGGGTAAGATTTTGCCGTTCCCGTCTCGGAAACACCGCTTGGAAAAGCCAAAATCCGACAGCTTGACGTTCATGTCTTTGTCGAGGAGGATATTGTCGCACTTCAGGTCGCGGTGGACCACGTCCAAATCGTGACAATATTTGACCGCACAACACAGCTGACGGAACATCCGACAGGCCACTTCTTCCGGCAGGCCCCGGTTGCTCTTAATAAACTCCAGTAAGTCCCCCTGGACTCCCAGTTCCATCACAATGTAGACTTTTCCGGCCGTTTCAAATATCTCGTAGATTTTGATGATGGAGCAGTGGTTGACGGTCGACAAAATCTCCAGCTCCCGAGGGAGAAATTTCTCCAGGAACTCGCTGGGCACTTTCCTCCGGTCTGTGATTTTCACCGCCACGTTGATTTTCAGACGCTCCGAGTATGCTGATTTCACTTTGGCAAAGGAACTCTCTCCCAAGGTGCTCCCCAGAACATAACCCTTTTTCTTAAGCACAGCACCATCGTCCATGATGCCAAAGGTGGGGCGTGCCAAGCTCCCATCTGAACTGTCATTTAGTGGCACATTCCTTGAGGTGGGGAGAAGACCATCTAAAGGGGCTCCAGGCTAGACTGGCCTTCGGTCTCCCAGCAGTGTTTTGAAGAGCTGAGGTCACCGGATGACATCACAAGGGCAACACTGGAAGGATGTTGTTAAGGGACTTGGAGAGGAAAATACACACGGCTGGCACACGGTCTTTCATGAAATAAGTGGAACCCGCTGCCTTGCTGGGAGAACAGTTGCTGCAACTGGGTGTGTCTACTTTAACGGAAAGAAGGACCAAGGCTGACATGATAGCAGTCTTCCAATATTTGAGGGACTGCCCCAAAGAAGAAAGGGTCAAATTATTCTCCAAAGCACCAGAGGGCAGGACAAGAAGCAATAGATGGAAACTCATCAAGGAGAGAAGCAATTGGGAATTAATTTGCTAACAGTGAGGACAATGAACCAGTGGAACAGCTTGCCACCAGATGATATGGGTGCTTCATCCCTGGACGTTGTTTTAGATGAGGTAGGCAGTTACTTGTCTGAGATGGTACGATAGGATCTCCTGCTTGAGCAGGGGGCTGGACTAGAAGACCTCCAAGGTGCCTTCCTTCTTCTATGCTGATTCTGCTGAGCGACGGGGAGGAGCCAGAGCGGCTTCGATGGCCCCGCCCCCATTGCCGCCGCCGCTGCTGCTGCTGCGCGCGCCGCCTCCTCCTCCTCCGCCACGCGCCTATGCAAATGAATCCCTCCGCCTGGCTCCTCCCGCGGCTCGCCGATTGGCCGCGCGGCGGAGGGGCGGGGCGCGCCGGCGCGAGCGGCGGGGCAATGCGGCCGCCATCTTGCGAGCGGAGCTGCGGGCGGGCGGACCCCCTCAGCGAGGCAGCGGCGGCGGCGGCGGCGGCTGAGGAGGCGGAGGCGGCGGAGGCCTCGCTGGCTCCCGGAGGCGGCGTGGCGGCGGCGGCGGCGGCGGCCGCCCTCCCCTTTGTCTTCCCCCGCCCCGCGGGGTTGATGTGGCTGCGCTGGCGGAGGATGAACGGAGGATAAATGGTGCCCAAGGCGGACAGCGGCACCTTCCTCCTCCTCTTCCTCCTCGTGCTCAGCATCACCGAGCCGCTGCGGCCAGGTACGGGCGGGGGAGGGAGGGTTCCGGCGCCCCCACGGCCTTCGGAGAGCCGGGACTACACCGCCCATTCTCCCCAGCTCGCAGGGCACGGGAGGGGCTTAGGGAGGGGAGGGGGCCCTTCCCTGAAGGCCCCCTGGATCTGTCCCATCATCCCCAGCGCTCCCCTGGGGGGGCTTTTGATTGCTGGGGGGGCAGATTGTCCTGCCTCCCCCCCACACTTGGTATTACATGGCTCATAAGGCACTCCCTGCCCTTCGGATGGGTCCTGCCTCCTGTCACCTTCTAGAGAGGAAGGACTACATCGCCCATCGTCATCAGGTCGCAGGACACGGGGGAGGGTCTTCCCTGAAGGCCCCATCATCCCCAGCGCTCCCCTGAGGGGTTTCCAGGTGTTGGGGGGGCAGATCCTCTCTCCTCCCCCACCCCACTTGGTATTACATTGCTCATAAGCCACCCCCTGCCCTTCGGATGGGTCCTGGCTCCTGTCACCCTCTAGAGAGGTAGGACTACATTGCCCATGCACCCAAGGTCCTCCAGTTTTGTTGTTCCTTGCTTCCAGTAATCCCCAGCACGCCCCTGGGGGGTTTCCAGGTGTTGGGGGGCCCCAGATCCTCTCTCCTCCCCCACCCCACTTGGTATTACATTGCTCATAAGCCACCCCCTGCCCTTCGGATGGGTCCTGGCTCCTGTCACCCTCTAGAGAGGTAGGACTACATTGCCCATGTGCCCAACGTCCTCCAGCTTCCTTGGTTCTTGCTGGTGCTCCCAGCTTCCATTGATCCCCATTTAGCTTCCCCCCCCCCCTTGGGAAGGATCCCAGGGTCCCACTGGTAGGACTTAGAGACCTTGCTGTCTTCTCCATAGAGACTTCAGGGTGATTGAGGACACATCAGGATGAGAAGATTGAATCCAGGATGGGGACAATGGGTTCTGTAGGCACTTGAGGTTGGAGGACTTCCTTTGGGAGCATTACGGGGGTGACCACTTTTGGGGTGACCACTTGTGGAGGCTCAAGAAGGACCTCTTCTTCCTCTTAGAAGTGAGATGGTGGAGAGAAGTTTATTTCAGCGCCTGGGGTCTTTTTCTATAAGGATAGGATGGATAATTGTCCAGAACTTTTGCAGATTTCCTGGGAACTCTGGTGTTTCCCTAATGTGGTTGGTTCACACAACCTGCTTAAGTTTGGGTTGTTGTTTTTTTGGGTTTTTTTTTTTTTTTGTAGCAAAGCAAGTTGTGTGAAGCCAGATCATTTGGTTAATTTCTGAGGTGGTGTGTTGTGCAATACTAGAAAATGTATTAATTCACTAAGCCGATTAAGGCTATGCAGCCAACCCTGGAGTATTTGGATTAAGGGGCTGTCTTAACTCTTTTCATTGTTTCCCAGCAACTGTTGAAGTAAATTGCAAATATTTGGGTGATGAGGTGGTACCAGTTGGCCGAAGCAGATAGGCTGATTTAAGAATAGGAGCTGTTGTGGCACCCTAGAAATGGCTGAGCATTGGAAGTACTTACTGGAGAGACACAGCTGGATTGTGCATAGGAGCTCTTGCAATGTGGGTGTGTCCGGTGTTATCCAAAACCATATCTAAATCATCTGAGGCATTAGCATGTGTGAATCAGTCCTGCATCAATGGATCTTGCAAATAATTGGGCTTTCCCTTACCGAAACAATGGGATTCGCTTGCCATCTACAATGTTTGCAATTGCAAGCTTTTGACAAAAGCTGGGAAGAAAAGAAAATGTCTCCTTAAAAAAAAAAACTTGGGAAAAGGGGAAAGATTATCTAAGATTTTGAATATGTCAAGATTGGAACATGTACCAAAAAATGTCAACTTTCAACTGCCCATAAAGGAAAGAGTTTCAGAAGTATAAATACTTGGGCCATAAAAATGTGTGAAGGATTTTTATGTAACGTAGAAAAGAGAAGTAATCTGGAAGGTTACAGTTCTTAAGAAAAGGAGAACTAAAATGACATTCAGGAAGAAAGCATAGAGAAGTATTGTAAATTATTGAAGGGACTGTTAAAAAAAACCAAAAACCTCTCTAGAAATGTCCTTGAGTTAGGGAGAGCAAAGCATAACAAGTTGCCTGATTTTTTTGTTGTGATTTCCAAGAACTTGTATGTGTATCTGTTGGTTGCCACAAGTTTCTGAGTGATTTCATTCTGAGAGATTTCTTATTGACTCCTCAGTCAAAAAAAAATAAAATAAAAATTGACCTCACAGGGAGAAATGAGCCATGTGTTTGGTGTGTGTGTGTATGTGTGTGTGAAAGAGAAAGAACAGAGGCCATGATGCATTGGTGCATAATTGCAGGTCCTATTAACCCTCGTGGTAGAAGGTGTGTGTAATGCTGTGTTCTCAAGTTGAGTCTCTCCAGCCACCCATTTGGGTAAGTCTCCGGGTGGCTTATGAGGATTAAAGCAACAATATAAACAGTGTGGAAGAACATATGCAGTGCTGTGCTGATCGTGGGGGGTAGGGGGAATATAATTACAACAGTGGAGACAGGTCCGGTGGTGGCTTCATTTAATGCCCTGTTCCTAGTGCTTAGGAACAGGAAACGGTAGGATCAGGCCTGTATGAATACGGAGAGAAGGATAGCATTGCTCTAGAGCTGGGGTGTCCAACCTTGGCAATTTTAAAACTAGTGGACTTCAATTCCCAGGATTCCCCAGCCATTCTGGGAGTTGGAAGTCCACAGGTCTTAAAGTCGCCGAGGTTGAACAACCCTGTTCTAGAAGGTGGGTAGCACGGCCGAGAACTAATTGACGTGGCCCCTCAAAATATTTGGATCAGACCGTACTGTAAACAGAAAGACTAGAAGTGAAATGCTGCAAATAATGCATGTTGAAAAATAATGCATACATTTTGGGGGCATTGAACGTGATGGATTGTAACCTACAGATTGGTCCAACGTGGGAGTGAGTGGTTAGCGGATGTTTCTCTATGGTTGAGAGTGCTGGACCCAGTATTCTTTCCAGCCAGCTTCTGAACTTAAGGAATAGAACCTCGGTCTTCCTGTTTGGCATCTTCACCACTACACCCTGGGTTTTGGGCTGAGACAGGCTTAGTTATCTACCGCACTTCTAAGAGGATTAGGTCTTCCTGTTCCTAGGTCTTAACGTCATCACTATTGGATCATTCTGTGTCTTGTGTTAAGAGGGACTAGCTCAAGTCATCTAGGGAGGTTGAGAGGGGACTAGAAATTGGACCAAAGTAAAGTTAGACCTTTGCTGTGTATAGTATGTTTTAAATATGGGCTATGTATGTGTACACTTTGAGAGGAGGCAACTAAATTTCATTTTTAATGTGTGCCATTGTGCCCACAGGAAAAGAATGACAATAAAGGTTATCTAAATCTAATATACCCTACTGTCTGCTATCTGCCTGCCCTGCCTTGCCTGTCAGTCTATCCATCCATCTTTATCATCCATCATCATCCATCCATCCATCCATCATCCATTCATACTTTTTCATTCTCTTGCTCTCTCTTGCTCTCTCTCTCTTGTGCTCTCTCTCTCTCTCTCTCTCTCTCTCTCTCTCTCTCTCTCTCTCTCTCTCTCTCTCTCAAACCTTTTTTGTAATTAAATTATCAGTAGCAAATACATTGCAATATGATAGGGCTGTATCATAGATGCATTTTTGGCCTGATCATGAAATAAGGAAGTAGAAGGGAAGAAGAAACTCCCAGAGGTTAAGAAATGATTTTTAAAATTCATCTGTTTTGTGAAACTATTTTTGCCATATATAACCTGGCTGCCAGTTGGATTTAACAGGACTCCAGTGCTCTTGTAAACAAGAATCCTGGATTTGAATAATGTGCTTATACAGAGCAAGTTGGCTCTTGCTGGTTGATGTAATCCTGTGTTTTGTGTAACATTTAAGACCTAATCGTAACATTTAACTTCTTTCGAACATGCCTTAGTTTGTTTTGAAGATTATCTTAGAGGCTGCTGAACTGTTACATTGGTATTTTTTGATATTTTCCTGTTTGTTTTTGTTTGTTTTTGAAAAGTTGATCTTAACAAGAAAAAGCTTGTCTGTACGCAACCTTGTAGCTAGAAACTTTAAGCAGAGCAACCAAAACAAACAACGGAGACCTATTTGAGGACCTGTGATTGCAGCTGGAAAACGGGGTCCTGCAATCCTGATTGAATTTGGGGGGACATCCTTCATCCTACAAGGTTCCCCGTTTTTCACTTTGGGAGAGGCAAGCTGCATTTTCAAATGGGAATCCACTTGCCTCTTTGGCAGGCCCAGCAATGAAAGTGCCAATTCTTAACCCCCCTGCCCAGTTTCTAGGTGTGTTGTACATATATGTAAAGTTGAGAAGATCCTTATCTAACAGCTGAAATTAAATGGAAAATACCAAAGCTTTGAATTTGCTTATGTGCTGGGTTCATGCGACATCATGTTCCACATGGATTTATTTCTCAATTGAGCTTGGAAATTGCTCAAGGGAAGCCCCAGTTAGGTCCAAGAACCAAGTCTTTCCTATACAGATAAATCCTCTACTTAACGACTGCAATTGAGCCCAATTTTTTTTTTTTTTTGCTCAGTGAAAGATTTGTTAAGTGAATTTTGCCCCATTTTACGACCTTTTGTGCCACAGCTATTAAGTAAATCACTGCAGTTATTAAGTTACTAACATAATTGTTAAGCTAGCTTCCCCATTGACTTTGCTTGTAAGAAGGTCACAAAAGGGGATCCCATGACCTGGGACACTGCAGCCGTCATAAATAGGAGTCAGTTGCCAAGCATCTGAATTTTGATCACATGACCATGGGGAGGCTGCAACGATCCGTAAGTGTGAAAAAAAACGGTCATAAGTTATTTTTTTTTCAATGTCGTTGTAACTTTCAACGGGGTCATTACATGAACTGTTGTAAGTCACAGACTACCTGTATTGTGTATTTTTTTAACACAATCCTCTGGAGTTTCTTAAAAAAAAAAAAAAGTTAACTTTTAAACCTGTTCCTCTGTGCCTCTTTTCGAATAGGCGTTGCCCAAGCTTAGTTGGGTTGTAGAAATAGAAAAATGGTTGGCCTCTGATTTCTTGAACCAAACAAGTCTCTTTCTGCTTTATCTCGGGCCGTTCAGAGTAGATATTAATTAACGGTATCCCAAAAGGCTCAAAGCTTTTTTTGTTCTGTGGCAGTTTTCTAACTGAATAGTTTGAAGGACATTTTTTTTTAAAAAAACACGTTATTTGTTCAGTTCATCTTTTGCCTCTGTTCGGATGTTCAAGGCAGCGTACAGAATATTCCACTCTTGATAAGGCCAAGGGAGAGAGACTGGTCCAAGGCCATCAGGAAGATTTTGTGTTTGTGGTAGTGGAGAATCTGGGCCTCTACACTGCCAACCTGTTTCTTTACTACAGCATTAGTAACTTAACAATTGCAGCGATTGACTTAACAACGGTGGCAAGAAAGGCCGTAAAATGGGGTAACACTCAATGATGGTCGTAAGTCGAGGACCACCTGTAC
The DNA here is from genome assembly GCF_016545835.1 of Crotalus tigris. NCBI lineage: Eukaryota > Metazoa > Chordata > Lepidosauria > Squamata > Viperidae > Crotalus > Crotalus tigris. The sequence goes on from NW_024100632.1 coordinate 135,225, forward strand.
TTGGCTTCTGCCCTGCCCTGCTAATTTATTGCCCCAGCCTTTTCTCTCTGCATCCAGATGCCACCCCCCTAGGATGTGATCTCTCGGACCCTGAGAAATACGGCTTGTTCCACGAAGGGCGAGAGACGCGCATCTGCCCAACACAAGGAAATATTTCAGGGTTGAAAGATAAGATCCCCAAGTAAGAGGGAGATTTACCCTCGAATGAGGAATCTTTGAGCTCTCTCCCCGAGTCCCAAAACAATTAGCTTGCTTTTGTGAGTGCCTCCTGGGATGTATATTAAGTGAAAATAACAAATCAAAGCCCAAACTGGGAATACACAAAAAAGCAGATGATATTAAAGCTATGAAGTCTTATATTTTGTTACACTAATAAAAACCAGGCTAGCAGAAGAGAGATTTATACTGTAGGTGTTTCGTTTTTTTTTTTTTAAATTAATGTCTGTCCCTGGATAGCTGTAAATCTACCCAAAGGTGGTTTCTCATCCCTCACTTTTACCCTGGGCGCGTTAGGAATTTGCAGTATTTGGAGGGGTCTGATGGGCATATTTGGGCTCTCACAAATGCCTGCCCTCTTCGTTTGCGAGAAAGCAAAATGCTTCCCGCCATTTCTGTCTCCCAAGGATCCTCTCTGCCGTACATCAGCTTCCTTTCGTGCTTCCCTTTTCCAATTTGAGCGCTCGAGTTGATGCTCAGCCCTGGCATTTTGATTTGACAGATATTTTATTCATTGTGTTTATTGTTCCCTTTGCTATCTACCTGGCGTGGCCTTGCTGACTTTTTCTTCCCTATGTGTTTTTTCCCCCCTAAAACAATTACCTAGCAATGAAGATACTTAGAGGACTGTAATTCCACCCACTTTTTAAACCACGTGTCCCCCACACACAAGGTCAAGCGTGGTCCGTGGCTGACAAGATTGCCCACTTTGTATAACCTGTGACATTCGATGCAGGTGACCCTCAACCGATGACCACAGGTCAGCCCAAAATTTCCATAAGCAAGAGGATTGTTAAGTGGGCTTTGCCCCATTTTACGACCTCCCTTGTCACAGTTGCTTAAGTAAATCACTGTGGTTGTTAATAAGACTTTTTTTTTTTAATGAATCTGGCTTCCCCATTGACTTGGCTTGCCGGAAGATCGCAACCAGGGATCACGTGACCCCTGGACACTGCCACCGTCATGAATATGAGCCAGTTGCCAAGCATCCAAATTTTGACTTCTGCACTGGTCATAAATGTGAAAAACGGTCCTAAGTCCCTTATTTTCAGTGCCATTGTAACTTTGAAAGGTCATTAAACAAAAAACCCCCGAGGATGTTAGGAAAGACTAAAGGCAAAAGGAGAAGGGGACGGCAGAGGATGAGATGGTTGGATAGGGTCGTCAACACAACAAGCATGAATTTGGGCAGACTCAGGGAGACCGTGGAAGACAGCCCCCCCCCCGGCATGCTGGGGTCCACGGGGTCGTGAAAAGTCGGACATGACTTAGAAACTGACCCACAAAGATCTGGATGGACAATCTGGTTGGAACGGTCAGGCTTTGGAGTAATTGCACATTGCATTCTTGGCTGTTGCGTAGGGCAGCTTAATGTATTTTCAACCTCCTTTTCTCACTCCTGATCCCATGAGGATAGAAGATCTAATTGGTCTGGTCTGAAGGCCTCTTAACCTTCTGAGTAACTGCACAAACCACAGCCTTCCTTGTAAATTTCAGAACAGCTCATTAAACGGCTGAGATGTCTGAAGGCTTTTATCGTGGCCGGTCACCTGGTTTAGCTTGTATAGACTGGGGCTTTACGGAGTAACTAACATCCTTCTAGTATATGCTTCATGGCCTCTTGGCCTCACTTTTTAAAGAAGGGATTTTAGTCTCTCCTCATCTTTACCACCCAAAAATAAAAGGCTGATTAAACCTCTGCTCCACATACTCAGCAATCCCACGTTAAACCTTGGTTTCTGCACGTAATCTGAAACCTTGGGAAATTGCTGCTGAAAATGTTGCATGGGAGGAGACCTTGCGCTTTGCAATTTGTAAACAGTTTGTTGAAAAAAATATCAAGGCTGTAGCAAATTTAAAAAGAGTCAGGACTGAACTTGTTATCAGTTGTTACCAGACTCAAATGCTTGGTCAGGTCTGCTTCCATTTATTCGTTTTTTTTTAAACTGATAGTTACATGCTGGTCACTCCACAGAACTCTTTTTTGTTATATCTTTAAAACTATACTTATAAAATATCGATGTGTTATTTTGAATAAACTTTGCTATGGTTTAAGATCAGCAGTATCTTAGGAAAATGTAACTAAAAGAGGACAGTAGACACGGCAGTGTTATAGTAATGAGCTACATTAATCCAATCCCAACCGAGAATGGTTGCAGGAATTGGGTATGTGTAGTCTAGTGAAAAGAAGGACTAGGGGTGACATGATAGCACTCTTCCAATATCTAAGGGGCTGCCACAAAGAAGAGGGGTCAGCCTAATTTCCAAAGCACCTGAAGGCAGGACAAGAAGCAGTGGATGGACACTAATCATGGAGAGAAGCAACCTGGAATTAAGGAGAAACTTCCTAACAGTGAGAACAATTAACCAGTGGAACAGCTTGCCTCCAGAAGTTGTGGGTGCTCCATCACTGGAAGCTTTTAAGAAGAGATTGGACAGTCATTTGTCTGAAATGGTATAGGGTCTCTTACTTAAGCAGTGGGCTGGACTAGAAGACCTTCAAGGTCCCTTCCAATTGTATTATTCCGGTTAAGTTTGCTAGTTCTTTAGGATTACCACAAAATCTGTTTCCACGTTTTGGACATTGTAATATTTGAAACTAACCTGCGTTCCTTAATGCTAATTAACAGTGACTTTCAATGAGAGAGCAATCTATTTTTCTTCTCCACACTTCTTATAGTAAGATTAATAGGACTTGAACATTGTCTTATTTAACGACCAACGTGATCAAGACAGGTCATCTTTCATCCATTGAGTGTGCAGATTTTTCTTTGTTTTTGAAATTATTACTGCCAAGGACATATGCATATTTTACATGTTCCTTTCGAGAACTATTACGGAAGAGTCGGATTTTTTAAAAAATAGGTTAGTTTTGTAAAATATTAATTTACAAGGCACCAGTGCTGGGCCTCTATTGTCTAGGGTCATTGTCCATTTTTAGCAAGTCATACCCATTGCTATTTAATCACATTGCCCCACTGATGCATGGATAATCAAGGTTACCTGAAGGAGGTAATTTAATGTTGTTAAAATCATGTGTCTCAGCTAATACTCATTTGCAGGGCTGGCTGTTGCAGGGATAATTAAAACATTATTTCACCCTTGTTTTCTCATGAATCTTAATATACTTCTGGTTTTATTGCAGCCGTGCAGCATAGGATGCTCACAGTGGCTTGACTGACAGCCAGACTAGTGGCTGGGCCTACAGTTTTCCTGCATCTTTTGATCGGCGGCTGCTGTAGATTATTGCCTGGAGGTGGTAGATGCAAGAAACAGTGGGTGTTTCTGCCATTTGCCTATATATAATGGGCCCTGTGCCTTTTCCCTATGATGCAAAAACAGAAATAGTTTTTATGCACTCCGGAGAAAGATGCCAAAGCATGTGTGTGTCACTTATCAAAGCCACGACAATAAGATCGGCCTTTGAAGGCCAGAACCAAATGCAGTTTCTGCTTAGCACAACGGCTTTAGGTGTTGTGAGGGCAGAAGATATTTCTGTGCCCAAACACTTAAAAAAAAACTGCACGGGGTTCTTGCGTTTTGTAATTGTTGAGTGGCCTTTTTGCAAAAGGCTCGCTCGGTTTGTGGCGCTCCTGAATCCAGCTGGTGGATTGTCTGTTGAAGAATATTCCCAGGAACCAAGCAAAGCCTTGGTTTAAGCAAACTTGGACAATTGCCCAGGACACCCACACAGTCCTCCGTAGACAGGTGTCAATTCAGCCTCTCCCTCTCGCCCCCCCCCTTTTCTTGTGAGCAGAAATCCAGAGTCACACGCTCTCCTGTTTTTGGCAATCTGCCTTTAAAATTAACCATTTTTCCTACCGTCAGATACACTATGGGTTTAGCAAGCAAATGCGAAGCCAGTGGGCTGTCCTAAATAGGGACACAGAACTTTATTGGAGTTGCTGTTGGAGGGGAAGAAAATAGGGCGGGCCAGGAGTAAACTAAATACAGGTAGTCCTCAAACGTACGGCCACAACTGATCCCAACATTTCCGTGGCTAAGTGAGACATGTGTTAAGTGAGTCTCCCCCCCCCCCGGCATTTTGACGAACTCCTTGCCACAGTTGAAAAATGATCATCGGTCACTTTTTTTCCAGTAACTGCGGTCACTAAACCAACTGTTGTAAGTTGAGGACCACCTTGTACATCTGTTTTAGTTTAAATCCAGACAATGAAAGATTCCCCCACAGGATCACGCTTTCTCTGCTCCGATTCCGTTCTTCTGTCCGAAGACCTTCACGGACGCAATTAAGATTTCCAGAGCCCCAAAAATAAAAATAAAAGGCTTCTTTTCATTTTCATCTTCCTATGACAGCATTTCATTCATGAGTTTCCCTCCCACTCCCCTCCTTTGCTGTCTATCCTGTGGCAACGATTTTCTAAGCGGCCGGTTTTGTGAGTTGTGTCAGCCGCTAGGAAACGTGCCAGGATTTTACACGGAGGGGAAAACTAATGTTGATCTTTTTGGGGGGTTCCAGCTTTGCGTAACCTGCGGTTCTATTTAACTGGGACAGTTTGTGAGGTTTGGGCGAAGGTGGAAAGGGCTTTCTTTTCACAACTGGCATTTTAGGAAGCTTTAAAAGGGAGGAAAATAAAAATAAAAACCTCCGTCAGCTGGAGAAAAGACCTCTTGTGTAAATGTACTGAGTCTTCGGTGGCAAAGGGGAAGCCATGAAGAATTGTAGATTCATTCCGGCAGGCTAAAAGTGTCCTGATGTTCCGCCAAAGGGACCCACTTATTTAGCCTCTTTGTGTCGGCGTTGCTGGCGCTTGCGTTTGGCCGACCCTTGGAACACAAAGTAAAACGCCAAAGGCGGAATGGGAGGCTGGAGATTGGTTGGGATGGAGGCGGGATTCAAATCTGCCTTGATAGGCACACCTTTCGGGGGCCCAGATTGCCTCGTTGAGAAACAAATCCCGTTTCAGTGTCGTACCCCTTGATCCATGTATCATTGGGAAAAGCGTTTCTCAATCGTGGCAACATTATGATCCAGTGCAGCGGTGCAGGCCTGCTTCGCCCCTCTAAAGCAGTGTTTCTCAACCAATGGCTCAAATTCCATTCTTTATGTTCCGTTTCCTGTCTACCTCCTAAACGTTCCTGCATAGAAAAACAGGACCCTCCTTAGCACCGACAGATGCTATTATCCAGTCATGGGTGCGAAGGACACACGTTAGCTGCCAAGATCTTTTGAACTACTAATGTTCTGTTGAAGGACAAGCATCACCATAGTTTATTCAGGAGAATACGGGGGTGCTCCCACTTGTTGAATCGGTTGGAGTGTTTCCCAGTGGCCGCTGAAATTGCATAAAATAGACGAGGCAACAAAGACCAGGGGTGGAGATTTTGAGTGTTTCCTTTGGCACAATTATTTGGGATTCTATAAAAGCACCTTGTGATTTCATTCCTGGCTGTTTAATTCTTACTTATTTCAATTGTTTTTGTATTCTGTTATCAGGCTTTGAGCCACTCAGAGTTGCTTCCATAGTGAGATGGGCACCATATAAATTTAACAGAATTGTAGAGCAGAGTAGAATAAGTAAAGTAAGACTAGACTAGTAAAGTAAGACTAGACTAGAATAGAATAAGTAAAGACTAGACAATAGAATAGAATAGAATAGAAGAATAGAATAGAATAGAATAGAATTGGAAGGGACCTTGGAGGTCTTCTAGTCCAACCCCCTGCTCAGACAGGAAACCCTACCATTTCAGACAAATGGTTGTTCAATCTTTTCTTAAAAACTTCCAGTGTTGGAGCATTCACAGCTTCTGGAGATCGAATATACACATTCATGAATTAATTGAACATACAAATATAACAAATTAACCTTGATTTACACATCATACTAGCTAGTTGACCAACACAATAAGCCCAAACGTATTTTGGCTGAGCCTGATGAGCGAATCAAACTTTCTTATTGTATTCTCAGATTTAAGAGTGATGCTTTGTTGTGTTTACCTTTCAGAGATAATATCTAACCAGGTTGTGGGGTAGTTTGTCTTCAAATCTCAGGCTTTTATCACTGTTACTTAAGCATTTTGCAAAATGTCTATTTTGAGTGCTGACCTCTTAGGGATTTGAATTGGTTTAGGACTTTAGGTCAATCATGGGGATCTTAAAGAATAAAAGAATAAACAGTGAGAAAGGAACACAACAGCGTCGGCTTTATCCGGTCATATTAGCTTTGATGTTATCTGTATCTGGACCAGGTAAACATCTGGCAGCTATTCTTCTTCTTAGAGATAGAGTTATATTCTGATAGATTTGATAATGGGATCGAAAGAAAGCCGAATAGAGTAGGTAATTCTAATTTAGTATGTTTATAGCTGCAATCTGGAACTTCGTTTTTTGAGCTGGAAATGAACACGCAGAGGAACGAGGCTGTTTGTTAACAATTAGCTGTGAAAATAAAAACAGTTTTTAGCTGTTTTTATTTAGTACTTTTTTTAAATCCCAGAGCTAATTGTTAACATCACAGGCTACATTCTACATGCTTTAGTATAGATATAAAAACGGAGGAAGGAGCGCTGGGCACTTCATCTTGAACTTTGGAGAAATGGTGACATGTACAGTGAATATAAACCAGAAACCTCTGCTCTTATTTGGCTTTCTTTTTTCTTTTTGGCAAAGCCGAGGATTGACTCCTTGTTTGTTATTCTTGTGAAGGGCTTTATTTCAAAGATACTTCTGTTGCTCAATGTTAAGTCGCAAACAGTTTGCAGCTACCACCTGGCTTTAAACAAAATAACAAACAAAAATGCCGTCTGCATTCTCTGTGTCTAGACCAGGGGGTCTTCAGACTTGGCCCTTTGATGACTTGTGGACTTCAACGCCCAGAATTCCTCAGCCAGTCCTCTAATCATCTTCGTTGCTCTTCTCTGCACTCTTTCCAGAGTCTCAACATCTCAACATCTTTATCTTACAAAGCATCCATTCACCACTGGTGACATTTCCTTCCAGGAAGTTGTCTGCACACTAATAGGATCTTTATGGAACCCAAAGGCATTGCTGGCAATAAATTAACGAAGCCACTGTTTTACTTAGCAGAATGCCAACTTCCTCTTTATTTATTTTTTTAAATAAAGCATTTAAATAATATTTTTTTCCTTAAGTCACAAAGGACAGGAAATCCAGTGAGCACCAAAGGAGGAATTTGGAACACCTCATGGTGTCTTATGTTGACATGTTGCCCCAAAACAAAGCAATCCGTGTAATGGCTATCTGGACCCATTAGAAGGCCAGGATAATGTAGTAATTAAGATGTCATGAGTCTCTCCTCAACCACAAAGCTCTTAAGAAGGCAGGGTGGCAACTTCAGACCAGTTACTCTCTGAACCAACTCACACCATGAGGTTTTGTTTTGTTTTTTAATGTGAGATAATAAGAATAAAAAAATGCTTGTAATTACCCACAAAGAAACTGCTGTGGCTTGAATGACTTTAAACCCTCAAAGGACTCTTGCTACCTATTTCATAACGCTTGCCCTTCCTTCTGTTTGTCCCCTGTGACATTATTTAAGAGAGTAACCTGATCTTCAAGTCTGATTTTCTTTTGTTTCACTCTGCACATTGTGATTATTTTGACCTTGTACCGTGCTGTATTTGTGTGGGACGATATAATGATTTTGGAAAGCAAAGAGTTCAGAAAACCACGTATAAGTACTGTTTTGACCGTGGTGTAACATAGGTAATCATCTCATAATCTTAGCTGCCACTATGCACCCTGAGTGTTCTTTTGAGCGGTTGTGATAAACAAGAATAGGCCTATTTTTTTAAATTTCTTCCGGTCGACTTGAGCTAGTTTTATGCTTCTTAAAACACTTTTTTTTATATGATGCTAAGACACTCTTCTTGCAGACTAGGGATGTTTTGAGCCCGGTTCCCACTGCCCAGTTTATCTGCAGTTTTGCCAGGAAGTAAATTCATCCCGCATTTGTACTGTGGGGCAGGGAAGCTGTGTGTAAAGTCAGAGTCACATGTAATCCAAATAAGTTTATTTGCTTTGCTGAACTGAAATGGTGCGCATAAAAAAAAAAGAATTTTCTCTCAAGCTTAAATAGCTGTCGATTGGCACGGCTTCACATTTTTGTTGAAGGGAAAGAAAAGAACAGAACGGAACAGAATAACAGTTGGAAGGGACCTTGGAGGTCTTCTAGTCCAACCCCCTGCTCAAGCAGGAGAACCTTATACCATTCCAGACAAATGGCTTTCTAGTCTCTTCTTAAAGACCTCCAGTGTTGGAGCACCCACAATTTCTGGAGGCAAGTCGTTCCACTGGTTACTTGTTCTCACTGTCAGGAAATTTCTCCTTAGTTCTACGTTGGTTCTCGATTAGTTTCAATCAATCAATCAATCAATCAATCAATCAATCAGAATACAGCTGGAAGGGAGCTTGGAGGAAAGCTAGTGCCTTAGGCTTCTGATGGATTCTTGAGGCAAATGGTTCCTGATAAGATATTTAATGAAACGAAGGAGAGATATTGTGAAGGTGTTAATCCCGGCAAGGTTAATACTAGCTATTGGACAAGTTTCCTGCAGACTTTGGTGCACAGTTCTCATCTGAACTAAATTACACAGCTCACGATGTGCTGAAACATTTTGGAGCCAAAGTCAACTGCAACTTCCCTTGATCCTTGCTTAACAGGATCCAGAAGAGCCACCTCTGTTTGCCTCTGCCCTGGGAAGGGAAGTTGAGGGGTAGGTGGGAGGGAGAAAGCAACCCAGTCAAAACTTCCCCCAGTAATGTGAAGATTTGACGTTGCTTTCTCCCTGCTCATCCCAACCGTGGGATTAAAACACCTTAAATTTGGGCGTGCTAGCTTCAAGCGGAGGGATTCATTGCGGGTGGTTCCTGAGCAGCCTTCTCCTTGTCTCTTGCAGAGATGCGTTGCAGCCCCGGGCATTTCACTTGCCGCAGCGGTTCAGTCCAGTGCATCCCCTCGAAGTGGCAATGCGACGGGTGGCCCACCTGTGAGGATGAAAGCGATGAAATTGGTTGCCCAAGTAAGTGCCCTGAAAGAGGAACGTAGAACGTAAAGCACAGACTCCCTAGGGCTGGGAGGGACCTGAGAGGTCTTCTAGCCCAACCCCTGCTCAAGGCAGGAGACTTTATACCAGAGGTCCCCAACCTTTTGGCCGCCAGGGACCGGTTCTGTGGAGAAAGGTTTTTTTTCCCCACGGACCGGAGAGTGCGTGGTTTTGTGTGCTGCCTGTATCCCACGGATGGGGCTTTGCTTGTTTGTGCGGCCCGGTTGCTGGCATGCTGCGGGCCGATACCGGTCCACGGACCGGGGATTGGGGACCCCTGCTTTATACCATCCAAGTCAAATGGTGGTAGTAGTAGTAGTAGTAGTAGTAGTAGTAATAGTAGTAGTAGTAGTAGTAGTAGTAGTAGTAGTAGTAGTAATAATAATAATAATAATAATAATAATAATAATAATAATAATAATAATAAAGTTGGAAGGGAGCTTGGAGGTCATCTAGTCCAACCTCCTGCTCAGGCAGGAAACCCTATACCATTTTGGACAAATGGCTGTCCAGTCTCTTCTTAAAAACTTCCAGTGTTGGAGCATTCACCGCTTCTGGAGGCAGGTTGTTCCACTGGTTAATTGTTCTCACTGTCAGGAAGTTTCTCCTTAGTTCTAAGTTGCTTCTCTCCTTGATCAGTTTTGTAAACCTCCAGTGATGGACTACCCACAACTCCAGGAGGCAAGAATTGTTCTCGCTGTCCAGAAAATTTCTCCTTACTTACTACTAACTTACTAATGTGCCTGGAAAGAACAGGCACCTGTCTGTGTGGTGGAATCACGGGTCAGAGTAGAGGTGGTCTAGCTTGGGGTGACTGACTCCATGGGAGGAAGTAGCGGAGGCCTTTATCTACCTGTTCCCAGGAGAATGCAGTCAGTCTGGGGAGATTCTTGTAAATAGGGGATCAACAATAAAGTCCTTTTGACCTAGAGTTGTTTGCGCCTGACAGTCTGCTAGGCTCCGGGACATTCATCAGAATTTTTAGTCAGCAGAAACTAGAGAGGAGATAATAGTTATATTGTCTGTCTCCCTTTCCTCTGTCTTATCCAGAAGCTTTGTTTTAAATTAGTTTGCAGCCGGGGAGTGTAGGATTCAGGCATCGTGAAAGGGTCCTCCTTGTTGCCTTAACTCCTGAAAAATGTTGAACTTTGAAATGCCCTAGTTGTGCAGCTTCAAAAAATATCTCTTGGTTTCTTGCTTACTGTAGGTTAGTTTTGTATTCGTTTTTATTTCCTTGCTTAAATGTTTCTACGTACCGCTGCTTGAATAAGGAAGTGAGGACAAAATGAGTCCACAGGTCCACTCTTAACCTGTTGTGGGTTCAAATGCCACCCCCCCCTCTAATCCATAGCCATTTTCTCGAGGTACACTTGAGAAACACTTTGGACCAGTTAGCCGTTCCAGTCAGCTCTCCCTCCCCACTCCTCCCCAATTTTAATCAAGTTTCACTCTTGCAGTCCTATTCTTGCTTTTTAACAAGGAACGTCCGGACTTCTCAAGGCTGAATAATGTCTGCAGAGCCTCTTCTGCTCCAAATGGCTGAGCAAGGACTGTGTTTTCTGCCCTTTAGAGGCAGGAAATGTGAAAAGTTTACACAAGCTCCAAAACAAGATTAATGGTGCTTTACAAGCCAAGAACGCCACACAAACTCAGAAAAACAAAGTCCCCTTTCCAGTTGGTGTTTTGAACCCCACCCATTAAAATCGGTGGGTTTCCCCCTACAAATGCTAAGTGTGGTCTTCAGGGGCAAGCTGTTGTCCACCTTTTCTCTAAAATCCAGTATAAAAACACTGAGATGAATCAAAGCTCTGCTTCTTATAGGTGCAGCTGAGTTGTTATTATTATTATTTAACTGCCTTTGATTGAAGCTGAAAAACCAGAATGTTGAGTGATATTGGCAGAGAAGAACAGAAGCCAATAAAATTACATAAGAGGCATATCTATCTCTCTCTCTCTCTCTCTCTCTCTCTCTCTCTCTCTCTCTCTCTCTCTCTCTCTCTCTCTCTCTCTCTCTCATTTCTTCTTTTTAATTGTCGGCTTGTGCTTAGATTCTTGTCGTCGCCATCGGCCTCGTCTTCGTTCAGCTACTGGACCTCAGTTTTGGCAGCCCTGATTTCCATCTCGATTTGAACGAAAGCGTTTTTCTTGACGTTCCACAAAACGGTGTGCAGTTGAAATGAACGAAAGCAGAAGGGCACACGTGTGGCCCTAGCTGCGGGAAGTGACTCGTTTTGTATGGAATATATAAGAAGCCATCTCATCTTTGTTGCTCTTCTCTGTACTCTTTCTAGAATCTCTTTTTTACAGGGTTTTTTTTTTTGGGGGGGGGGTAACCTATACAAACTAAAGGAGACCATTGCTGTTGTTGTGGGGAAGTTGTGATATTCCAGAACGATGCTTTGTAGCCTGCGGTGGCTTCTCTTGTCGATAAGCGTAGTTCTTCACTGGCCCCCTTGGCGTCTGTTGGAGACCTAAATTTGCTGCCTTTTGTTACCTTTTCTCAAATAAGCCAGACCTTCAGTCGGTTTTCAGGCAGGCTGCTTGTTCGTTGTGCCCTTTTTTTCTGCACCTCTGCAAGCCAAAGAATTTAATCTACTTGGTGTCTTAACACAATCGTTGACAGTTTCAATCTCCGGCTGCTCGTTTAACTGGCTGCTCCCAGCCTCTGCTCTTTCGTTATACAGCTTTTCTTAAGGTTGAGCGACAAATTCCTTTACAGTCTCTTGAGAACCAAATTAAATCAAAGCCTTGGAACGACACAGCCTGTGGGGCCAGAAGATCCTGGCCTTTGCATCAAACTCTCCTTTCCATCGCCCCCCTCCTCATCGCCCCTCACCCAGCAATTTCCAGATCTTTGATCTACTGCCCTGAGAGCAGGCGGGCGGCCCCTCACCGATGCGCTCTTGAACGCATGCTTGGCATTGCTGCAAGGATTTATGCAGCAAGCAGCCCTGGAAGGCTTCAGCCGCAGGAAATAAGGCTCAGCTGCTTTGGAGGAATGAAGTGCTCGGCCAGTTCCAGCAAGAACACCCACGCTTCAAAGCCTCAAGGCTGGGTATTGCCGCTGTGGGGGGGTGTTTTGGGAGTTTCTCAATCAAGCCTTTTCGGCAGTTGGGAGGCGAGGGTTCCGTTTTGTGCTTACTTGGCAAGCACACGTTTAGCTGCTGTGCGCCCACCTGCAGTCCGGCAGCCCCTGTTTAGAACCTCCTACAGGGAAACAATTTGGCTAAAAGCGACATTTTTCTCTCTTTCTCTCTTGCAGCGTGTTGTGTAGAGGAAGAGAAGTGGCCGTTAGGAAAAGATATTGTATGCAGTGCCCTGGGTTATTTAAAAGTAAATCAATTCTTCTTCTTCTTCTTCTTCTTCTTCTTCTTCTTCTTCTTCTTCTTCTTCTTCTTCTTCTTCTTCTTCTTCTTCTTCTTCTTCTTCTTCTTCTTCTTCTTCTTCTTCTTCTTCCTCTTCCTCTTCTTCTTCTTCTTCTTCTCCTTCTCCTTCTCCTTCTCCTTCTCCTTCTCCTTCTTCTTCTTCTTCCTCCTCTTCCTCCTCCTCCTCCTCCTCTCCTTCTTCCTGCTCCTTTCCTGTGCAAAGCACAGATCTCGGTCTGCAGTTACATTCTCCATATTCTTCCATTTAAGGTTGCTATTTTTTCAGATCTTCCTGAAAAATTGGCTCATTATTATTACAATTTTTCCTTCCTTCCTTCCTTCCTTCCTTCCTTCCTTCCTTCCTTCCTTCCTTCCTTCCTTCCTTCCTTCCTTCCTCCCTCCCTCCCTCCCTCCCTTCCTTTCTTCCCACTCATCATTGCCGACCTTAACTTTTTAACATGGTTGTTTTGACTAAGCCAGAGTTGGTTGGCTTTACACAAAACGTTAGGCCGACAGAGGACTGCAAACCACACCATAACAGCTCAGCATGACCTGCGATCTAGGGCTGTGCAAAATATGTTTGGAATCTAAAGTATTTTGAAATTTTAAAATGTTTTGCTTTTGAGCTTGGGGGTGTTTTGACTCTTTGAAGCCCTTCCAGAGAACCTGCTTCAACTTGAAGCAATTGTTTCAGCCTCCAACGAAAACATCCCAACCTTAAAACATTCCCCTTTGGGATTTTTTGTTTGTCTGTTCCTAGCATGAGCCCAGGTACAGGTCTTAAATTTGTTTTCCTTTGGAGCCCATGCTAGTTTGAAGCACATGTACTTATTAATAAAGGAGAATATTTATAGTTCAGGGTTGACATGAGGGGTCCTTGGTGCTCTCTGAGCTTGGTGGTTTTCTTGAAGACATTTCATTACCCAAACTAGGTAACGTCATCAGTGCTAGAAAGAAATAGGTTTTGGGGTGGAGGAGCAGAAGGAAAAGGACGGGGGTCCTTGGTTCTCTCTGAGCTTGCTTCTTTTCTTGCAGAGGTTTCATTAGCCAAACCAGGTAACACTATCAGTGCTAAAATACAGTGGGCTAGCACTAAAGATGTTACCTAGTTTGGCTAATGAAATGTCTGCAAGAAAGCAAGCTCAGAGAGCACCACAGGTACCTAGGCATGCAATGCATATTTGCAGATCCACATATTTTGACCCCATTATCTGATTTCTTTCTGCTTAAAGGAAAAGAAACAACAGCAGAAGCGATCACAAAACCAAGCAAATATTTGGTAGATCCTCATTGATAATCAGATATCAAATTGAGAAAAAGCCAACACAGTTCTAGGCAGCATTAATAGAGGGATAGAATCAAGATCACGTGAAGTGTTAATACCACTTTATAACTCCTTGGAAAGACCGCACTTGGAATACTGCATCCACTTTGCATCCACTTTCGGTTTCCACAATATTAAAAAGATGTTGAGACTCTAGAAAGAGTGCAGAGAAGAGCAACAAAGAGGATTAAGGGGCTGGAGGCTAAAACATAGGAAGAACGGTTGCAACAATTGGGAATGTCTAGCTTAATGAAAAGAAGGACTAGGCGTGACATGAGAGCTGTCGCCCAATATTTGAGGGGCTGCCCCAAGGAAGAGGGAGTCAAGCTATTCTCCAAAGTACCTGAAGGCAGGACAAGAAACAATGGATGGAAATCAATCAAGGAGAGAATCAACCTAGAACTAAGGAGAAATTTCCTGACAGTTAATACAATCAGTGGAACAACTTGCCTCCAGAAGTTGTGGGTGCTCCAACACTGGAGGTTTTTAGGAAGAGATTGGACAACCACTTGTCTGAAATGGTACAGGGTTTCCCGCTTGAGCAAAGGGTTGGACTAGAAAACCTCCAAGGTCCCTCCCAACTCCTGCTATTCTGAGAAATTTAACACTGACTGTGGTCACCTCCATGAATTGTTAGTAACACAATCTCATTTCCTCATTTCGGCAATTGATTGTGGAAATGAGAAGATGGCGTTCTCATTTTGCAGGGTGTGTGTAAATAAGTCAACCCAAACATCCCCTTCCTTGACACTTCCCATTTTGGGGGGGGGGAGATCATACTGGTTAGGGGCTTTTCAGTCATACATTTAACTCTATTCCTCATTCTTTAGAAATGGTTTTGTTTTTAATTGTTGCGGTCTCCAGTCTTTCAGTTCTCCATCCCTGTGGAGCAGTTTTTAGTTGGCTGCCCCTGAGTTAAATTTTGCGGGGTTGGTTTTTTTTTTTTGGTGTGGATTATTATTTAATCTAAGGATAAACTGCCCACAAACTTCACTGTATCTCCCAGCTATCTCCCTTTAAGAAAAGTCTGTCTCTGTGGAAGCTCTACTGAATTTATAATTAATTATTGTAACTATGATTATGGCCTATGACCTATTACTTGCTGTTTATATGTACACTGTGAGACAAATTCCTTGTGTGTCCAATCACATTGGCCAATAAAGAATTCTGTTCTATTCTATTCTATTCTATTCTATTCTATTCTATTCTATTCTATTCTATTCTATTCTATTCTATTCTACTCTACTCTACTCTACTCTACTCTACTCTACTCTACTCTACTCTACTCTACTCTACTCTACTCTCTTATTCTATTCCGTGCCATTCCACTCCACTCCATTCCATTCCGTTCTATTCCATTCCATTCCATTCCATTCCATTCCATTCTATTCTATTCTATTCTATTCTATTCTATTCTATTCTATTCTATTCTATTCTATTCTAATTCCATCCTCTAAAGTTTTTTTCCCATTCTGTTTCTTTTTACATGACACTTGTCATCACACATGACACTTGTCATCCGTTGTGATTCAGAATCCACTTTGCTTGGACCTCTTGGGAATTGAGTCACAATTTAGGTATCCTCTTGAACATGGCCTTAATTACAGTCCTTTAACTTGACAGGGAGGCTATGGAAAGGATATGACAGCAGGGGCATGGCAGATTGTGTAACGATTGGGTCAGCAGCTTGTTCTGCTGTCAACGTGAGTCTTGGGGAAGCTGAGCAGATCCCAAAGAAAGGCCCCACCTTGATGCAATGGCCAGCCATTGTCATTCAACTTCAAAAGCTTCTATTAGGGTCAGCAGTGACTCATAGACACTTAAAAACCCAACTAATCTTCCTCTTCTCCACTGTTAGACCACAGGTTCTTTAAATAAAGTGAAGGGTAATCAGTGTCAACTATATTGTGCATGACCCACTTAATGGCCAGGTTTGGGCTGATTTGGTTTGCAGTGTTGAGCATAATTCCGTCGGTATCATGACACATTGAGCATTTTAATAATAGATCATTCTAAATTCTTTTCTGGGGAGAAACTAACGGTTAAATTAAATTGGGGTTAAATATGAAGGGAAAAAAAACCCCAACCTCCTCCTGCCCAATCTTGCTTACCTGAAGCCTCCCATGCTTACCTTTCTCCTAGATTATACAGGGGAGCAACGCATTTATCACGGGAAGGAAAATGTGGATTCCAGGCACAATCGTGGAAGAGGAGGGGACACGACACGCTTCCACACCATCAACCTGGCACAGCCGGTTCGATTCAGTAGTAAGTTGCAGACTTGGAAACAAGAACCAGATCTTGAGGGCTGGGGAATTCTGGGAGTTGAAGTCCACAAGTCTTAAACGTTGCCAAGGATGGATATCCTTGGTCTAGGGGTAGGGGTCTAGGAGTAGGCAATGGGTGGTCCACTTTTTTTGTTGATTGAGACTGTACTCCACACTCCGATGGAATTGGCAGTACAGTCTCCAAAGGGCTGATGTAAAAGTGGGGGAAAGGATAGCAAATGTGGACGTGCAGTCCTCATTTAGCGACCGCCTCCTTTAGCGATATTTGCAGTTACATGGCCGATGAAAAACTAATTGGCTAACCATAACTCACATTTACGACCTTTGCAGGTCCCGTAAAGCAAAGGAAAACTGAGGCACAACATAAACCTTTGACCTTAATGACCACTTTGCTTCACCACCAAGTTGCTGGTTGCAGCTGTGGTTGCTAAACAATAAATACATAACACGCTGCCTGTATGTATGTGTGTTATTTACTCAATTTATACAGCGGCGTATCCTGCCTCTAGATAAGAAGACACTACTTCTGATTTTTGTGATCAGAGGAACTTGGGCAGGCTGTACTAAAGATACTTTGGGGGGGGGTCAAATTGAGAAGTCTCAATGAACATTACTTACTTTGTACAGTATTTGCATTAAACGAAACCTCAAAAGGAAGCGATTCCAATTAACTTCCCTTAGCAAGATAATTGCACAGCGAACTGTTCTTGCTGTTCAGTCTTTTAAGGCTGCAAATAAATCCCCCCCTTTTTTATAGTGTAAACGCTTATTGCAGCTTGGCCTGTCTCCAAAAGATATGGCAAGCCATTTTCTTCCTTGTGCCTAAAATAAGCAGAAAATGTCTTCAAACGAGAACATCCGCCTCAATCCGATTAGCGGAGGCAGAACAGTAGGGAGAAGGAAAGGGTAATGGAATCACGGATGTAGAAGCTGCTCTGGATTCTGAATGGAGACTCAACCCGAAGGCCAACGATTTAAAAATAAAAAAAAAATCCATTTGGATAGGGGTGGTGTTGCTTAAAAAGAACCTTGCATTTAAAAAAAAAATAGACACACGGAAAGGTAATTGAATCAAACCATTGATCCCTCCATCCATCCAGGTTCGATGCTTGACTCTGCCGAGGGTCAGCAGCTCTCTTGGTTGCTGTACATCGTGATCCGGCGGGGCCTTGCCTGCAATTAAACCAGCAATATTGGTGCACAGAAACGAAAGGCTGGTTTTGATTAGCCAGGAACGATAAGATGGGTGGTCGTGTCTGGCAGCCTTGCCTTGTCAGAGATAATTCCAAATAGAATCTGCATGTTTTGCATTTTAAATCTAGACCAGTGGTTCTCAACCTGTGGGTCGGGACCCATTTGGGGTCGAACGACCATTTCACGGGGGTCGCCAAACAATGCAGTCCGCCATTTTTCCCCCCTTTTCCTTAGCTGTGCTCCTCCCTTTTATTCTATTGGCTTTTGAAAGCCAATAGAATAGACTCTCTTGAATAGAGTCTAATTCTATTGGCTTTCAAAAGCCAATAGGAATTGTCCAGGCCGTCTCTGCCCTGCCGAGCCTGCCAAAAGTCCCCTTCTGCAAACGGTGCTGCACCAGTTGAGTAGTCCTCGACTTACGACCGGTTGAGTAGTCCTCGACTTACGACTGGTTGGGGGTCGTGGCATTAAAAAGGTTGAGAACCACTGGTCTAGACCTTTTCATTTCAGGCACGATAGGTTTTTTTTTTTTTAATATAGGCAGTTTTAGAATGATGTTGCGTACAGGAAAAGCTTTCTTCTAAATCTCTTTCTTGGCTAGATTTGAACTAAGCCTAATGCAGCGCTTCTCAGGTTTGGCAGCGTTAAGGTGGGTGGACAACTCCCAGAATTCCCCAGCCGGCGTGTTGAAGTGGAAGTCGACCCATCTTAAAGTGGCCACGGTTGAGAAATTCTGGCCCGAGGTCTTTAGGAACGGCTAAAAACATGCTTTGTTTTTCTCTTGGACGTGTTGAGGTCCTAACTGGGTGGGGAATTGTTTTCCCTTCTCTCTTTCATGTTTCCTAGGGAAATGCCCATCAGGCTGGCACCACTACGAGGGCACCGCCAGTTGCTACAGGGTGTACCTAAATGGAGAGAACTACTGGGATGCCATACAAACGTGTCAGAAGGTGAATGCGTCCTTGGCTACCTTCACCACCGACCAGGAGCTGAAGTTTATTCTGCAGCAAGAGTGGGACTCTGAGGAGAAGACCTTTGGCCGGAAGGATCAACGCCGGTGAGTTTGCACGGCGTCACATTCAGCATTTTGGTTTTTTTTGGGGGGGGGAGAAACACCTCGCTTCTTCTTTTGGATTTGGGATGGGTGTGTTTCATCCCATGGAGAGGAATTCCAGGGTTCCCTTGGAGAGGTTGAGGTTGACTTCCAGAGCTGCTCTTGTCATTGCCTGCGTCCTGTTTGTCAACATCAAATTAATAATACTAATAATAAAGTTGGAAGGGAGCTTGGAGGTCATCTAGTCCAACCCCCTGCTCAGGCAGGAAACCCTATACCATTTCAGACAGGTGGCTGTCCCGTCTCTTCTTAAAGACTTCCAGTGTTGGAGCATTCACCGCTTCTGGAGGCAGGTTGTTCCACTGGTTCATTGTTCCAACTGTCAAGAAGTTTCTCCTTAGTTCCAGGTTGCTTCTCTCCTTGATTAGTTTCCACCCGTTGCTTCTTGTCCTGCCTTCTGGCGTTTTGGAGAAGAGCTTGACTCCCTCTTCTCTGGGGCAGCCCCTGAGATATTGGAACGCTACTATCCTGTCCCCCCTCGTCCTTCTGTTCATTTTGTCAGCTGCCACCTTATGCTTGCTTGTGCTTCGCTGCTATGTGGTGACAGACTGTCATGAATGGTGGGAAGAGGGAATGAAGGGGGGAATGCTTGGGGAAACGGAAGTAGATGCTGTATCTCCTCCAGGAGATGCTGCCTCAAGGTCCACCCAGCTGGAAGAAGGAGGGGGCCACCTAAAAAAACACCTTGCATGAACCTGATTGGTTACATTGGGGTGGGCAAAGAGAGATATTTTAGGGAGGGAAAAAATAGAACTTGGGAATTTTGGCGTATGATTCTCAGTCCTGGCTTTGCAATCCTGCAAAACATTTGATCTCTAATAAACAATAGTTTGTCTAGAAACGGAGCCAAGGATTGTTTCTGTTTAGAGGTTTAAGTTGGGGCAGGTTCGACACAAACCTCAAACAGGTTTAATTTTGCCCTCCTTACCCTTGAAGTTGTTTTTTTTAGCATTGAGCAGTGGGTCAAATAGATTTATCTCCTCTGTTACACCAGAGGGGAGTTTGGATATAACCGGTGCTTTTTTTTCTTTTTTTTTTTTAAAAAAAAAGGTGCCGGAACTCACACACGGCATACAACCCGCCTTGCCTACCCTACAAGGTTCCATCCCAAAAAAGATGCCGGAACTCCGTTCTGGGCGTTCCGTGAGAAAAAAAAAGCCCTGGCTATAACAATGAACCTTTGGTGCTTATTTCGCCACATTTCGAACCTGTTTCTCGTGTTTGTTTGTTTTTTAAATTTGCATCAACTTTCCAATGCAGTCTAATCGTCATTGAAGTTTTACAACTTGTCTCCCCCCCCCCTTAAATTTCCAACTGAAGGTTTTGGGTTGGGTACCAGTTTGTCATCACCAACCGAAACAATTCCCTCGAAGGCCACTGGGAAGTTGCTTATAAAGGTAAGTTCAGAAATCTGGATCTTTTTCTGCTCCTTAAAACTAAAATTAGAACCTTGTTCCTGCCATTTGAATACACTTGTATGTCTCCTCGTATAGTGAACAACGTCCTATTTCTGTTACATAAAGCATTAAGTAACTTGGTATTAGCTTTGAGGGACGGGAAGACACGCCCCAAGATTCCCAGGAAAAAACTGAAGCTATAAACTTTAGGGGAAGTGAGTTATAAAAATGTGTACACTTCAGGAAGTAGGTATAAGAATATGTTGCCCGCTAAGGGTTTCCTAACGCAGAAACCAAATGCAAACTAGCTAATGTATCATTGATTGGGTTCCTTGATTTTCTCTGAGCTTGGTTGCAGGCATTTCATTACCCAGCTAGATAACATCTTCAGTGCTGGGAGTCGGCTGTGCGGAATGGAGGCGGAAGTAGAGAAGGAGGACGACTACGGGGTCCTTAGTGCTCTTTGAAAATCATTGTTTTCTTGAAGACATTTCATGACCCAACTAAGTAACATCATCAGTGCTGGAAGAGAGGGAGATTTGATCTCTGCTTGTAACTCCCTTCTAACTCGGATGATGCTCCCTAGTTGGGTCATGAAACGTCTGCAAGAAAACCACCAAGCTCAGAGAGCACCAGGCACCCCTCATTTCAACTCTGAGCTACAAATATTCTCTCTAATGGTATCAATCAGTGTCAGGCTTAAGAGCCAAGAACAACACATGGAATTACTTCAGAGTAGTTCCTTTATTGTTTCTGGCCTATTGACTGGAACCAGATTAAAGCTCAAATCTGCATGACTATTGAATAAATCAGTGGTTCTCAACCTGTGGGTCGGGACCCCATTTGGGGTCGAACGACCATTTCACGAGGGTCGCCAAACAATGCAGTCCGCCATTTTTTTCCCCCTTTTCCTTAGCTGTGCTCCTCCCTTCTATTGGCTTTTGAAAGCCAATAGAATAGACTCTCTTGAATAGAGTCTAATTCTATTGGCTTTCCAAAGCCAGTAGGAATTGTCCAGGCTGTCTCTGCCCTGCTGAGCCCACCAAAAGTCCCATTCTGCAAACGGTGCTGCACCAGTTGAGTAGTCCTCGACTTACGACCGGTTGAGTAGTCCTCGACTTACGACCGGTTGGGGGTTGCGGCATTAAAAAGGTTGAGAACCACTGGAATAGATCCTGTGGGAGGTTAGGGAGGGTCCACCCTGGCTCTCTTACTGCATATCAGAGATTCCTGGCTGAGCCAGCTCTTTGCTCCTTGCAAAAGATTCCTTCCTTCCTTCCTTCCTTCCTTCCTTCCTTCCTTCCTTCCTTCCTTCCTTCCTTCCTTCCTTCCTTCCTTCCTTCCTTCCTTCCTTCCTTCCTTCCTTCCTTCCTTCCATCCATCCACCTGTGCAACTCTGGCCGTTCTCCCACCACAATGAGGAAAGTGAGAAACCGAATCAAAGCAGCCTGGATCCATCTGTTTAGCTTTTTTTTTTTTTTCCAGCATACGCCCGAAACGGATGGCACCGCAGAGCGTGACCCCAATCCTCTCTTCCTGTGTTTTGTGTCATTCCAGGATCGTCGGAAGTATTTCTTCCTCCTAACCCTACGTTCAGCACATCTCTCTCTGAAAATGAAAACATCCTCTGTGCCCAATTCCAGTGCTCTCACTTCCCAATTCTCCGGCACCACGGTTTTCACAGCTGGTACGCTGAGAACTGCTACGAAAAATCCTCCTTTCTCTGCAAGAGAAGTAAGTCTTCCCCCCCTCCCTCCCCCCAGTTGATAACCCTGCTGGACCAATTTGGAACACCTCTGAAGAGAATTGGCCAAAATAAAAAGAGCCGAGGTGGCGCAGCAGTTAGAGTGCAGTACTGCAGGCCCCTTTAGCTGACTGTGTTCAGCAGGTCAGCGGTTCAGATCTCACCGGCTCAAGGTTGACTCAGCCTTTCATCCTTCCGGGGTAGGTAAAATGAGGACCCAGATTGTTGGGGGCAATGTAAATATATATATACATTGCTTACTGGTGTACACCGCTTAGAGAGTGCTTGCACTTAAAGCGGTATATAAGTCTCATAAATAAATAAATAAAGATGGCTTTTCCTCCCCTCCCTCTCTCCGTTCCAGGCCAGACGTGCGTGGATATCAAAGATAACATTGTCGACGAAGGCTACAATTTCACCCCTAAAGGGAACGACCCCTGCTTAAGTTGCACATGTCACAATGGCGAGCCGGAGATGTGCGTGGCAGCCTTGTGCGAGCGACCCCAGGGCTGTCAGCATTACCTAAAGGATCCCAAGGAATGCTGCAAATTTACCTGTTCAGATCCTGGTAGGTCTGCCTTCTCTCAAAATCCAATCTTTATCGCTGTCATGAAGAGCATAAAAGGGGTAAAATGCACAGTGTTAGCCGTTTTAAAACCTAAAATCAATAAAATAGACGGGGTTAAAAAAAAACTAACAAGAAACGAATGCTGAGGGAGTCAGCGTTGCCTGACAGCGTTGCTTCCATGGTCATGTGGCCAGCGGGATAAATAAATATACATAAGAAGCGAGCCAGTTTGGTCTAGTGGTGAAGGCACCAGGCCAGGAGCTGGGTGTTGGTGAGTTCTAGTCCTGCCTTAAGCCATGAAAGCTGGTTGGGAGACTTCGGGCCAATCATCAAGAGATGTTGAGTTCTAGTACTACTTGAAGCATGAAAGCTGGTTGGGTCACTTTGGGCCAATCGCCAGGAGACTGGGAATTCTAGTCCTGCCTTAGGCATGAAAACTCAAGGTTGTGGTCTTCCCTCTCTTCCCCTCTTGCAGACGGCAACAGTTTGTTCGATTCCATGGCCAGTGGCATGCGCCTGATCGTCAGCTGCGTCTCTTCCTTCCTCATTTTGTCCCTCCTTCTCTTCATGGTCCACCGGCTGCGACAGAGACGCCGCGAGCGCATCGAGTCCCTGATTGGAGCCAACCGTAAGTGTGGGTCACACCTTCTCCGAAGGGCACACGGGAAAGTCCCTGCCAGCTTTTTTCCTTTCCTTTCCTTTCCTTTCCTTTCCTTTCCTTTCCTTTCCTTTCCTTTCCTTTCCTTTCCCTTCCTTTCCCTTCCCTTCCCTTCCCTTCCTTTCCTTTCCTTTCCTTTCCTTTCCCTTCCTTCCCCTCCCTTTCCCTTCCTTTCCTTTCCTTTCCTTTCCTTTCCTTTCCCTTCCTTCCCTTTCCCTTCCTTCCCTTCCCCTTCCCTTCCTTTCCTTTCCCTTCCCTTGCCTTCCCTTGCCTTGCCTTCCTTTCCTTTCCCTTGCCTTCCCTTCCCTTCCTTTCCCTTCCTTTCCTTTTCTTTCCTTTCCTTTCCTTTCCTTTCCCTTGCCTTGCCTTGCCTTGCCTTCCTTTCCTTTCCTTTCCTTTCCTTTCCTTTCCTTTCCTTTCCTTTCCTTTCCTTTCCCTTGCCTTCCTTTCCTTTCCTTTCCTTTCCTTTCCTTTCCTTTCCTTTCCCTTGCCTTCCTTTCCTTTCCTTTCCCTTGCCTTGCCTTTCCCTTCCCTTCCTTTCCTTTCCTTTCCTTTCCCTTGCCTTCCTTTCCTTTCCTTTCCTTTCCCTTGCCTTGCCTTTCCCTTGCCTTGCCTTCCTTTCCCTTCCCTTCCTTTCCTTTCCTTTCCTTTCCCTTGCCTTCCTTTCCTTTCCTTTCCTTTCCTTTCCTTTCCTTTCCTTTGCCTTGCCTTGCTTTGCCTTGCCTTCCCTTCCTTTCCTTTCCCTTGCCTTCCCTTCTTTCCTTTCCTTTCCTTTCCTCCCTCCCTTCCTTCTTTCAGATGGTATAGGTTCTCCTGCTTCAGCAGGGGCTGGACTAGAAGACCTCCAAGGTCCCTTCCAGCTCTGTTCTGGTAAAACACCTGTCGTTCTTAATCCCATGCAGCTTTCTACTGTCACAGGAGAAACCTGATTAAAATAGGGCGGTGGGGGGGGGACCTAAAGCCAAAGCGCAAAAGCTCCACGATTCCGCTTTAAACTGGATGCTTTGGGCAGAATGAATGAAAAGATGAAACCGTGACGATGATGGTGTCCACGGGTCTTTTCCTATCCCTGCTCCCCTTTCACAGTGCACCACTTTAACCTGGGCCGAAGGATGCCCGGCTTCGATTACGGCCCAGATGGCTTTGGAACCGGACTCACGCCACTGCACCTCTCTGACGACGGAGAAGGCGGGGCCTTCCACTTCCACGACCCGCCTCCACCCTACACCGCGTACAAATACCCGGACATTCAACACCCAGACGACCCACCGCCACCTTACGAAGCGTCCATCAGCCCAGACAATATTCTCTGTTCTCCGCCAGGTATCTTTATCTGAATCCTTGCCCAAGGCTGTCTTGTTGACCTTGGTCTTCAGCCTTTCCCATTCAGGTCTCAGTAAAGGGGTGATGGGACGTCTTTGGTGCTCTCTGAGCTTGGCTGCTCTCTAGCAAATGTTTCGTTACTGAACTCGATAACTTCCATCTGTGCTAGAAAGGAGTGGGGTTTGCGGAGTGGTGGTGGTGGAGGAGGAGGGCTGTGGGGTCTTTGGTGCTCTCTGAGCTTGGTGGCTTTCTTGCAGACATTTCATTACCTAACTAAGTTACACGATCAGTGCTAGAAGGGAATGTGATTTGCAGAATGGAGTGGGAGGAGGAGGAGGACGACGACGACTCCAAGGTCCTTGGTGCTCTCTGAGCTTGGCTTTCTTGCAGACATTACCTAGACATCAGTGCCAGTAAGGAGTGGGATTTACTCCCTGTTTATATTCTAGTGGCTTGCCCTGTCAATGTTGGTGAGATATATAAACAGAGACCAAGTCCAACTCTCTTCTAGCTCTGATGATGTTACCTGGTTGAGTAATGAAATGTCTGCAAGAAAGCCACCAAGCTCAGAGAACACCAAGGACCCCATAATCTTGCTGCTGCTGCTGCTGCTGCTGCTCCTCCTCCTCCAAACCCTACTCCCATCTGGCACTGATGATGTGACCTAGTTGGGTCATGAAACATCTGCAAGAAATCAACCAAGCTCAGGGAGGACCAAGGACCCCTCATTTCAACCCTGAGCTGCTCTCCTTTAGACCACTCTCCCCCCCCCCGATGAAATGCCAAAATTTCAGCAACGGTGCTACGGGCTGGGGAGTTGAAACCCACGTATCTGGGGCTGACTCGTGCAATCCTTCCGGGGTAGGTAAAATGAGGACCCAGATTGTTGGGGGCAATGTAAATATATATATATACATTGCTTACTGGTGTACACCGCTTAGAGAGTGCTTGCACTTAAAGCGGTATATAAGTCTCATAAATAAATAAATCCCAGGATTCCAATCTTATCAAAGTAAGCGGTAATGATCTGGAAGCAGCTAATGACCTAATGGCAGGAATGCATTGATTTGGGCTTGATTTTTTTTTTTTTTTTTGTCCTTTCCTTTCCCTTCCTAGACGGGGTCCATTCTCAGATGGGGGCTAACACTCAGCTGTCCTTAGGGAACGCCGACACCTCTTTGCCGCTGCCCGACGAACCTCTTCCTCCTTCCCTCGGCCCGTCCCCCTTGGAGCTTGAAAACTCTGCGGACAGTAGCACCCTCCTTGTCTTACCAGACACTCCTTTAAGTGAAAGCACGCTCTCGGAGAGCCTCGGTGGCAACCGCCACAGCCACTGTTCTCAAAATACCATGGTATAAAGGAAACACAATCAAAACAAGAGACCCACCCCCCCTCTCTTAACTGCCAGCCAGCCAGCATTTAAAGGCCGGGCCACTGTTTGCCTGTCCGATGTACGAGGGGATGCTGAATTCACAGACTGAAGTTCAGAAATAAAACTCCCCTGTCTGGCTTTTTGCAGATTCTCCTTTGAGTTTAGACTTGTAACACGTCGGCCCGGACAGTCCTTTTTCCATTCTTACCTTCTCCTCTTCAGAAGAAGAAGAAGAAGAAGAATCAAGTTGTAAAAACACTCTTTGTTTGTTTTTCTATGGAAAAAGAGCAGAAGACGTGGAGTTTTTAATTTCTTTTCTTTTTTTTAAAGCGGAGGAAAATTATGGATAGATTTTTGGGGGTGAGGGCGGAAGGGGATCCTCCATCTCGCTACCCTGTAAAATCACGGAGGATAAAGACCACGCGGTGTAGGAACTTCTGTAATGCCAGGGCGTTAGGAACTTCCAGAATATGGCTGCTGGCTGTTGACTCTCTTGCTTTAAGTCTTCGGTTCATCTTCAAGTACACAAGACTTTCTGAACAGGACCATCTGATCCTTTGAAATGTGAGCCCAAGGAGAAAGAGACAGGCAAGTGGGTCTATCAAGTCTTCATCTTCACGTGGCTTCCAGTCCAGGTTGCAAAGAAGAACACAACGAATTGATCAAATGCTTGCTTATTTCCTGGAAGTAAGCATCGAGGTTCAAGTCAAATCTGGTTGCTTCGCCGTAACACAGTTTAATACTTAACTGGGTCTTTTCAAACTCAGTGAACTTGTATATGAGATTTCCCCCTCCTGACTTTCTCTACTATAAATCGGGGTGTTGAGGTTTTGGGGGACTGAGTTGGTGTGGGGATAACAGAATTTCCAGGGGAGTGGGGGGGAACAATGTGATTGGACCAATCAGTCCACCTTCAATGTGCTCTTTCCCTGTTAATTTTGCTATTTTCATTCTCCATAGTTAGATGTCAAGCTTTCTTTATCCTGCAGGATTCATCCGAACGCCTTATATTTTAACAAGAGACATTGGGGTCAGAAAAAAAAATCGTGCAGACTCTCAGTGGCCTCACAAACCTTAATGAAAACTGTCCCATTGATCCTCTTGGCATATTTGGGAGTTTGGGGATTTGGACCTGTTTGGAGATGGGTGAAGGTGGATGCCCTCAGTGGTTCTTGAATCTCTGAGAAGGACATCTGGAAGGCACAAGGGGTCTGCCCCCTAGAGCTTCCACTCACCTTCCCCACCGAGGGATCTTGCTGAGAACTTGTAAATGCTGAGTTGATTGCAACTGTAGCCAAGGAGTTCTTGATCCATTGCTAGCCTCTTGCCTCCTACGTAAGCTGCCCCAGTTTGGCTAGCAGAAACCTTACTTCCAGTCCTTCATTTGTGTGTTCCTGTTGCCTTATGAAAGGCAGGAAGCCTAGAGGGACAGGAGAAACACAACTCATGGTTCTATACTTAAATATATCAGGGTGCCTTCTCATTTCAATCCCTTTTCTCCTCCTCCTTCTGCAGTTGCTCTCTATCCCAGTGTAATATTGATGGTAGGTTAGCTTTTGGGCCATTTTAGAAGAGAGTTCTAGCTCGGCCAATAACACTCCAGGTGTCCTTGCAGAAGGCCACCGATTTAATCTTCCACATGTCCAGCAATCGCTTGGGAAGACCCTCCACCCTGAAACCTTGAAAGGCGGGGATCGCCCTTCGTTGTAGACTTCATTGACCTTGATGTGACTCAGTAGAAGGGAAACTCAATTCTGCTCACGTTGGTTGGGGATAACTGGCTTGCAAACAATCACAAATCCATTAGAATCTCATTTTACGGTACCACAATCGGGCGGCTAGGCCGTTGCCTCTAGAGCAGTGTTTCTCAACCTTGACAATTTTAAGGCGTGTGGACTTCAACTCCCAGAATTCCACAGCCAGCAATGCTGGCTGTGGAATTCTGGGAGTTGAAGTCCACACGCCTTAAAATTGTCAAGGTTGAGAAACACCGCTCTAGACCCTGCTTTCCCTTGGGAAGCTGTGGTAGATACAGCTGAGGTGGAACAACACAACTCTGCTTTCCTGACCTCTTAGCTCTTGCCCCAAGGATTTGGAAGTCTGGTTTCAAAAACGGGTCTTCCCACCAACCTCAGAGGCACTAGGCAACGTCTGGAGTGGCCCACAACAATTTTGCCCAGAATGAGCTAGACAGAGGAGCGTGGAAATGGCCACAGGACACTGGAGGAAGATACAGTCTTGTGGATTTGTCTCCCTCCCACTCTTGACTTCCTTTCCTGCCTCCCGGCTTTCTCAGCCTCGTAACTAAGCAGCATTTTCTCTCCTTCCAAAAGTCTGGGGTCAAAATTGTGGATCCAGGGCAGGTACTGAGTGTTTCTGAAGTATGGGAAGAAGAAAAGAAAAGACAAGAAAGAAATAAAAAGCGGGTTTTGTGTGTTTTTAGCACACTCATCAGTTTTATACATTGTAGGTACTGACTTCTTTGGTTTTATATATGTGAGTGTGAATGGGCTTGGGTGATTGAGAGTTTATGATAAACGTTTTTCAACCTCGGCAACTGGTGACTTCGACTCCCAGAGTTGCCCAGCCCGTGGAATTCTGGGAGTTGCGAAGTCCTCAGCTCTTAAAGTTGCCAAGATGGAGAACCACTGGTTGATGATCTTGAGCAAAAGCCAAGAGCGACACGGGATCGGAAACTGATGGCCAGGCTAGACGTCCATGTAAAAAGATAAGAATTTGGAGAGAAAAAAATAGGCTAGAATTAGTGGTACTGTTATGTTTTGAAATGGCAAACCTTTTATATATAAAGGCTTTGCCATTTCAAAACATAACAGTACCACTAGTTCTAGCCTATATAAATCTTTTCCTTGAAATCAATTACGCACCAGGTTATTCTTTGGTTCATTGTCACTTCTGCACCACTTCAGCGTGAGTGTCGAAATAAAATTTTAAAATGCTTTCTGCACCCTCCCACAGAGATGGTTGGGGTAGGGTTCACACACCGCACTCGGTCAATTTGCTGATGCCCACTTGTCATTTCTTACCCTAAAGCAAATCTTTAAAAGGTCCTTTTCCATCTTAACAAACTTCATTTCACAAAATGTCCTTTGGTATTTGACGTCAGCTTCCTAGAGAAGACATTTTCTCGGTGTGACTTTTGGTTTCTTGTTTTGTTCTGCTTTTACCTGAGGGCACTTAGCAGTTTAGAGGTCAGGACTCCCCCCTTAGTAAAACCTAGTGGTTTGGCCTGCACATATTTTTTTGAAAAGCATTGCTGCGTTGAATCTGCCTTGTTTGTTGCACCCTCAAATGGGCCAGATATCCTAATAAACGAGATAAGATGATGGCACGGACGTTGGAGAGCCATGGTTAAAGTTCATGGAGAGGGAGAAGGAGGAGGATCCAATTGTCCAATTTCCAAGTATTGGAGGAAAATTGACTCAATTACATTTTAACTAGGGGGGTGCAGGTAGGGAAGAAGGAAGACGGGATTGTCCAACTTGCAAGTACCAGGAGAAATGGACTAAATTTCATGTCAACTAAACTGGTACAGGTGGAGAAAAAGTAGGATTGATTGTCCAACTTGCAAGTATCAGGAGAAATGGACTAAATTTCATGTCAACCAGACTGGTACAGGTAGAGAAGAAGTAGGATGGATTGTCCAACTCCCGAGCATCATGAGAAATGGACTAAATTTCATTTCAACCAGACTGGTACAGGTAGAGAAGAAGTAGGATGGATTGTCCAACTTCCAAGCATCATGAGAAGTGAAGTAAATCACTAGTATTTGGTGGAGAAACCACTGTTTGCTTGTTTAGTCCCTCCACTGTTCATTATTTTCATTCCCCCCCCCCAAAAAAAATCAAATAGCTTGTTGAAAATCCCTTCTTCCTTCATGGCTGTAGCAGGAAAGATAGAATTGGAAAACCTGGGGTCAGCCATTGGGGGTCAAACAAACATGGAACTCTACAGATCTGGACTCAAAGGTAAGGCCCACTGGGTGTGCCTAGCAAAGGGGATGCCCGATTTTGTGTACGTTTGGGAAGGGCGATGGGTGTGTATGTGTGAGCGAGTGTGCCAATCAGCGAATCATTGCTTTTTATTTTGTTCGGGAAGACAATTTTTGGCTGAATTTGTCAGTCTGTTGTGTCGGTTTGTGGCTGAATTGAACTGTGGCATATGTGTGCAAAAACCAATAATAATAATAAAGGGGGGAGAAAAAAAATCAAAAGATTTTGATATTTCACGGAACGATACATAGAAATGAAATTTGATACTGTAATAGGTTGGTCCCTGTGACATTTTATGTTCTTAATATTTTGATTTTTCGGGGAAGGGGTGGAGAAGGGCGGGCTTTAGGGACACTAATCTTTTTTTTTTTCCAAGATGCTGTGAGAGACATTCCATCTAGATGCCAAATAAACTGTGTTTTGTTGAGAGGAACCGGCCTTCAACTTTTGTGTGTGTTTATTCTAAGGGGAGAAGGGGAATGCTCACCAATTCTACTGGATCTCAAAATGAGGAAGGCTTTTATTAAAATATTGTTTTACAGGTCAAAATTGCAGATGTCTCTGATTTCTGTTCCAGAATGGACAATCCTGGACAAAATAGGCAAGAAATCTGAACCTGGCTATCAAGCCATTACTTAATTTCCTGGACACAATTTTAATCGAGGTTAAAAAAAAAATTCTACCTTGGAGAGCTCCTGCAATACCCTTGTTCTGACTGCAGAGGGCAGCAGTTCCAAATATATTCTTAAGCCACAAATAAATGCTTAAGATTTCAAAAGATCCCTGAAAAGAAACATAGAAATGAAATAAACATGGCAGGTTTTTTCACCTAAAGTAGCCTTGGGATTGTGGAGCCAAGAGTCAGAGATGGGAAGGAAATTAAGGGATGTAAAGGAATTTGGAATTCGCCTTGAATGAAACGGGAGAAGGAGCAAATGGGAGGGATTTGGGGAAGACATTAAATGTCTGATGACGGAAGGGTGAGGAAGAACATCAAGCAACCCCTCTCTTGATTTTGTTTAGTATAAATTGGGATAGAAAGAAATTTGAAACAGTTTTAAAATTCTTTTAATACATCGACAACAATAATGTAGGAGCCCTTCCTCAACCATCTCTACCCCATTATAGAGCTTAGTTGAAGGTATGGTCTGAACTGATGCTGTCTTTTTCATTTACTTGCATTCCATCTTTATTATTTTTACAAATAAGGCGGCGAATGTATACAACACACCTTCCTCCTATTTCCCCCACCACAAGAACCCTGTGAGGTGGGTTGGGCTGAAAGGGAGGGACTGGCCCAAAATCTCCTAGCTGGGTTACAAGCCTGAGGCAAGACTGTCTCCTGGTGATTGGCCCAAAGTCACCCAGTTGGCTTTCATGTCTGAGGCTGGACTAGAACTCACTGTCTCCTAGTGACTGGCCCAAAATCTCCTAGCTGGGTTACAAGCCTGAGGCAAGACTGTCTCCTGGTGATTGGCCCAAAGTCACCCAGTTGGCTTTCATGTCTGAGGCTGGACTAGAACTCACTGTCTCCTAGTGACTGGCCCAAAATCTCCTAGCTGGGTTACAAGCCTGAGGCAAGACTGTCTCCTGGTGATTGGCCCAAAGTCATCCAGTTGGCTTTCATGTCTGAGGCTGGACTAGAACTCACTGTCTCCTAGTGATTGGCCCAAAGTCATCCAACTGGCTTTGATATCTAAGGCTGGACTGGAACTCACCCGCCGCCTTATTTGTAAAAACAATAAAGACGGAATGCAAATTAATCAACAAACAGCATTGGTGTGGACCATACCTCCAATTAAGCTCTATGACTGGCCCAACTGGCTTTCATACCTAAGGTTGGATTTGAACTTACCATCTCCTGGTTTCTAGTCTGCTTTTTTAACTGCTAGATTAAACTGACTTGTCAGGAGATGGTTTTTCCATCTAACTGAATGGAAAACATGGAAGAAAAATACAGGATAATTGGTTAATCCAGCACAAGTAGCGTTAACAACGGAGATACATGGCGCTAGGAGTAAATTTCAGTCTTAGCCCAAAACAATGGCTTCAAACAAATTGAGCTTGGCTGATATCATCCTGCCCCCTTGGAAAGATCCAACAATGTTTTCATACCCAAGTGACAAAGTCTTGAATTCCTCTATTTGAAGCTGGTAGTTGGCTGTTTTGGGCTGACAACCAATGCAGCTGGTATTTTGTCTGCTGCTCAAAAATGTACATTGTAAATCATTACAACGCAGAGCTGAGTGGAATTCAACTCAGAATTCCCCAGCCAGCACGTTGGGAGTTGACGTCCTTGTATCCTGAAGTTTGCCAAGGTTGAAAAATACTAGTATAGATAAATGATTCTTGGAAGCACCAGCAAACATCAAGAAAAAAAGATTCACCTACATGACCAAATTGATGATTCATGGGTTAGGGCTGGCTCAGGAATTCTGGGAGTTGTAGTCCACAAGTCACAAGGGGGGGGCATAGTTCCCCACCTCTGGGTGAGGGAATTAAAAAGGGTTAAAAGGAAGGAGAAGAATTAAGATGGTGGTTCATAATCATGGTAGATCATAACCATGATAGATCATCATAATCATAATTTTATGATTTTTATCTTATTTTTTTCAGTAGCTTTTTATACTTTCATGGTACTGAAAAAATTCTAAGGTATTTCTATAAAGTCAAATATTTGTGTAACTTTTGTGTTTGTGGGATGCATGTAGAAATACACATGTGGTCTTTAGGAGAAACACCAGTGTCTTAAACATCCACATTTAGTAATTAGTAATTTCTACCCAGAATAATATTTGTCCATTTAACAGAATCACTTCCCACAGTGAGATGGGCAATGTATAAATGTAATAAGTAAATAAAAATTAAAATTGTACTGATGAACATCACCTACCTGGAAGACGGAGGTGTTGAAGGAAATAAAATATTTTTTATGCCTAATGTTCAACATTACGTTATTTTTCAGTGCCCTTCTCTTCAGAAACATTCTTGCTGAAGGCACCGCAAAATACATAAATTTAAATAAATATTCCCTGAAAACTGGCCCTCTTAGGTTCTAAATTAATGCTTTTCTCTCTGTTGGCAATTAAAATCTAGGATTTGTGATTCTGGGCTGGCTTGCTAAGAGCCCGTGATCAAGGCAGCCGGCAGGTCCTCCAAAGCTTTTGAGTTGAGATGGTTTTGATGGAGAACCACCAGGAGTGACAACGCTTTTTCTCTGGGATACGTGAGGAAAACATCCCCCAAATCAGAAAAGTCCCCATTTCTGGGGTGAAGAGAGAAGATGGATTTTGGTTTATTCAGGCATAGAGTTTTTTTCTTCCCCCATCATCCACTTAGTTCTGTTTTCTATATCTCCTCTTTGATTAGATCAGTGGTTCTCAACCTGTAGTCGGGACCCCATTTGGGGTCGAATGACCATTTCACGGGGCTCGCCAAACAACGCTGTCCGCCATTTTTTCCCCCTTTTCCTTAGCTGTGCTACTCCCTTTTATTCTATTGGCTTTTGAAAGCCAATAGGATAGACTCTCTTGAATAGAGTCTAATTCTATTGGCTTTCAAAAGCCAGTAGGAATTGTCCAGGCTGTCTCTGCCCTGCTGAGCCCGCCCAAAGTCCCATTCTGCAAACGGTGCTGCACCAGTTGAGTAGTCCTCGACTTATGACCGGTTGAGTAGTCCTCGACTTACGACCGGTTGGGGGTCGTGGCATTAAAAAGGTTGAGAACCACTGGATTAGATGTTTGGAGATGCCTTCTGGCTCTTTCTGAAGAATTTATCCACTACTTCTGAATCCTAGAATTGGGACACTTCTCCGGGGAGAGGGCTGAAGTCCTACGTTCTTTCTGGAGGTCTATTTCACCCATGCTGTTCTGGACCTCACCTCTCCAAAAAAGAAGGGATGTCCTTTCTCCTAAGGTTTCCACCATAATCTCCCCTCCAGGTCTTCAGAAAATCTGAAATACCTCGTCCTTCCCCTTTGCATACCAGAGCTTTACAGATTTGGCTTTATTTCTCACCATCCGTTCCAAGTCAGTTGGCAAACATTATGCTCAGTCCCAGCAGGGGGGGATGTTCAGAGATATTCCCATCATGCACTTTGGGCTTTCATCTTCCAGCATATGCCCTTCCTTGCCGACGTTATTCGGCCCCTGTTCTGACAATCCTCTGCTTGTGTTTTTATTTCTCTTTAGGTTCTTTAGCACGAGCAGGTAATTTTGTTCAACTTGGGGGGAGATGAAGACCTGCATGTGTCTTTAAAAAAAAATAATAGTAATTTTGCATCACTATTCATTCTTTGCAAATTTTCTCCGATGTCTTTATGAGGTCTTCTCCCCTCTGCGGGCTTCCTCTTCTGAACTTCATCCCTTCTCCATGATTTTGTCGGCACAAAAAACGTATTTGAAAATAAGAGAACGGCGCCGCAACGGCTGAATCTTTTATCTCTTGCACCCTTCCTCCACTCTCTCCACTCTTCTCTTCCGTTGAATTTGGATCTGTAAGGCTGTGTCGTTCCTTTTCACATAGGCTGTGGCTTAGGACCCACAACTGAATTCAAAATTTCCACTGCTAAGGGAGTTGCTTGTTAAGTGACTTTTTGCCTCATTTTTACGACCTTGCCATTTGTTAAGGGAACCTGGCTTCCCTATCAATTATACTTGTCAGAAGGTATAAAAACGCACCTAACGCAGAAGGCGTGCACCAAAATGGGAAACAGACACAAGCAGAAACACAACTCATAAATATGAGCCGGTTGCTGAGCATCCAAATTAGGAGACCATGGGGATGCTGCAAGGGTCGCCTGTGTGAAAACAGTCATACGTCACTTTTTCCAGTGTCGCCATAGCTGGTCACTAAATGAATGGTTGTAAATTGGGGACAACCTGTTATCACTTTTTCTCTCCCCCAATTTCTTCTCCTTCAGAAAAGGCCCAGTAATTTGCTCTGCATCTTGGTGATTCCATTGTATCCCTTTCCATGTCCTCTACAGCCATTAAAACACCCGATCCGGGTCCTCCGTTGTGAGACAGTTGTCCACCCAATTTGTAAATACATGAGTGGGTAATTGTGGTCTTCCATGAGTTGCCAAACAACATTCCCAGCCTCTGTCATTGCCAGATGTTGCTACCGGAGTAGCTGGGAGTTCAATAGCCTCTGAAGTTCCACCTGAAAATCTAGTTCCTTGGAGCTAGAAAGCAACCCAAGCTTTTCCCCAACAGGCACGACAAAGTTCATTTGAGATGTGTACAAGAATCTAAGAACCTCTGATTAGTCGTTTTGTTAAAGAAAACTTAGGAAGCCATAATGAAAGAATTCTGATGACGGTTGAGTTTCAAGCCCAAACCCTAATCAAGATGCAAACTCTTGCTTCTCGTTTTGTCCTACAGATGAGGCTGCTCACTTTTGGAGCAGGAGGCTCTCTTTCCATCTGTCCCTTTTTTGTGGTTGTGTTGTCCTCTGTGCGAGGACCACCTCCTACCATCAGGGGTGGAGCCATTGTCCCGCCAGCAATATCACAACTGACAAAGAGAGATTTTTTTCCCCCCCTCTCTACCTTTGACTGCTTTCTTTCAACCCACATCTGTTGTGTTTGGCAGCAAAATTGTCAAAACTCTACTGCCCGCTGTTAAGCCAGCTGCTCAATTTAGCTCACTCTGAGATTCGGAAGCACTGTCTGAATCAAGTTTCCATTTTTAACCGAGGTCAACTGGGAGAAGAATGGCGGAGAAGATTCACATGAGCGAATCAGGACACAGTTCGGTCTTGGCCCTGCGGCGGGAATATGCCTACATCAACCGCCAACACATCCCCACGACGTATCTTCTAGATTTTCACACATCCTTCTAAACTCAAGCTGTGCTTGGCTTATAATGGTGTATTTTTAATAAATGAAACTAAATTCAGTCCATTTGCTTAGTAAATTGGAGGATTTGCACGATCTGCCAGCAACGAGGCCAACAAAGTGACTCCATTCCTACAACATATAATGCCTAAACAAATAGGCAATATGGTAGCTTCAGATGACCATCTTTTTCACTGAGCCTTCTAAGATAATAGTTGGGTTCATATGATTCTTTGAACTATGAATTATACACCCCCTTTTTGCATAGTGTGTCTAATCCACCAGTGTGTTGGCAAATGCCCATACCTGGGGCAATACGGTAAACCATAGTTCTATTAATCATAAGCATCAATATGGTGTCTAGTTGAAGGAAAAAGTCGAGGGATGACATGTTAGCAGTGTTCTAGTATTTAAGGGGCTGCCACAAAGAAGAGGGGGTCAACCTATTCTCCAAAGCATCTGAAGGCAAGACAAGAAACAATGGATGGAAACTAATCAAGGAGAGAAGAAACCTAGACTTAAGGAGAAATTTCCTGATTGTTAGAACCATTAACCAGTGGAACAGCTTGCCTCCAGAAGTGGGTGCTCCAACACTGGAGGTTTTAAAGAAGAGATTGGACAACCATTTGTATGAAATGGTATAGGGTTTCCTGCTTGAGCAGGGAGTTGGACTAGATGACCTCCAAGGTCCCTTCCAACTCTGTTATTCTGGTGCAAATCTAGCCGTTGCACTTCAATAAGCCATGGTTGAAGACTTAATATATTGGACAAACTCAGTTCAATGTGCTTTATTTGGAAAACCACAGTTAAGCAGAACAGGGCTTAATGTCAGATGCAACCCATCACTGTTTATTAGACCCTGAGCCAGGTCTTCTGCATTCCATGGTCAAATCTCTCTATAAAAAGCTAGGGACTCCGCAATTCAGCCCTGAGCTACATAAAAAAAAAAAAAAAAATAGGGAATAATTTTATAGGAGTGCTGCGCATACTTGTAAGTGAACAAAATGTGGAGTCTGGGGTGCTCTCTCAGCTCGGTTGTTTTGTGTTTTGACATCTTATTACCCAACTAGGTAACAATCTACATCGGAGCTACATATATTCTCCTCTGTTGGCATCTGGCTTTGCTCACAGCTGTCCAGAGTAGGTTGGGATGAGAAATACCCTCTAAAGAAGGCTTTGTCTGACTTGCAGGACAGCTGCAAAAATCTCTGATCACCAAGGCTGTTGAACACAAAGAGCTTTTCTGGGGGAAAGCCCAAGGAGACAGAAACTAGGAGAAACCACACTTTCTGTATTCTCCAGATCATTGGTACCTTCCAGATGGAGTGGAAGTACATTTCCCAGGATCCCTATCTGCTTCCAAAGGTCAACCTCCAGGCTTCCTTGCCTTTCCTGCAATTGTTCCAGGACAGAGTTTTTGGAACTTTAGCAACTTTCTGATGTGTGGATGTGAACGCCCAGAATTACCCAGGCAGCTTTGGGGAGGCCGTTGAAATGTGGATTTTAAAATGTTCACAAGGTGGCCAATATTTGTAGCCCGGGTGTTGGACGAAGGCGAAGCTTCGTTCTCTGAGCCTGTCAGTTGGTTGCTGAACCTTGCGTTGCCATGCTAGGTAACATCTTCAGTGAAGTTTAAGGGATGTCTGTGTTCTTCAGGTGTGGGTGTGTGTCAGGTGAGGGTCTGGATGGGTCTAGTGATGAGGAGGTTGAAAAGCTTCCTTAATATGCAATGGGTGGGGTGAATACAGAACACTGGAACTCCTTCATTGACAACCATTTGTTTAGCAACACTTCAAAGTAACAAAGGCACTGAAAAAGTGACTTTTGACCTGTCCTCGTATTTATGACTGCTGTAGCATCCCCACGGTTATGAAATCCAAATTTGGGCACTGGGAAACCACACATGTATTTACGACAGTTGCACAAATACTGGAGATTGCCCCTTAAGACCTCAGCTGGCATCCGACAAGAAAGGCAATGAAGGAAGTCATATTTGGTGACCAACTGCCCAGTTCACTTACCAACTGAGTGACTCGCTTAACCAAGTTGTATTGTTTTAGGAAAAGGTTTATAAAAACGCACCTAACGCAGAAGGCGTGCACCAAAATGGGAAACAGACACAAGCAGAAACACAAACAAACATATATAATACTTGGGGGGGGGGGTGAGCATAGCACATTAAGGGAAAGAAATAGATCATTGCAAATTTCCTTGACCCCTTTCCACTTAAGCCGATGAAGAATAAAGGTTAGAAAAATGAGAAGCTAAGCAAAAGGCAGTGCCAGATTTTTAATAGATAGACATGAACGATAGGATCTTATTCTGCCCTTTGAAGTTGCTTCAGTGTTTGACTCTCCTGGAATTTTTCTCTGCTCATTTGATCTCACTAGGTTCTTCCAAATTTCACTCACTATCCTTCAACTGTCCTCTGGAGCATTACAAAGGAGATTCCCATTTCTCAAAACTTTGTGTGTCTGTCTGTGCCTGTTCTCGGTTTTTGTAACATCTCATATCAGGTTGTATACCCTGCAGGACTAGATCAACTAGTCCATCATCTCTATCTTGGTAGATAAGTTTGGGATGAATCTACCAGAACTCTCCAAACCAACATGGTTGACTTCCCATGCCGTAAACTAGGTTCAAAGTAATCTTATCTATGATGCAGCCATCTTTCCATAGTCCCATCTAAGGCTACGTCAATAAACTTGGAGGACCGTGGAAATTTGCAACATTAATCCTTTGGAAACATTCACTAGAGAGGAACATAGAAAATAGAATAATAGGGCTGGAAGGGACCTTGGAGATCTTCTAGATCCAACCCTCCACCCAAGCAGAAGATACCATTTGGGACAAATAATTGTCCAGTCTCTTCCAGTTATGGAGCACCCACAGCTTCCGGAGGCAAGCTATTCCATTGATTAATTGTTCTTCCTATCAGGAAATTTCTCCTTAATTCTAGCTCGGATCTCTCTTTCACAAGCTTCCACCCACTCCTTCTTGTCCTGCCTTCAGATGCTTTGGAGAATAGGTTGACCTCCCTCACCCCCTTCTCTGTGACAGCCCCTCAAGTTCTCAAGGAAGAACAGCTGTCCAATCTGGTTGCAGAGTTTTGACCAAACGTTCCAGAGAAAGCAAGTAATTAGAAATAGAAATAAATAAATGAGACAGATGAGAAATAAATGAGAGAGACAGAAATATCTTGGAGAAGATCAAAAACCTGGACCACAAATGGTTGACTTTCCAGGAGAAGACCACCTCTTCTTGAATGAGGGCTGTACTTGTATTATTCCCACCCTTCCTTCCAAGATCTTAGTAGATCTGTGTGGGAAAAGAGTTGGAGCTAAAGTAATATTAACACACCCAGCATGAAATGTCATGCTGTGTCCCTTCAGGGTAAACAAAAACGTTCCCAAATCAACTCAAGGACAGTCAGAAAAATTCGGAAACATCCAGGGAGATCAAACAAACCGGGGAAAATCCCAGGGGGATCCGAGCACCGAAGCAACTTCAAAGTACAGAATGAGATCCCGTCGTTCAAACGCAGCTCTCAAAATCCACCTCCCCAAATCTTTGGAATGATTCCAACCCAAAGATGAGAAAGGAGGATATTCAAAAGATATTAAAAAACCGGGAGAAAAAAAAATGATCTCCCAAATCCAGCTAAACTGAAACATGACGGTAAACGTATCGCGGAAGGATTAAGCTTTGAAATCACAGGTTGCCATTTTGATTTTAAGAGAAGCAGGATCGCCAATAACTTTTATATCTCCAACACACCTTCCTCCTATTTTCCCCACAACAACAACCACCCTGTGGGGTGGGGTGGGCTGAGAGAAAG
Source organism: Crotalus tigris (assembly GCF_016545835.1). Classification (NCBI taxonomy): domain Eukaryota; kingdom Metazoa; phylum Chordata; class Lepidosauria; order Squamata; family Viperidae; genus Crotalus; species Crotalus tigris. The sequence goes on from NW_024100632.1 coordinate 174,502, forward strand.
GGACTGTCCCCAAGTCACCCAGCTTGCTTTCAAGGCTAAGGCAGAACTAGATCTCCCAGTCTCCTGGTGATTGGCCCAAAGTCACCCAGCTGGCTTTCATGTCTAAGGCGGAACTAGATCTCCCAGTCTCCTGGTGATTGGCCCAAAGTCACCCAGCTGGCTTTCATGTCTAAGGCGGAACTAGAACTCACCATCTCCTGGTGACTGACCCAAAGGCAGGCAGCCAGCTTTCCTACCTAAGCTGGTACTAGAATTCACCGTCTCCTGGTTTCTAGCCTGGTGCCTTCATCCCTACACCAAACTGCCTCTTTATATACAGCAAAAGGCTAGCTTCTCTTGCATTCTGCAAGAGATCGTGAGTTCTAGTCCTGCCTTAGGAATGAAAGCTGGCTGGGTGCCTTTGGGCCAATCACCAGGAGACGGTGAGTTCTAGTCCCGCCTTAGGAATGAAAGCCAGCTGGGTGCCTTTGGGCCAATCACCAGGAGACTCTTGAGTTCTAGTTCCACCTTAGCCACGAAAGCCAGCTGGGTGACTTTGGACCCGTCCTTCTCTTATCTCAGCCCAGCCCACCTCACAAGACTGTTGTCGTGGGAAAAAGAGAAGGAGGGAGTTGTGTCGGATATGTTTGCCATCTCGAGTTATTTAGAGAGATAATACCGGCAGGATATAAATAAATAAGAAGTAAAAAAAAATTCTTGTATATTTTTAAGACGGCGAGAGACTGAGATGTGGGAGGGGGCAGAACATTTATGCCCACCCTCCCCATTTTTTCCCCGCATCCCACCTCCATGCAATCTTGGTTCCCATCCCTTTTCCATCCCTTGAAAGCCACGGTCCAGGAACCAGCAGCTCCTAAGGACCCCCCCCTTCTCCAGATGTTGGCTCCAGAGCAGATCCTCTTGGGGTTCCCTCCCCTATAAATAAGGCCTGTGTCATTCCCCCCATCTTTTTTTTCTTTTAAAGCTTTGCTCTCCCCCCTCTCTCTCTCTGCCCACTTCGCAGGAGACAAGGAGTTAAAAAAGAGCCTCAGCCACGGTTCTCCTTCTGATGAATATTTAACAGCCGCCAGGCTGAATCTCCAGATTTCTCCTCCGTGCGTTTTTGACAGCGTCGGAGGCCGAGGGAACCACCTCCATCCCTGTCGGGGTGAAGCAAAGCCCTCCACGGTGTTCCTTGGGGTTTTCCGAGGTGGCAGCCAAGAACCAAGGACACACGCCTGCCTGCCTGCCTCTTTGCTGGAGTCTCCCCATCTGGAATTCCCAGCAGAGTTTCCCCCCCCCCCCAGGTCTCTCAGGCTGGGAGAGAAAAATGTCAGAGCTTCTGGGAATAACTTTCCTGGCTCTTTCTTGGATGGCTCATGCGGAGGCAACAGGTGAGTTTGAAGGATGGAATCCCTTCGGGTGCAACCTCAGGGTTTGGGGAGGGGATAATTGTGCAAGTTGGCTGCGGGCGGACAAATTGATGGGATCCTTCCCCCCTCCCCCAGTCTGAACCACAAAGATTCTGTCCAGCAGAGTTTGCCCCAAATATACTTGGAAGAGAATCATTTGAGTTCAGGGATCAAGTCCCGAAGGAGAAAGCCTTTGTGATTTCTCCAGACCAAGCCCTGCTTTTTTTCTCTCTCTCTCTCTCCAGGCGTTCTTCATTTCACTAACAAAATTTGGGGGGTGGGTCAATCATTTGGGTGCCGCTTAGGTTAAGCCATGGTGAGCGTGGAATTCCTTGCTGGGGTCTGCTTGAGGAGATCTCGGTCTATCTTTAACCTTGCCCTTTTCTCTCAGCTGGGATCCGCTGGCTCTAAACACCTGTTGGTTGGTGGGAGATGCCACGGCACAAATGTCAACGTTCCTGCATTTAGCTCTCCCATGTGGAGTCTCCCAACTTTTGTTTCTTGTTTACCTCCGTCGGTGACAGCTGTCAGTTGGAGATCCAGCCCTCGGTGTTGTCCTCAACTGATGTCAGTTCTACTCAAGGGCAGGTCTATGGAGGTCCTCCGCCGTCCAAGTCGTGGTTGTCCCAAAGGTGTTTTTTTCAGGAGGCAACTGGACTGCCTTGTTTTTTTTTTTCTTGGAAGACGTTTCTCTTCTCATCCCAGAAGCTTCTTCAGCTCTGACTGGAGGCTGGGGATGACCCTCCCATTTCCCCACCATCCAGTCCGAGCGGAAGAAGGTTCTTGGATGAGAAGAGAAACGTCTTCCAGGAAAAAACAAAGGAAGTCCAGTTGCCTCCTGAAAAAACACCGTAGGGGCATTCAAGGGTAGCGTGGAGAAGATCTTTGGGCCAAAACCCTTCTGAGAAGGGGTCTCCTTTCAGAGGCTGTCACAGATTTGAGGGGCTGTCGCAAAGAAGAGGGGGGTTGACCTATTCTTCAAAGCATCTGACGGCAGGACAAGAAGCAACAGATGGAAGCTTGTCCAGGAGAGAAGCCATCTAGAATTAAGGAGAATTTTCCTGACAGTGAGAGCGATTCACCACTGGAAGGGCTTGCCTTCAGAAGTTGTGGGTGCTGCATCACTGGAGCTTTTCAAGAAGAGACTGGACAGCCGTTTGTCCACAATGCTATAGGGTCTCCTGCTTGAGCAGGGGGTTGGACTAGATGACCTCTAAGGTCCCTTCCAACTCTCTTCGTACCCTGTATTTACTGGAAGAATCTCCAAGAGGCATGTGAGGGAATCTTTTCAGGAGAACTTGAGAGAGTTTGAGTAACCACTCTTCTATTGGGAATATTAAGCATGGGAGAGGTGTCACCAGCGCATCGTTAAACTGACTCACATTTATGACGGTTGCAGTATCCCGGGATCCCCTTTTGCGACCTCATGACAAGCAAAGTCCATGGAGAGATTCGTTTAACAACGGTGTTCTTCATTCAGCAACTGCAGCGATTCGCTTAGGAAATGTGACCAGAAAAGTGAGCAGTTTGAGGAATTAAATTGAATTTCCACCCCCCCCCCCCTTATCTTCTGGCTCCTTAAAAGAAGCATAGGAATCGGATGCCACGGTCACTAGATGGCGCTCTTTGCTCCTTACAAACCCGGCTGGTAATTCTAGTTGGGGATAAAACATTCAGTGAACGATTTGAAGCAAAAACATTAAATAATTTAAAAAAAATGCTTGCATAATATTGCACGGTCACTCTCCTCTACAAGGTTCCCGTAACTTCAACCCCCTCTATCATTTCATCTCCATTAGTGAGAATTAAGTCCAGGAGAGCTAATCCTCTAGTTCCCTTCTCTACTTTTTGGGAGACAAAGTTGTCCGCTAGGTTTGTCAAGAATCTGTTTGATCGTCCTATTCTATATTCTATTCTATTCTATTCTATTCTATTCTATTCTATTCTATTCTATTCTATTCTATTCTATTAATTTCTATTCTATTCTATTCCTTATTTCTTTTCTATTCTGTTCTATTCTATTCCTTATTTCTATTCTGTTCTATTCCCATTCCATATTTCTCTTCTCTTCTCTTCTCTTCTCTTCTCTTCTCTTCTCTTCTCTTCTCTTCTCTTCTCTTCTCTTCTATTCCCATTCCATATTCTATTCCCATTCCATATTTCTATTCTATTCTATTCTATTCTTTATCTTCTTCATCCTTATTCTATTCTATTCTATTCTATTCTATTCTATTCTATTCTATTCTATTCTATTCTATTCTATTCTATTCTATTCTATTCCATTCCATTCCATTCCATTCCATTCTATTCTCCTTTTACATTGACCCAAATACATTCAAGACTTTTTCCATCCTTGTTTTGCTGCATTCTGCTGTACAGAATAACAGAGCTGGAAGGGACCTTGGAGGTCTTCTAGTCCAACCCCCTGCTCAAACAGGAGACCCTATACTAAAATGGGGCAAAATTCACAACAACTGCCTTGCTTAGCAATGAAAATTTGGGGGCTCATTTGTGACAGTAAGTCAAGGATTGCCTGCACTGAGAAGATTTGCAGGATGGGTGAGAAGTCCATCAGCTTGCAATGGGGATGTTATAAAAATGAATAACGGGCAGATTCCAGGGTTAATTAGAGGAGAAAAGCTAATATTGAACGTGGAATAGTTCAGTGAGAGACCGCTTGTCGATGCATGATAAAAAAGCCTTTTAGTTCTATTATTAATAGACCGAAGATAAAAAAGAAAAATCAAAAAAGCTTTTTCTCTCTCTTTTTAAGAGCCACAGAGAGGTCAGAGTAAAGGAAAAAAAGGTAGAGGATTCGGTCAGGAATTTAAAAGGTTGGGGAAGAGATCAAAAGCATTTTTAAGGTTTTCGAAAGACTTTGATTTTTACGGAAACATCAGCGCTTCAGCGATTTTGGGGTTTGAGCTCATGGCCAAGAAAATAACGATCTTTAACTCAGGACGGCATCTATAACAAAAAAATAACAGAATAACAGAGTTGGAAGAGACCTTCTAGGTGTGTTGGATATGTCCGTTGACTTGCCTTATTTCTAAAAATAATAAAGGCAGGATACAAATTAATTATATATTCTAACGAAGTATGATGAGAAATCAGATCAGATTTACTTCTGGCTCCAGTTTTGTCCAAGGTTTGCATTGTTCTGGGTTGAATGATTAGAAGCAAAAAAACAAAAAAAACAAAAAAAAAACGTCATTTAAAAAGGATGTAGGGTCCTTGGTGATCTCTGAGTTTGGTGGTTTTCTTGCAGATGTTTACCACTGATGATGTTACCTGGTTTGGTAATGAAACGTCTGCAAGAAAACAAGCAAGCTCAGAGAGCACCAAGGACCCTACAGTCCTTCCTTTCTTTCTTCCTTCCTTCCTCCCTCCCTCCCTCCCTCTCTCCCTCCCTCCTTCCCTCCCTCCCTCCTGTCCATAAATTCCACTTCCTTCTAGCATTGATGTTACCTAGTGGGATAATGAAATGTCTGCAACAAAACAAGGAAGCTCAGAGAACACCAAGGACCCCAGAGTCGTCTTCCTCCCCCTCCTCCTCCTCCTCCTCTCCACAAACCCCACTCCCTGCTAGCACTGATGATGTTACCCAGTTTGGTAATGAAACATCTGCAAGAAAACAAGCAAGCTCAGAGAGCACCAAGGACCCCATGGCCCGTCCTTCCTTCCTTCCTTCCTTCCTTCCTTCCTTCCTTCCTTCCTTCCTTCCTTCCTTCCTTCCTTCCCTTCCCTCCCTCCCTCCCTCCCTCTCTCCCTCCTGTCCATAAATTCCACTTCCTTCTAGCATTGATGTTACCTAGTGGGGTAATGAAATGTCTGCAAGAAAACAAGGAAGCTCAGAGAACACCAAGGACCCCAGAGTCGTCTTCCTCCTCCTCCTCCTCCTCCTCCTCCTCCTCTTCCTCCTCCTCCTCCTCCTCCTCCTCTTTGCAAACCCTCCTCCCTTCTAGCACTGATGATGTTACCTAGTTGGGTAATGAAAGGTCTGCAAGAAAACAACCAAACTCAGAGAGCACCAAGGACCCCATAGCTGAGTCCTGAGCTACAAATATTCTTTTCTAAAAAGAAGAATGTCCTAAATAGGGGGGGGGGGAAATGTCAAACGCTGCTTTCCAGATGGTTTATCTGCCATATTTTTCCCTCTGAGCTTGTCTCCAGACCTTCTAACTCACAATTGATCAACCAAGAGAGAAAAGTCCGATATTTTTTTTCTTTAACGAGCTCAGCTCAGTTAAAAGTTCCCAGTGTTAGTTTTCCATTACCCCATTGATTGCCGGGCTTTCTTCCTGATGATTTCGGATTGCGAGCAATAAAGCTAAATCAGACATGATTGTCAGAGAGAGGCAACTGGAGGGAACCTCGGTCCCTAAAGTGTGAGGGATGGATGCGCATCGTGGTTTACTTCGGAGGGTTTATTTTTTTTTCCTTTTTGTTTCTTAAAAGAAATTGATCTCTGCCTCTCTCTCTCTTCTGCAACCCAATTTTAAGCCTTCTCTGGGGGAGGGAGATTGGATGGAAAGCTAGACCAACTCAACTTGACTTTTGCTCAGCTAAAAACGACACGAGACTTCTTGGTCCTTCAGTTCTGCTATGAAACGGAGGGATGGAGAGCTGTGAGTACTACGGGTGGCAACTTACAAGGAGTTGACTAATGGTTACAGTAGGAATCTAGAACACAGAATAGTAGGCTCGGAAGGGACCTTGGAGGTCTTCTAGTCCAACCCCCCTGCTTTGTTCAAGCAGGAACAAATGGCCATCCGGTCTATTCTTAAGAACCCTCCCGTGATGGAGCACCCACAACTTCTGAAGGCAATCCGTTCCACTGATTAATTGTTCTCACTGTCAGGAAATTCCTCCTTAATTCTAGGTTGCTTCTCTCCTTGATAGGTTTCCACCCATTATTTCTTGTCCTGCTCTCTGATGCTTTGGCAGATAAGCTGACTCCCTCTTTTCTGTGGCAAATATTGGAAGACCACTATCCTATCTAGTTAGACTAGACATGCCCAGTTCCCGCAACGGTTCATTTGGAAGTGGCGCAGACAGACACCTCCCTAATTAACTGGAGTATAAGGAGATGGATCGGACAGTCAGACTTTTACGAAGAACGGCTGCAGGACTTGGGTTTGGCCAGTCTAAAGAAAAGAAGAAATAGGGGAGACATGATAGCAGTGTCCCAGTATCTGAGGGGCTGCCACAAAGAAGAGGGGGTCACGTTATTCTCCAAAGCACCCAGGGGGAAGGACGAGAAACAACAGTTGGAAACTGATCTAAGAGAGAAGCAACCTGGAATTAAGGAGAAACTTCCTGACAGTGAGGACAATCAACCAGTGGAACAGCTTGCCTCAAGAAATCATGGGTGCTCCATCACTGGAGATTTTCAAGAAGAGGCTAGATAGTCACTTGTCTGAGATGGCATAGGTTCTCCTGCTTAAGCAGGGGGCTGGACTAGAAGACCTCCAAGGTCCCTTCCAGCTCTGTTCTATTCCAAAAGACAATCTCAATCAAAATCTTTTTCTTGCTTTGGTGCTGTTTTAATTGGATTGAGATTTTAGTGCTACCACTAGAGTTAAATGTCATCCAGGTCATGGTGGCCCCAAAGGTGCTTTTTCAAAAGGCAACTGGACTTTCCTTGAAGATTTTTTTGCTTCTCATCCAAGAAGCTTCTTCGGTTCTGACTGAGTGGTGGAGAAGGGAAGGATTTGCAAGGAATACAAATCCTTCCCTTCTCCACCATTCAGTCAGAACCGAAGAAGCCTCTTGGATGAGAAGCGAGGAAAAACGAAGCCCAGTTGCCTTTTGCAAAAGCATCCATGGGACCACTACCAGAGTTAATTCTTTATTAGTTTTTATTTTTCTGTTTTGGCTAATACACATTTTCTCTTCTCCACCCTTCCATCTCCTATTTTTCCAGGTCTTTGGTGCTATGATTCCCTGGATCCTAAATGTGGTGAGTACTGGAGACAGATTTCTGAAGATACTCCTTGGAAAAATATTTGGTGAAGGTATCGCTCACCTGTAGTCTGAGATACCCTTCCCCAACAGGTACCTTCAGATGCAATAAGAACGCATCTCCTATGACTTTCAGCCAGCCTGGCTAATGGAAGTCGTCCCAATGCATTTGGGAAGTTGGGTGTGACATAATGGGAGATACTGCAAGATATTCTTATCAGTACAATATAAAACAAGTATCTGAGAGACCATGATTCTTGGGTAGAGGCTTTATATTTAGGTTTTATATTTCATGAGGGATTATGTGAATCAAACTCTAATTTTGCTTTCTATTTGTATTTCAATCCGAAGATACTTTACTTTCAGAAGTATTCATGAAATGAACAGTGCAACTGTTCTGTGTTTATTTCAGCTTCACTTCTCATTCCATCTTTCCCTTCCCTTCCCTTCTTCACCCATTTACTCCCTTCCCTTACTCCTCTTCCTCCTCCATCATCTTCACTTTTTAAAATTATGTATGCCTATCAGAAGCTCGTACTTTTAATGCTGTTCCAGTGTCAGTGAGGCTGATCAGCTGCTTAGAATATTCTACTTTTAAAGAAAAGTTCACGTTTTATAAAGAACAAAAACTCCCATCTTTCATGGGCATTTATGAATTTTTAAGACCATCAGTGGGTGCCAGATGTGCAGACACAGCCTTAAAACATCCACACCTGGAGTCATAAACCAGACAGCCCCCTTCCATTGTTCCTTGTGGGGGTCCAACTCTACCAAACTGGCTTTCTTTCTACATCTTCATTTTTTTTTCTAGCCAGATGGGTTGACATCTAAACGAAACTCTGACTCATAGTGGCATCTTCTTATTTTATCTGGAATCTATTTGAAACTGAGAAGCTTTTTTTGGGGGGGGGGGAAGTTTAGGAGACGGTGGCTTCCTTGTTTGATTTTTTATTTTTATTAAAAATAAACTTATCCTCAAAAAAACGAGGCTACCGAGCACTAAGACAGATACCACAAGTCCACGTTGCTTATCTCTTGGCAAGGACCCAATAACACAGAGAGGCCGAAAGCAAAACAGAATAAGGTTGGAGCTGGTGCTCTTTCGAAAGAGTCACAGATGCTAAAGCAGCTCGTTTTATCTGTCAGACTAAATATAGGCCCAGCAAGGAAATCCTGTTGAATTATAAATAAGCCAAACTCTCTTGTGAAGTTGAATGAAGACTGTTGCAAGAGAAAAGTGCAAGAAACAATAAAAAGGAAAATTAAGGATTCGGTTGACTGTAGACAATCAATTTGCTGGCAGAATTTGTTGATCGATACCAGAATCCTGCTTTGAGAAAAAGGATCAATATATCGCTTCCGTTTATCCAAGTCTGGATGGAAAGATTGGAAAAAAAAAAGTCCTTTTCCTGTTGTTACATCAAGGTTGTCATAACTGAGAGCAAGGAACGTTGATCTGGGTGCCAAAGAAATAGGTATGGAGAATACCTTCCATTCAGTGGAACAGTTGCCTCCAGAAATTGTGGGCGCTCCATCACTGGAGGTTTTTAAGAAGAGACTGGACAGCCACTTGTCCGAAATGGTATAGGATCTCCTGCTTGAGCAGGGGGTTGGACTAGATGACCTCCAAGGTCCCTTCCAACTCTGTTGTTCTATTCTGTTATGTTCTATACAGGTGAAGTAGAGAAAGATCTGTTTATGATCCAAACTGTGTATTGTGTACAATCGGGGAAATAATTGAAGCTCCCTATCCAAGCAACCGTCGGTCCTACTGGTTCTTTCTCAAGAGTTTTACCAATCTGGGAGCTTGGCTGGGCCAAAAGAGGGGCTTCAGAAAGTGGTTTAACAGGTGGATTACATTAGCTAAAGGAAAAGGAGGATCTCTGGGAGATTTATGAAGGATTGCTGGAAAGGATAATGGGCATTGCCTTGTTTTGAAGCCAGTTGCAAGCAGAAGTGGCTAATAGATGCCAAGAGGGCATTTGACCAAGAGTCCTTCAAACTAGGCTAGTATTTCTCGACCGTGAGAACTTGAAGATATGTAGACTTCAATTTCCAGAATTCCCCAGCCAATTTCCAGAATTCCCCAGCCAACTTGCTGCCTTAAGCATGGAAGTGAGCTTGGTGATTTGGGGCCAATCACCGGGAGACGGTGAGTTCTAGTCCTGCCTTGGACATGGAAGCTGGCTGGGTGACTTTGGGCCAATCCCCAGGAGATGGTGAGTTCTAGTCCTGCCTTGGGCATGAAAGCCAGCTGGGTGACCTTGGGCCAGTCTCATTCTCATTCATTCTCATCCCAACCAACCTCACAGGGTTGTTCTGGGAAAAGAAGAACGGGAGGGGGAGTATTAGGTATGCTCGCCACCTTGAATTATTTATAAAAAATAATCAAGGCTGGGTATAAATTTTTTAAAAAATCAAGGCAAGCTACTCTCGGGCACCCTGTGCAAAGTCCTTGCTCTGCAATGTTCTCCTGGTCTCTTTAGGCCCTTCCCACTGGAAGGAGATCACATCAGGATGCGGGGGACAGAACCAGTCTCCCATTAACATCGATCGAAGAAAAGTGCGACAGGACCGGAGCCTGGATGAAATTCTGTTTGAAGGCTACGACCAGGCGCCCCCGGGCAGATGGAGACTCTTGAACAATGGCGACGAAGGTGGGCCAATGAGGTTGGGATGTCTTCTGCAGGCATCTTCCCCAACCTTGAACCCGAACCCAGATTTCTGACTTAGAGCTCCTCTATTTTTTTTCTCTCTTTCAGAAATCTGGAAGGGGTGAGGAAGCCTGAGTAGCTCCTAGATGGGTAGGCAGGTCCTTTTTTTGAAACTGTGTTTACCAGTTGACTTTCCCTCTAGTCAAAATGACCTTGGATGGAGCCTCTGCTGCCGAGCAAATCAACATCACCAGAGGAGGCCTGAGGGACACCTACCGGGCCTTGCAGGTCCACTTCCACTGGGGGGACCTTAAGAGGAATGGCTCCGAACACTACATTGATGGGATACAGTATCCCATGGAAGTAAGTTAAGCGTTGGGTTTGGATAGCAGGTTCAGGTGCCGCTGAAACGATGCTGAAGAGCACCTGGTATGACATGGGTTATTTTTTAGATGGTCATCAAATGGATAGGAACAAAGCTGGAGAGAGAGAGACAGAGACAGAGACAGAAAGAGGAGGGGGAGGGAGGGAGGGAGGAAGGAAGGAAGGAAGGAAGGAAGGAAGGGAGGAAGGAAGGAAGGAAGGAGGAGAAGTATATACTGCGCTGTTTATGGTTATACAAGCTTAGTGCAAAATACATTTAGAAAACTTTTGGTTTTCTATCTATCATCTATCTATTGTTCCACCCCTCCCTCCCTCCCTCTCTCTCTCTCTCCCCCTCCCCCTCTCTCCTCTCTCTCTGCCTGCTTATCTATCTATCTATCTATCTATCTATCTATCTATCTATCTATCTATCTATCTGTCTGTCTGTCTGTGTCTATCTATCTGTCTGTGTCTATCTATCTGTCTGTGTCTGTCTATCTATCTATCTATCTATCTATCATCTGTCTATCTATCTATCTTTCTATCTATCTATCTATCTATCTATCTATCTATCTATCTATCTATCTATCTATCCTGTCTATCTATCATCTATCTATCTATCTATCTATCTATCTATCTATCTATCTATCTATCTATCATCTGTCTATCTATCTATCTATCTATCTATCTATCTATCTATCTATCTATCTATCTATCTATCTATCCTGTCTATCTATCATTTGTCTGTCTATCTATCTCATCTATCTATCCTGTCTATCTATCTATCTATCTATCTATCTATCCATCCATCCATCCATCCATCCATCCTTTCTATCTTCTAATCTTCTTATCTACTCTGATTGACAGAATATCAGTATTTTTTTCTTCTTCTTTCTGAGATGATGGTTGTGGGTCCGCACAGGCCAGTCCATTTTACTCACAATGAAGAAAAAGAAAAAAGGTCCTCAGCACAGTTTTAATCAGGCCCATTCCAAGAACTGCTTAGTTGTGTTGTTTTTTTTCTAAATGTGCAAAGGGGGGCTGGGGGATGTAAACCTCTCCTAGACGCTTGTTCAAAGGGAACACCACCCGATTCAACAGTATGCAATCAGCAACCCCAAATGACTTCTCTGTTTTTTCAAAGAAAGTAGCTATTAATTAAGGCCTGTGAGGCCCCTCCATTTGGTCCACTTCACTAAACACAATCCAACTCTTCATCATGGCGTAGACATCAAAGGGGCTTTTGAGCAGCTGAGGTTGATCTCGCGCCCTCTGTCATTTCATTTTAGGGGGTTTAACCATCAAGTGAGTTGCTGGAGAACCGGCGGGATGTTATTGCTTTTCAGAAGCTTCCATGACCTTTTTCAGAGTTCAAGAATTGCCCTCTCTGTTCATCCTTTACAAACCAGCACAACTGGCGTTCAAATTTCATGGCGTCTTTGCATTGCCCTCCTTAGATAGTTGTGAACAGGGCAGCTGTTCCAGCTCAACTTTTATTTTACCAAATGTATTCATTACTTTTCCCGTTGCATCCCTTTAGAGCGCCAAGTAGGATTTCAATCCAACATCGTGGTATTAATGTGGCTACAACCCCTTAGCCTTGAGAACTATAAAAATTAGACCGTATTAAAATATGGGCTGTTGTTTTGTTTTGAGATGTTATTATTTATTTATCTTTTAATGGCTGTGTGCAGTTGATCTGTTTAGGTCCCTCTAGAAAGTTTTATGGTTTTAAGACCCTGTCTTAAAACCATAAAACTTGGGAATATTCAGATGCACAGTCTTCTGGGTCACAAAGTCACAAAAATGTACCATTTTAGTAAATTTAACACCTGGCCCTCCGATATTAAATTTACTAAATGACAAAGCAGAATTTTTAGGATGTTTGTGTGTGTGTGAAGCCCTCTTAAAGTCCTCAGCATGTTATTGCATGAGCCAGAATCCTGTAAAGGTACCGTAATTGTTGACTTACAAGCAATCATTTAGCAAATATTCCCCACTGATAGATGTAAGCAGGAAAGAGGACAAAGACACAGGACATTAACATGTTCTATTAAGGACTTCGCCCTTAATTGCCCCCAAATAGGGTGAAAAACCTGGAAAAACAACTCAAAATCTTTTTTTTCCTCCTGTTTTTGGAAGTCCCAATGACAAGACAGACAAAACAGCCTATCTCTTCCTGCAGTGGTTGATGAAGGTTTCTGAAAATTATGAATTTTGCAGACATGGACATAGTTTTTGGATAGGGGGGGGGAAGAGAAAGGGGAAAAGATCTACAGGAAACGCTCTGCAGACATTTTGTGTGTATAGTGGTTAAATGTCTATGGAAATTCTTAGTCATCCTTCTCATTGTTGTCCGAAAGGTGTTTTTTCAAGAAGCAACTAGACTTCTGTTGATTTTCCTCGAAGACGTTTCGCTTCTCATCTGAGAAGCTTCTTCGGTTCTTCAGAACTTCCAGTTCTTCAGAACATCTTCACTTCTTCAGAACTCAAGAAGCTTCTTGGATGAGAAGCGAAATGTCTTCAAGCAAAACCAAAGGAAGTCCAGTTGCCTGTTGAAAAAGCGCCCTTGGGACTAGAGATTAAATACTGGCTACTTAGGAACAAAGACAAGGGGGAGACAGCAATGAATTGAGAAGAAGCTGAATGATAGAGAAATGTTCCTTTATCAGTCCTTCTGTTCCTTTATCCACAGCTGCATATCGTACACATGAACATCAAATGCAAAACCATCAATGAAGCTAAGCAACATCCAAATGGGTTCGCTGTCCTGAGTTTTCTGTTCAAGGTACGGTCCCACAAATATATTCGCCATTAGGTCAACATTTTCTGATGAAAAAGTTTATGTTATGAGCTTCTGAAGCTTTGGGGTGCAGTTCCTTCAGTCCTGGCTGTAACAAGAGCTTTTCAGATGTGTTCCCCCCCCCCCAATTCGTCACTCCATCCTAGCTGCTAAGCTCTAATGGCGCAACGTGAACCAGAGAAGCATGATTCATTTTGAATTTCTTTGATTAGAATAGAAGTTCAGGATTGAACAGTGGGATCCTTGGTGCTCTCTGGGCTTGGAGACCTTTCATGACCCAACTAGATAACAACATCAGTGCTATTGAATGTGGACATTGCTCCCTGGATAATGATGTCTACAAGCAAACCACTAAGTTCAGAGAGTACCAAGGACTCCACATTCCTTTGATTAGGTGTAATATCCAGAAATAAAGGATTGGGATTCTTCAGATTAGTTTTAATGTGATGTCCAGCTGCTGCTACCTTGGGTGGACAGCTTCAAGAACTGCTTGTTTTGTTGTTATTATTATTTAAACCAGAGTTGAAAAAAAAAACAGCCTTTCAAATAACTGGTCGTCCTCTGTAGAGGACATGTCTACCTACTTTTTCTGCCTTTGGCTACCTTGCAGGCTGTGGAACTGACTTCTTCCCATTATCCTGCAGGTAGCAGACACTGATAACACTAATTACAACACTGTCGTTGCCAGCCTGAGAAACATCACTCGTGCAGGTGAGCATCTTATCCAAGCACTGGAAGATGAATGCTTCTTCTGTCTATGACTCATTAAAGCAGCTATGTCTTTCCCCCGGAGTGCATGGATGCTGTGGGGAGGCTTCAAATGCAGCTACTCAATAAGGTGCAGCTGCTTTCATGAAACACAGCATTATTGGTGCTCATGTGTGTTCTGAAGTAGGTTCTCTGAACTGAGTAAGATATACTTTAGATTTCTGGGGAGTGGGTGGGACGGGGGGCCCAATTCCTAGCTCAAAATTGTTGTCACGAGTCCTTTAGTAACCTGAGGAGCTGTAGTCCTATCGGGAGGCCAAATCAATTGGAAGCCCTCAACACCTTCGGAGATTCTGAGGTGAGAACATCACATCTCCTGTGCTTTCTTTCAATGAGTACTGGGTGTCTGTCACACAACCGCGTTAACTTCCTTTCGTCTTATCCTGCACCAATCCAGAATGGAGCTGCTGCTTCTTCTTCTCCACTACCAATCATGGTTATGCTTTTGCCTAGGAGAATATGTTGACATGGCATCCACCTTCTCCTTGAGCAATCTTCTCCCCAGCTTAGCTTCCTTGTCCAAATATTACCGTTACAAAGGATCTCTCACCACACCAAACTGTGATGAAGCGGTCACCTGGACAGTATTTGAAGAGCAGATCCCCATCAGCAGATCTCAGGTAACAACCACACTGCCTCCATCCGCACATTCGAAGCTGGTCTTTTCATTTCCAACAAAAACTGTCCACATTTCAGTGTGGTCAAGATGGGTGACCACCAACTGACAAATGTACAGAGGTATTGGGTTGGCTGTAGAGCACTCCTTCTCTTCTCTTTCTTCTCTTTCCCTTGTTTTAGCTGAATATATTTGTGGACACCACGTACTTCAAAAGTTCAGCTGGCACACCACAGAAAATGGTCAACAACTTCCGTCCTTTACAGCTTCTTAATGGCCGCACGGTCTATGCTTCCCGTGATGCCACCATCAGTGGCGGCTCTTCTCTTGTTGCCAGTGTATTTCTTCCTCTGCTCTTGTCTTGTTTGGTTGGCCAATTCTCTGGCTCCTCCTAGCTGTCTGAGCGAATGGCCGGGCTCAGTCATGAATCCATTATAGATCTGTGGTACCTTCCTAGGTGTGGTTCTTCAGTGTGACGCTTCCCTATCTGAGCTGAGCGAGGCACAAGTCCAAAATCGTGGGGTGTTTGATTGATTTATGAGAAAAAGCTCAGGGACAATTGTATTGCAATCAAAGGCGTCCGATTCATGACTGCCACCGTAAATGGGACCAACAATGAAACAAGATAGGTGGAAAGCTTTCACCTTGGCCAACGGATGAGTGGTCCTCATGCCAAGCAGAAGAATGACACACAAGGCACCTTCTGCCAGCATGGGAAAGGAAGGTCTGAAATTATGTAAATTGAAGTTCTAATGAATAAATTCAGAGTTCTTAATTTTTCCACGACGAGGCTGACTCAATTTCATTCGTCCCAACCGCCAGCTTAGACTACTTGCCGCACCAGAATTGAATCTCTGGAAACAAAACAATCAAGAGGGTTGCTGTTCTACTTTTTCATCAGGGTCACTGGGGCAGTGGGGAGGGGGGTCCCCTCTCTGCCACCTAAACATCCATTCCAAGAAAAGCCAAGATCAGTAACAAACTTCATAACAAATAATGGGGGGGATCAGAAACAAACTTCATAACAAATCTGAGTTGAATCCCATCAAAACCACCGTAATCTACCTTAGGGACCTATCACTCAAATTGTAGACACTGCCACAGGGGCAGAGCGTCCTCTAGGAGAGTCCCAAAACTCAAGATGGGGGCCACATCGTCACATGTTGAAAAAAAGGGTGGGGCTTCCTTTACACGAACGGAGGTGAGGTGCAGGCAACCAAAATCACTCGCAAACAGTCTCAAGCAGGAACTTTATCGCTGTTCACCTATGTTACAAGAATGTCACCAAACTGACTGCATTTCCTGGAGAATTGGTCATATAAGGCTTCAGGAGTTCTGGGGAGGCCAGGCCTTTGCTGCTTTCTGCATTGGAAGGACTTCTCTTAACACTTCCTTCCAGTTTAGAGGGAGATGATGGACGTAGAAAGTTCTTCCAGACGTATCTGGAGATGAATCGAAGCTGGCTTGGCTTGATTTGAATGAACCCTAAGGCCTTGTTCCTAAGTAGGGCTATTCTCCCTATAATCCTACCTTCTCTCTGGCTTTTTCTTCCTCCCTTAAAATGGGAAATAAATCACATTATGCCACTGGGCTTGAGTTAGTTGATGAGAGACCTGGGGGTGGTCCTCCAGCTGTGGTGAGACTCCAGAGCCTATCCAGTGGTGGAGGATGCTAGCTTTTGTAGTTCAGCAGCATCTGAAACCATTTCAGATTCCTCCTGAGGCTGTAGAGAAATCTAAGGTTGTAATTGCCTTGTTTTAACGCACTGTATTGATACTGTAGACGTGTATGAAGCGCTGTCGTGATCCTCTAGGGATCCTTTCGCCAGTCGCCTCCTTCGAGGGCTGATATAATTCACTCCATCGCTGAAATTCATCGCCCTTCTTGTGGGCAACTCAGCTCTTCTTTGCAGCTCAGTTTTCAAAGGGGTTTTGAGCGCAAAAATCCCACGGGGGGGGGGGGACGAACCAATCTATAAATCAACCCCTCCTCCTACAACCCGCTGCATTACCGCTCAGGAAATAAGAGAAGCCAGGCCTGCTGAGTTGTTGTTTTTTATTTTTATTTTTCTAGAAATAGCAGACCTATTAAGAAGAGACATCCACATCCCTTTCTCTTGGTCTTAATTATAGATTTAAATTTAGCCCCAAGGAAAACGTGGCTAAAGTTAGCTTTGGGAAAGGCCATTGCCTTCCTCTTCTGTTTTTTTACACATGAGCAAAAAACAAACGCTTGTGCTTTAGGGGGTCTTCTATCAGGCTGTTTTGATTTATGGATTGCTAAGGGGTGTGTGTGTGTGTGTGTCCAAATTCTGTTGAAATTCTATCCTGTAAATGGGATGTGGCTTGAAAGCATGGAGAGGACTAGTTTGTGTTCTACAGATAGTCATCGATTTTAAACCCCTATGTTTAGCGACCATTCAAAATTGCAATAGGACTGAAAAAAAAAGTGATTTACGACATGTCCTCACACTCACCATCACGGCAGCTTCCTCACCTTCACAAGGTCAAAATTTGGGTGCCTGGCAACCAGGATGTATTTACGATGGTTGCAGCATCCTGGCTTATGTAAAGCTTGTGATCTTCTCGGAGGGCTTATGAGGAGCAAAGTCAGTGGGGCAAGTCCGGTTGGCTTAATGGCCGTGTGTGAGTCACTTAACAGTTGTGGCGAGTCATTTAACAATCCTAGCAAAGGGAGGTTGTAAAATTGGATGTGACTCACTCAGCAATTGCCTTACTTAACAGTGGAAATTCTGCCCCCCCCCCGTTGCGATTGCACGCTGAGGACTAGCAGCATATTTACCTCACATTAATCAAACCTCAGTTTATTGGATTTAATATCTGGGTATTGCTCAATACTCTGAATTCTAAACTAAGCCCTTAACCTGCATTGGTCCAAAGCAACAAATTAAATGAAAAGGATTAGACTTAGAATAGAATAGAGCTGGAAGGGACCTTGGAGGTCTTCTAGTCCAGCCCCCTGCTCAAGCAGGAGAACCTATACCATCTCAGACAGGTGAATGTCTAGTCTCTTCTTAAAAATGGATGGCGCAACCCACGATTTTTGAAGGCAAAGCTGTCCCATTAGTTGATTGTCCTCACCGTCAGGAAGTTTCTCCTGAATTCCAGGAGAAATGGAAGCGGATGCTTTAGAGACATTTCACATCAGAAAAAGCTATTACTCAAGCATCAATCCACGTCACACGGCCGTGTTTTGTTTCGGCCGTGTTTTGTTTCTTTAAAGGAATACTGTGAAGCAAGACCTCTGCGGCAAGCGCAGAACAGCTTCGTTTTTTTTCTGCAAAGCTGCTGGGCAACATCTTTCAAGCAGATGCTGCCCGAGGCCTCCTGGTAGAATGATTGAAGCAGCATCATTAGGAGTTTGACCAAGCGGGGCAAGCAGGTTGTGGAAAGGAGCCGTGGAACATTTCAGCTGCTTGAAGTCCAACGGACTAAATATATAGGTGTATTTGTGTGTGCGTGTCTATTTTTTACATTGTTAAGGGGAGAAAAAAGAGCCAGGAAAGAAGGCTTGCAAGAAAGATTCTATTCTACGCTGTTCTGTTCCGTCCCGTCTCATCCCATCCTATCCATTCTACTCTAATTCTGTTCTGTTCTGTTCTATTCTGCAATCTCTTCTCTTCTCTTCTCTTCTCTTCTCTTCTCTTCTCTTCTCTTCTCTTCTCTTCTCTTCTCTTCTCTTCTCTTCTCTTCTCTTCTCTTCCTTTCCCTTCCCTTCCCTTCCCTTCCATCTCTTCTGTAATCATTCTGTTATGCTCTACTCTACTCTACTCTACTCTACTCTACTCTACTCTACTCTACCCTACCCTACCCCGCTCCGCTCCGCTCCGCTCCGCTCCACTCCACTCTACCCTACCCTACCCTACCCTACCCTACCCCACTCCACTCCACTCCACTCCACTCCACTCCACTCCACTCCACTCTACTCTACTCTACTCTACTCTACTCTACTCTACTCTACTCTACTCTACTCTGTGTTTCCAGTCTCAAAATGATGCACATTTCAGGCCCAAAATGTAGCAACTATATTGCCAAGAACTGGTTGTATGGTCCCTGGACTTTAAAGTTTGCACAAACACACACACAGACATAACACACACACACAAATGGGGATATTTGCAGAACCACCTTCGATGCTGGGTCTTGAACCCTGCTAGAAAGGTATGCTCAAATAAGCCCAAGGGTGGGTCCTTCTTAGCGGCTGTTCCCCTACTTGGGAGACCTTGCTATACGCCCCCAGCCTCCTGTCCTTTGAGAATGCTCTTAAGATTCCACAGGGCATACGGGCACTTAAAGTGGTAAAGCTGACTCACAGGCAGATTTTATTACCTGATTTATAATTAGATTTCTCTTGGCTTTATGTTGATATATTAGTCTCAGTCTCTCTCTCTCTCTCTCTCTCTCTCTCTCTCTCTCTCTCTCTCTCACAACACTGCAAAATGTCTGGATTTGTCAAAGTAGGGGGTGTAAAAATGTTTGTATAAATAAATCATGTCGGTGGCCAGAAGCCAAGGGGAGGCGGTGTAATGGGATAAGCTTCAGACACCACCTTCTCTTTCGCCTCCAGCACACTATTTCTTCCCTCTCTTGAGAAAGGCCACCTGAGATGGTGGTCTTACTTCTCCTAACAGTGGAGAGATCAACCTCGGGGCTGGGCAAAGATCAGATTCCTCCACGATTGCCTTTCCCTTTCAGAGTTCCTTTCTGCCATTAAGGCTGCAGAAGACCTGCTTCTGAGCCTCTTCTGCAGGATGTGAACTGTCAGAAGAAGAATTCGGGGCTCCAGCTTAAGCTGGGGGTTGCCCAAGTATAAATAAAAACGAGGTCCAGGCAGCTGTGAGGAAAGAAGAAATATTTATTCCTAAAAGGAAAATGGTTTGCTTTTAGGGGCAGGCTGCAGAGAAATGGGGTACAGTGGCAAACTTTTATAAGGGGAGCTTGCCCCAGGTGTGGAAGTATCTACGTGCTGAGGGGCGTGTGTGTGTGTGTGTGTGTGTGTGTGTGTGTGTGTGTTTGTGAATCCTTGTGAACATACAATTCTGCCGGGAGACTTAATTCAATTAACTCTCTTTGTGTTTGCAGACCTTATCTTTTGATATGTGGATTAGGTCCGGGTAAGGTAGTATTTTGGGGTTTGAAGAAGTGTGCTGATTGGATTAAGTTGGAGACACTGAATCTCAAACCATTGTGGATTCAAGTTAATATTTTAAGGGAAGATGGAAACAGTATAAAGAATAACACATATTCACAATATCGAAGCAGAGGGACATTCGAAGCGATGCCAAGACTGAAAAAAAACCCACATCGTGTTTATTTAAATTGTCCTCATGAAGTAGCTTACACCGTTTTCTCAATCTCCGGAGTTTCAACTCACAAAGGGTTGTGTTTTTGGGGCGAAATTAATAGCCTTGCACCCTCTTATTTCACCCCCCAGAGTTGCTCAGTTGAGGCACTGGCAAAGGAAGATTAGATATTCATGAACATTAAAGGGAGTACTGAAGACAGCAGGCGACTGTGAGTTCTAGTTCTGCCTTAGACATAAAGCCAGATGGGTGATCTTGGGCTAGCCACAGTCTCCCATTCACTATTATAAATGTGAGACCGTTGCCAAGCACCCAACTGAGATTGATGCGAGGGTTGTAACTACTAGGAGGACAAGTCACTTTTTTTGAGCCCCGTGGAAACGCCAAACCATTGTTAAATGAGTGGTTGTTGAGGACTACCTGTAACTTCACCCCCATTAAGCAATGATCTCTCCCTAGAACTAAGGAGAAATTTCCTGACAGTGAGAACAATTAACCAGTGGAACGACTTGCCTCCAGAACTTATGGGTGCTCCATCACTGGAACTTTTCAAGAAGAGACGGGACGGCCATTTGCCTGAAATGTTACAGGATCTCCTGCTTGAGCAGGGGGTTGGACTAGAAGACCTCCAAAGTCCCTTCCAACTCTATTGTTCTGTTGTTATTAAGTAATAGATGAAAGCTTATCAAAGAGGGATTCAACCTAGAACTAAGGACGAATTTCCTGACAATTAATCAGTGGAAGGGCTTGCCTCATAGTTGTGGATGCTCCATCCCTGGAGGTATTTAAAAAGAGACTGGACAGCCTTTTGCCTGACATGTTATAGAATCTCCTGCCTGAGCAGGGAGCTGGACTCTGTTATTCTGTTTAACCATGACTGCTGCAGGAAGCCCACCGTGCCATCAGCTTGAATCAACAGGTATCTGAATTCGATAACAGACACACTACCTGATGGATGGGTCTTGCACCGGGGATCCTGTCAAAAGTGTCAGAAATTCCCAGGTGATCTATTTCTTGCCCAGCAGCTCTCCGATCCTCCATCAGGGGTGTAACAGCATATTGACAAAGACACAGCCAGCTAATTAGATGTTCTATCGGAGAGCTACAAAAAGCAGATTCACTTGGCTTTTGATGGGTCTTGCTGGCCTATGGAAATAAATCTTCATTGATTTTTCTCTGAATTCTCTCCCCTTGTAGCCCTGGGAGGGGCGGGGGAGGGCTGTTGTTTTTCCAGCCCTCACAACAACAAAAAACGAGAAAGAGTAATTTATATATCCTCCATGTGGTGCTGCTACTGTGCCCCTTAGCTGGAATCCGCTTTGTTCAGGCTGCTGTTTCTAAAATAGCTAATTTGGCCTCTCCTGTTCCTTCCCATCAAATCTGGGGCTTTGGAAAGAAGTTGTCTTCTAACTAATGGCGCAAAAATTATGATGGCGGTGATTTATCTCTCATTTCATCTCATTTTAATCTCAGTGTCTTCAGCTTCCTAGATACTTGGGAAGGATCTGATGGTCAAAGTACCCAAGGCAATTAGAGTAAACAGCAACAATATATTATTATTAATAATCATACACACATGCATCCATTTAAAAATACAGGTAGCCCTCGACACACAATCACAATTGGGACCAGAATTTCCTGCGCTAAGCACAGCGGTTGCTGAGTGAGTCCATTTTAAAACCTTTTTTTTTTTGGCCACCCTTGTTAAGCAAATCACTATAGTTACGTGAAACACATGGCCGTTAAATGAATCCAGTTTCCCCCACTGGTTTCGCTCGTTGGAAGACTAGGAAGACTAGAAAGGGCGGTCACACAACCCCGCCAACTGTCATAAATACATACCAGTTGCTAAATTCCCAATTTTGATCACGTGACTGTGGGAATATTGCAACAGTCATATATATATTGCAAAAGAAAAACATTAAAGTAGGGTGAATGTTCAGTTTAGGGTTACCTCAAAGCTATCGTTCTAGAAAGACCTGGCGTGTCCTACAGAACCTGTCAGTCAAAGCCATTTGTGAAATCCTGCTGATCTCAGGGATCTCAGCGATCAATAGAAGAATCTCTGATGGTCAGTGAAGTTGACCTTCGTTGCCTTCACAAGGCAGGTGGTGCTGGGGCACCATTTTGAATCCCATCTTCCCACCGTATTTCCCATTGGATGAATACGTTTTAGGAGTGGAAGCTGGCGCCATCTTCCTGAGATGCTTCTTGGTAGCTGATTTGGGGACCGCTGGTGGAAGAACGATACTTTGAGCTTGCACTGGCTCTGTAGGGTCTGAATTTGATCTAGATAAGCTGGAATAGAAACCATTCCTGGCGGTAATGGCATTCACAGCTCGGAACATTGCTTGGTTTCGGCCAGAGACATGAAGTGGGTGAAGAGTTGGGACAGACCTGGATTTGAACTTCTCTTCTTGGGAGATGGTATTCCCCAGCTTCCCACCTCCGGGAGCCCTGTAAGGGCTTCCTTTCAGTTGGTCAAGGGTGTTCTCATCTAGCTCCTTCAGAGGGCTAAGGTCCTGGAAAAAGTGATGGTCATTATAGGCATAGAGAGTCTCGCGAAGGTTGTGTAGCTCCTCCATAACTTCTGTCTTCATGGTTTCAATGCTGGCCACTAGCTCTTCTTTCAGCTCTGCCAGGTCCCTTTGCAATGCCTTTTGGACTTCCATGGAGAGTCCGCTGCAATGACCGGTGGAGTCATCCACACACAATGGACAAACTGTACTTTGACCTTCCGAACTCTCATTAGTACTTACAGGCAATGCTTTGTCCTCTTCTCCATGGACTAAGTTCTCCACCAACTTCATCAGCTGACCATCTGAAGTGGGATCTTCTGCCTGTTCTCTGATGGAAAATTGGGCTTGGAGATGGCTCCTCAGATCTGCCAGCCTCTCTTTGTCCACACCGTCACTTTCTGTGGTGCTGGGAAGCTCCAGAGAAGCAGGACTTTCTTCTTGACCAATGTCTTCTTCTTTCTGCTCTTCTTCTCCTAAAGAGGCAGACTCTTCCTCCTCTTTCTTGGCTTTCTTCTCCCGTTTCTGGACAGCGTGATGGTTCCCCACGGTCTTCAGCCCCTCGCTAGCTGCCTGAAGAAGCCGAACATGATTCCAATTTCTGGAAGATTCTGAAGACATTCTGCCCTCTTTACCCAAACCAGCCGCAGCAAGCAACAGAACGGGTGACTATCGTTTCTCGCAATGCTGGAGTGTTCAATAGCAAATCAACAGATGATTGCCGAGGCAGTCCCAGAGGGAAGATGGAAAGGGACCGAGGGATCAGGTAGAAAGCAAATGCTATAGCTACTGAGAAGCTCTGGTCTCAAGAAGGCTGTGTTTGAGGCAATTACTCTAGATAACTCCTTATCCTCAGTGGGAAGGGCTTTCTAGCAATCCAATAAAAGAGGGCAGAGAAGAGCAATAAAGATGGTAAGGATACCTGGAGGATAAATGAACGGGTGAGCTAGATATGTCCACTCTAACGAAGAGAAGGTTTAGGGGTGACATGATAGCTGTCTTCCAGGGGCTGTCATGGAGGAGACAAAGACAACTTATTCCCCCAAAATACCTGATGGTAGGACAATAAGCAATAATTAAAGAGAGACCCAACCTAGAACTAAGGAGAAATTTCCTGACATTGAGAACAATTAGCCAGTGGAACGCCTTGCCTCCAGATGTTGTGGGTAGCTCCCATCACTGGAGGCTTTCAAGAAAAGATTGGACAGCCAATTGGGTACGGGGTCTCCTGCTTGAGCAGGGGGGAATGGACGAGAAGACCTCCGAGGTCCCTTTCTAACTCGTTCCGTATTCCGTAAATCCTTAAAATAATATAAACAAACTTTTTTTTTAATTTTAATTTTTATTCATAATACAATTAAAACAACAGTGGACAAACATGACATTCCAGAATAAATTTTCCTATCAGTTCCTATCATGGTACAAAAGATATAAACAAACTTATACAATACTCAAAATGTGTAACATTACAAATAAAGTTCTTTTAGAAATGGACCCCCCTCCAGGTTTTAAAAATTCGGAACAAGATTTATAACCTTACACTAAAAGAAAATACAACCACAACAACGAAAAAGATTATTTGAGAAGCTGACCACCAGATTTTAAAACTAATAACAAGACACCTCTTCTGCAGGATATAAATTCACAAAAAGCCAACCTCTTTTCCTGCAAACACTGAAGATGGCTAAGCATTTCGACAAGGATTTGTGGAAGACACCTAAACAAACAAAGGTTTCTGAAATTCACTTTTTTTTAAAACGTTCACACAAACGTGTATCTTGCAACCACTACATTGTTGTTGATGAGAATTAGAGTGGTCCTTTCTATTCCCCAAATTGGGTCAAATTGTTGAAATGGATACCTTAGGAGCTTAAAATTCTTACCACGAGGAGCACCTTAGGTTGTTTACGTAATTAGAATTTTGTAGAGACTTCTTAAAAGATCGCTTAATGATTCCTTAACAGGACCCTACAAAGAATTAGGGAGTTCCACTAGGGATGAAATGGGGTGTAAAAACATGCTTAAATCCGGAACTTTTACAGATAATTTAAAAGGGCAAAGAAAAATGGAAAACAATCCAGGATTTTGATAGCCACTGTTTCTGATCAGCAAATGTTCTTTTTTTTTGGATGAAGTGAGTTTCAGCTCACAAATATGTTTTTGAATAAAATTGGTTAGCCGGGGGAAAAAAAACCCATGATCAAACTTCTGATTTTTGGCTACAAAACAGGTTCTTTTCGTAGGAAGTAGAGAAAGAAGAGAGGTCCAGAAAAAAAGAGGTTAGCTTTTAAGTGTGATTCAGTTAACAACTGCCTTCCTTAGCAAAAAAATAAAAATAAAATAAAAATCTGATTGTCATTGTGGTTTTAAGTCAAGGACTACCTGAACTTGCGTTCCTTCTTCAGGTCATCTCCACGTTTGGAGGTTGAAAGGTGGGACTGGAATCTAAAAAAAATAACTCAAACGAAAGGACCCAGCAGTTAAGGAAAGCTTCTGCTTCTGCTGAGTCACAGGTTAGTCTTTGTAAACTTCATTGCTGGTAATTCTGATATCTCAGGGGGGTTAATTAACCCACCTCGCCATCTCAGCCTTTCTGTAATTAAAACATCTCCCTCTAATGAAATCACTTTAGCTTAATCGGTGGTAAACAGCAGAAGGATGCTGTAGCAACTGGGCTGTCTCGTTGCTTCTCAAGACAGCTTCCAAGGGATCCTGAGAAATATGTAGCCAAGATCCTTGGTCCCACCATCTTCTGAAGGATTCTGGGAGCTGCAACTCTGCAAGAGCATGATTTCCCCGTCATTCCTACAGAATTTTCTATCCGTGGAAATAAGGTGTAGGGTAAATGATGACCTTGGCACAGGGCACTGTCGTAATTCTAAGATATAAGAGATGGCCATCAATGGAGAGGACTTCAAAGAAAGATGAGGGGAATTCATGGACCTCAGAGGTCTTCTAGTTCATCCCCTTGCTCAAGCAGGAAACCTTATACCATCCTGGTCAAATGGCTGTTGAGTCTATTTTTCAAACCTTCATTGATGAAGCACCCACAACTTTGGAAGGCAAGCTATTCCACTGATTAATTGTTCTAACTCTCTGGAAATTTCTGCTTACTTCCAGGTTGGTTCTCTTCTTGATTAGTTTCCATCCATTGTTTCTTGTCCTGCTTTCAGGTGCTTTTGAGAATAGGCTGACCCTCCTCTTCTTCGTGGTAACCATTCAGATATTGGAACACCACTACCATATCACCCCTAGTCCTTCTTTTTTACTAGACTAGACAAACCGAAGACTAGACATAGATAGATGATGGCTAGCCACTATCAGAGAAAGATGCTGGACTAAGCCTGAGAGTTTGGCTGTATCTTAATTTGTTAACCTAGGACAGGGGTAGGCAACCTTGGCTCTTTGACGACTTGTGGACTTCAATATCCAGAATTTCTGAACCAACTATGCTGACCCAGGAATTCTGGGAGTTGAAGTCCACAAGTCATCAAAGAGCCAAGGTTGCCTACCCCTGACTTAGGACATAGAATATAAAGCACAGTAGAAAATTCATGGGCTGCATGAAATAGACATAAAATATAGACCACAGTAGAAAATTCATGGGCTGCATGAAGTAATGGATTGCCCAGTCCATTAGCGCCACAACGATGGGAATAAAAATAGAAAATGAGAACAAACAAGTAAAGGTAGAAGGCTTTTTAAAAAGGCACTCTTTTTCCATCTTTATGGATTAGCTGACTCTTCCCCCAAAGTCAAAATAGATGTGTCTCCTTGGGCAGGATGCATAACATATAAAGATAATATTAAATCCCACCCCTTGCATCTAACAAGATTCTCTCCTCTATGGTTTACTGTTAATAAGCCTAATGTTTGATGGATGCCAGCCCAGCTCTGCTCTTTGGGGAACAGATATCTGAATAGACATCTGAGCCTCATGCTTCCACGTTTGTTTTCCCCACCTCCCTTTCTAATAGTTGATAAGCAGCTTGTTAAACACCAAAAGGAATATTCTTGCTCGCTCCTCTAATATTATGCTGTCATTAAATCGAGATTCGTAGCCCTGCGGGCGTGTTGAGATGCAAACGATTGATTGAGCTTTCTATAAAGAATAACAGCTAAAGGGCGGCTTTTCTGGGAGATGAATATGGGCAACCCTAGATTTGCGCCACAATTGGGACCAGATTTTTTTCCCCCCGTTGCTAAGCAAGGCGATTGTTAAGCGAGTCTCGCCTGATTTTACGAGCTTTTTTGCAACTTTGTTAAGCGACTCACTGCAGGTGTTAATGAATCCTATGCTCGTTAAGCAAATCCGGTAACCCCCCATTGTTTGTTGGAAGCTGGCTAAGAAGGCCGCAGATGGTGATCACGTGACTCTCAGATGCTTATATACTTAGGTCGTTCCACTTAGACTTATATACCACTTCACAGTGCTTTATAGCCCGCTCTAAGCAGTTTTATAGAGTCAGCCTCTTGCCCCCCCAACAATCTGAGTCCTTGGAAGGATGGAAAGCTGAGTCAATCTTGAGCCGGTCAGGATCAAACTGCTGACAGTTTGCAGAGTTAGCCTGCAATCCTGTATTCTAACCACTGTGTACCAAGGAAGGAAGGGAGGGAGGGAGGGAGGAAAGAAGGAAGGAAGGAAAGAAGGAAGGAAGGAAGGAAGGAAGGAAGGAAGGGAGGGAGGGAGGGAGGGAGGGAGGGAGGGAGGGAGGGAGGGAGAAAAGGTAGAGAACTAGTACTAGCAATACCGTAGCCCTCTTAGACTTATATATCGCTTCACAGTGCTTTACAGCCTTCTCTTAAGTCCTCATTTTACCGATCTCAGAAGCATGGAAGGCTGAGTCAATCTTGAGCCTGACAGGATCGAATTGCTGGCAGTGAGCAGAGTTAGCTGTAAATTCACAACGGTTGCCAAGCGTCCAAATTTTGTTCATGTGACTGGTGGAGATGCTACAACAGCCATTAAGGGTGAAAACTGGTCGTAAGTCACTGTCGTAATTTCAAACAGTTGCTAAAAGAATGATTTTAAGTCTAGGACTACCTGTATTCCAGGTGTGCCAACTTTTTTAGGGAGGAACCATGGCTGTTTCCCCCTTCTGGATTTCTTCTGAAAGGGAAGGGAGATTTGGAGGAACTGATACGACTGGCTGTACCTGGTTTGGACTCAGCTGATCCAGGAAGCTCTGGTTCAAGCTAGTGGGCAAGTAACTGAGGACCTCTTGTTCTCCTGTAAAATTAATGCTAATTCTTCTCTGTCTTTACCTGACATTTATTCCCTGCGGGAGATAAGCCAAGGTGCTTAAACACCTACCTGGCTCCCTTGAGCTTTTTCTGCACAAAATGTCACCCTGGTTACACCAAGCGAGCTCCCAGCGGACATTAGAAGAAGAATAACATTATTATTATTACTTTAGGCTAAACTCAAAAGTCCAGCGCTTTCTCTAATCCTTCCTCTTATTTCTCCTAACGGTCATCCAAAGTTTGCTTCCACCAGCAATAATAACCTTTCCCCCATGCCTTGGGAACTTAATGAGCCCTCATGCATGTCAACTTCTCCAGGATCTGCCTGTGGAAGTTGACAGTCTTTGTTCTGCTGGACTTTCGGTCTCTTATCTGATAGTTCCTGTTGCAGTATCTCTTGGATCCATCTCCCAAGGTCTTTCCCTCATACTATCACACTCCTGTCTTCTTGGAGCTAGCTTGATGTTCTCCATCCCCACGCCAGCTGATATTTGGGTAAGCGGCAGAAGAGCATGATAACTGTGGCTGTTCCACAGGTACGGCTGTGTGTGTGAGACAGTGACTCAAAGCCCATTTCATGTTCTGATGAAAAATGTGGTTGTCCTCATCGCAACCAGCGGGAGACCCATAGGGTAGAGTTTGTTATCCCTCGTCCCATCTCAGCTTAAGGAAAAAAAACAACCCCTAAATATGCTAGTTCCCGGTTCTCCTTTTCCAATTAATTAATTAATTGGGTCCCCTCTTTTCATGCCTATTCTCTCAGGCTCCAGGGCTAGAAGTTAGCCAGCCGTCAAATTAGCAGGAAGGCTGACTTTACTGCTGTGGGCGGAATTAAAAAAAAAAAAAAAAGACCCCAAAGAAAGACATTTGCATGGCTGACCTTTCTTAAACGATCCTGTTAGGACAGCTAATGGCTGTTGCAACATTCCACCCAAGTTAATTGCTCAGGTTGAGAAGGGGCTTATTACACAAAGGGTCACAGAGGGCAACCTTTGAGGAGGAGGAGGAGGGGGGGCTTTTAAGGTCCCACCAATTAAGCTTGCTTTCTAATGTCTTCCCTCCCTCCATGGCTGAGCAGAGACTCCATTTGTTCCAGGAAGCGAAATCTGGCTAAATCTCGTACCGTTTTTTTTAATGTCAAGTGATACAACTTAAGCTTAATCACCCCAAATATGCATGTGTTTGGAGTGCCAACTGCAAAGACTTTTCTCCTCTCCCTTCAAAAAAAAAAAAAAAAAAGATTTCCAAGCTTTTGTAGACATTTGCCCTCCTGACAGTCGATGTTTTGTGTTTTTACATTCTCCTGAGCTGGAAAAATCTTCTGGCTGCAGATGGTGCTCTGGCTTCCCTGCTGGGGGGCCTGAGAAAAACTCAAGCAAGCTGTTCTTCCAGAGAGAGAGAGAGAGAGAGAGAGAGAGAGAGAGAGAGAGAGAGAGAGAGAGAGAGAGAGAGAGAGAGAGAGAGAGAGAATGAGTGAGTAAGTGAGTGAGTGAGTGGGGAGAGGAAGAGGGGGGAAAGGAAGGGAGAGGAAGAGGGGGGAAAGGAAGGGAGGGGGAGAGGAAGGGAGGAAGGAAGGATGGGAGAGAAGGGGAGAAAGAGAGGAAGGGAGGAAGGAAGAATGGGAGAGAAAGGGAGAGAAAGAGAGGAGAGAGAGAACGGAAGAAGATTTGGGTTTGGCTAATCTAGAGAAAAGAAGGACTAGGTAGGGATATGATAGCAGTATTCCAGTATTTGAGAGGCTGCCACAAAGAGGGGGGGGGGTCGATTTATTTTCCAAAGCACCTGAAGGCAAGACAAGAAACAATGGATGGAGAGAAGCAAACTGGAATTAAGGAGAAACTTCTCTGACAGTGAGGACGATTAACCAGTGGAACAGTTTGCCTCCAGACGTTGTGGGTGCTTCATCACTGGAGATTTTAAAGAAAAGACTGGATAGCTATCTATCTGAAATGGTATAGGGTCTCCTGCTTGAACAGGGGGCTGGACTAGAAGACCTCCAAGGCCCCTTCCAGCTCTATTCTGATTGATTGGAGGATGGGAGAGAAAGGGAGAGAAAAAAAAACAAGAACGAGAGAGAGAGAGAGAGAGAGAGAGAGAGAGAGAGAGAGAGAGAGAGAGAGAGAGAGAGTGAAGAAGGGAGAAAGATAGGTAGGAAGGAAGGAAGGAGGGAGAGGGAGAGAGAGAGAGATACTGTTAGGCTCAGAGTGCCAATTTCTTTGTGAAGCACGACCGCTTGGGGAGGGATTAGGGTTCCATCTGGTGATGAGCTGAAGAAATAACAGATTGATCATCTTTCAAAAAAAATAAAATAATTCGCATAGGTGTCAGGAAGGGCATCCAGTCAGTAAATGCTCAGCTCCTTCCAGTTGTCCCAACTCCACCCTGAATTAAGGGATTACAGTGTTGTAAAAAGGGAGGACTTTCCCCCCACGTGATATAAAGACAAAAGCTGCAATGTATGTGGGAATGGCCTTGGGAGAGAGGAGGAAGAACTGCAGACTGTTAGACCACGGTCAGATAAGGGGCATCTGAGCCCATAGAAGGAACGGCGGCATGGTCAGCATCTCAGAGGGGACCCCCCTAGTTTCTTGGGGTGTAAATGTGAGGGGGGGGAGATGTATTTCCAGACTTGCAACATTCTTGTCAACGTAACCTTACCCCCCCCCCAAAAATAGAGCTTGTACACCTGGCTGTGCTTGTTTGGAAAACTCCTAAGATTGACAAAAACCAGCATTGCAATGAAACTTGATTCCCGCTTTCTGAAAGGCAACGTTGTTAAGATGATAAAAAGCAAGGAAGTGAGCAAGGAAGTTCTCCTTTCGCACTCTGCAGAAGGAGAGCCATCTGTTTCCCTGCTTGCTGTCGAAACGCTAGCTTTCTTCTCCTTTCTGCGCCCGTCGGAGGTTTCCTGTAACTTGGAGATGCCTGTGGAGGTGATCCGACACCACGCTGGTGGCTCCCCATCTCTCAGGCTCTCTCGATAGCCCCAGGAACGTCATTTAAATATCACTCCATAAATTTACAGTATTAATGAACAGCTCTGGGTGGCTAGGGAGAGTTGAGAGGAGCAGCTGAGAAATCCGTAATGAGTTCCCGAGGGAGACACATTTTGTAAATCTTTTTCGCTTGCCGGTCTGCGAGCCAGCTAGATGGTGGAAGAAATGAACTATCCGATTCTTTTAGAGAGGGAACTCCCCCCCCCCGACTCGGTTTCTCAAAAAGCTTTCTGTCATTTAGGGAGAATGTTGTCCTGACATTCAAATGACAAGTGACATTCAAATTACAGAACCCCAAATGATTGGGATGGGTCTCTGGACCCAAAATATTGCAGCCCACGGAGCTGTCGGGAAGGCTGTGATATGAAGTAATTTCTGGAAGAAAGGGAAAAGCTGGCGTGGGAGTCACGTTGTGGACATACAGAGCAGGAAGTGTGGTGACTGATGCGTGGGAATTGTCAGCTAGGCTGGAGGGAGGGGTTAAGTGAGGGTCTAGCCTGGAATCCTTGAATAGCCACAAGTGGCATAAGCATGACCTGCCCCCAAATCCAGGAAGCCTTAACTGGTCGTTCCCACAGCAGTGAGAACAGTCAACCAATGGGACAGTTATGGGTGCTCCATCACTTTAAGAAAAGACTGGACAGCCCCCTGTCTGGAATGGTGTAGGGCCTCCTGCTTGAACAGGGAGGGTTGGACTAGAAGACCTCTGAGGTCCCTTTCAATTCTGATATCCTGTTATTTTGTTAGCTTCATGAACTGAGAGTATATATTTCTGGGTGCAAATGCACTTACGCGTGTCTCTCCATCAATATTTTTGCTTCTTTTTCTTTGGAAAAGCTCCAGGCTAGCGAAATCACGTATTCACACGGATTCTTCTTCTTCTTCTTCAATTAATTCTGCCAATCAAAAGAAAGCCGAAAACTTGGGAATAGCTGGTGCATTATTCATGGATTACTCAGCCGTGAAATTTGTCATTAAAAAAACAACAACAACCCAACACTGCTGAGCAATCCTTTTAATCAATAATTAGTAAGGATTTCTTGGGCTCGATCAAAGCGGAAACTTAAAAGAATTTGAATTAAAGTCTTAACGTTAGTCTCAAGACACCTCCCAGAAGCGAAGAGCAACAGTTTTAGGATGCCCGCAGAGGGCAATAAATAGGAATTAAAATAAAAGAAGCTGAGGTTAATCATTTGAGATGATCCCGAGGACAGTTGCTATTCTTTATTCTAACAAGCCTCTTAATATGGGGAATGAGGTTGAGATTCTTGGACAAGAGAACCAATTATAAAAGTAGCTAATAATAGGAGAGAATTTGATCCATGGAATAGAGGAGGAACAGCTTTGTAAGAAAATATGATTTTCCTTCCTTCCTTCCCTTCCTCCCTCCCTCCCTTTCTCCCTCTTTCTTTCTTTCTTTCTTTCTTTCTTTCTTTCTTTCTTTCTTTCTTTCTTTCTTTCTTCTTTTTCTTTCTTTCTTTCTTTCTCCTCCCTCCCTTTCTCTCTCTCTTTCTTTCTTTTTCTTTCTCTTTCTTTCCCTCCCTCCCTTTCTTTCTTTCTTTCTTTCCCTCCCTCTTTCTTTCTTTCCCTCCCTCCCCCTCCCTCTTTCTTTCATTCTTTCTTTCTCTTCCTCCCTCTTTCTTTCTTTCTTTCTTTCTTTCTTTCTTTCTTTCTTTCTTTTCCTCCCTCTTTCTTTCTTTCTTTCTTTTTCTGGGGAAAACATATATAATTAGGGACAAAGCAATCCGATCCTTAGAAAGGTGTCCCGAAGCACGTATGGTAGTGAAACTAATGAATAAAACAGCCAACAAAGGCCTTAAATAAAGAAAATGCAATAAATAGCAAGACAAAAATTCACGAGCACCCCTTTTTTAAAATGCAGTTTTGATTCCCAGCTGAGAGGTCTTTAGTTTACTGACTTTGCTAGGACCATCAATTGCCTACAGAGTCTTTTGCTAAGACGGAGAGATGAGAGATAAACATTCGTAAAAAGAACATCATATAGTTCTCTATCTGTTGTGAATTTAGATTTTTCCAATTATTTTCACACTCTCTTCCCACCTTGAATATATTGTACAGCCAGTCATTGATGATTCACAGCGTTAGGACCCCTTTGTGATTATGCTTTAAAATCCTTTCCCTCTCATTCTTTCATTGCAGCTTTCTCGCAGTTGCTACTTCCCAAGCGCCCTGGAAGTTTGATGCAAAAGACTGCTCTCCAATTAACTTTTGCCTTCATTAATGCATTATTCATTAGAAATTCTTCCGGAATTTTATAGTCTTCAGCCTTTGAAAGCTTACAGATCAATAACAATTGCAAATCCCATTAAAAATTCCTGGGCACATTTGGACATCACGAAAAGATCTAAAGGATCGTAAATAGGTTTTTGATGTCATAACTTCCAACTGTTGCTAAGCAACTGGTCGTATGTTGAGGACGACCGAGGAAGAAGGAGAAGTAGCTCAGTATGAAAACATTCCTTCCCAGGGAATGGTCCTGGGTTCAAGGCCTACCAGCTTTGGGCTAGGAAAAACCTTTCTCCCTTTTCTTAAGGAACATTGTTTGCTATTTTGTCACCATAAAGTATGTTCAAACTCCGCAAGGGCATGCTAGAGAAATTCTAAAGGAAAGCAAAGGACAATTAATTTTAACCTAGCAATAAATCTAGATTGCCTTCTGGTTAAAATATTTATTTGTTGACTCTTTATTAGTAATGAATAATGTCTAACTGGCCCCAATCCTCTAGCCTGCTGGCTGGATGCAGAAAAGACAAGCAATTTCTTTTAATGTAAAGCTTTAACCTATTGAATTATTTTGTACTGATGAATGGCTTTAGATAAGTTAGAAATCCTTGGGGATTCTTACTATCTGGACTGACAATTCTTATCATTTTGGCTGTGTTGGTTAATCTTTAATGCCTCTCAAATACTTAATTCTCAAAGTGTCAAGGCCATATAGGACTTTCTTGAAATTTGGTCTGAAGTTTAGATTTCATGGTAAAAGGCTAATAATGGAATAGTTCTTCCTGTTCTTTTTCATGTAGTGAATTTTTTAATATAAAGTTTATATTTGGTAAATCCTTAGCTTTCTTTCTTTCTTTCTTTCTTTCTTTCTTTCTTTCTTTCTTTCTTTCTTTCTTTCTTTCCTTCCTTCTTTTCTTTCTCCTCTCTTCCTCCCTCCCTCCTTCCTTCTTTCTTTTTTCTTTTCTTTTCTTTCTCTCTCCTCCCTTTTTCCTTCCTTCCTTCCTTTCTTCCTCCCTCCCTCCCTCCCTCCCACTAAAAATTAAGCAATACCACACTATTCACATTTAAAATTTAAAATCAGGAAATGGCCTCAAGATGGCAGCACAACCTCACATTTGCAGTCACAATCCCACAAATTTGCAAGGATAACAATAGCATCCACAGCCAGCAGGGGCCAGAGGTGAACACAGACATAAAATTCACCCAGTTAATTCACAACTTGTGTGAAGAATGAAATGCTTAATCGAAAACACAGTGGTTTCCCAATTCT
This sequence comes from Crotalus tigris, assembly GCF_016545835.1. Classification (NCBI taxonomy): domain Eukaryota; kingdom Metazoa; phylum Chordata; class Lepidosauria; order Squamata; family Viperidae; genus Crotalus; species Crotalus tigris. The sequence goes on from NW_024100632.1 coordinate 208,654, forward strand.
TTGCATGACTGAGAGAGAGAGAGAAAGTGAATTTTTTTTAAGTACTGACAGATGAACACAACTGAACACTCTCACTAGCACTGGGTTGTTCCTCATGGTGGGGTTATTATCCTTATTTATTACATTTAAAGGATGCTTATGATAGTTTCTATGCTTATTTACTCAACTTAAACATGTTAAGATGCTTTCCCCCACTACTTTACAGAGCAGAAAAAGATGCTGCAATTCTTAGCCTTTACTCCCGCACAATGATGCAAGGCTGTGCTCAGTCCTGCCTTCACTGGCTGTGTTGACTCCTACACAATAAAATAATCAGGGTGCAAAATTGTTTTAATATGGAGCAACTTAAGGAGAGCAATGAGGATATTCTTATAGTTTTGTTTGCACTTCTGTTCACTCTCACTAATCAACAAGAAAGAATCAATTTTCCCCCCATTCAGGGTTGGGAAGAAAATGATCGGATGTAATAGCGGTGGTGATTCATTCCTTTCTTCCTTCCTTCCTTCCTTCCTTCCTTCCTTCCTTCCTTCCTTCCTTCCCTCCCTCCCTCCCTCCCTTCTTTCCTTCCTTCCCTCCCTTCCTCCCTCCCTTCTTTCCTTTCTTTCCTTCCTTCCTTCCTTCCTTCCCTCCCTCTCTCCCTTTTTTCCTTTCTTTCCTTCCTTCCTTCCTTCCCTCCCTCCCTTTTTTCCTTTCTTTCTTTCCTTCCTTCCTTCCTTCCTTCCTTCTTTCCTTCCTTCCTTTCTTTACCTTCCTTCCTTCCTTCTTTCCTTTCTTCCTTTCTTTCCCTTCCTTCCTTCCTTTCTTCCTTTCTTTCCCTTCCTTTCTTCCTTCGATCAATCAAGGAGAATTTTGATAAATGACTAGTTTTCCAAGGTTAGCCATCAGTCAGAATTTATTTTGATTTTGCATGGTTTTGTCACTGAATAACACAGTTGGAAGGGACCTTGGAGATCTTCTAGTCCAACCCCCTACTCAAGCCAGGAGACCCTCTACCATTTCAGTCCAATAGCTGTCCAGTCTCTTCTTAAAAAAAAAACACTTATGGAGCACCCATAACTTCTGAAGGCAAGCTGTTGCATTGCATGGCTGCAGTGAGATTGGTACCAAAAGGATACACTTTCCAGCCATGGCCCAATGTATTCATTTTATTTTTCTTGTTGTCTCATCTAAGTAGCAATAATAATCAAAATGTGAATGCAGTTTGATTTGGGTTACCTGGTAAATAAAAAGGGAAAGCTGATTTTAAAAGGAGAGAAGGGAGAGAGAGAGAGAGAGAGAGAGAGAGAGAGAGAGAGAGAGAGAGAGAGAGAGAGAGAGAGAGAGAGAGAGAGAGAGAGACAGAAAAGGAGACAGAAAGGAAGAGAGACAGAAAGAGAGAGAGATAGAAAGGAAGAGGGAGAGAGAGAAAAGAGAAAGAAAGAGAGAAAAAGATGAAAAAGAGAAAGGGAGAGAAAGACAGGAATTGAGAGAAAGCAAGGAAGATGGGAGAGAAAAAGGAGAGAGAGAGAAAAGAAAGAACAAGAGAAAGAAAGTGTGTGTGTGTGAGTGAGAGAGAGAGACAAAGAAGAAAGAGGGAAAAAAGATAAAGAGAGAAAGACAGGAAAAGAGAGAGAAAAGAAAAAAGAGGGAGAGACAGAGACAGAAAATTCAAGAAAAAAGAACATGGAGAAGTCATATTATGAGATTCCCACACACGTGGTGTGTACATATGTGCAAGTGTATTCATTCGACCTTCATCCATCTATCTTGCACTGATTGTTTCGGGACTCTTCCATTTTACGGGTATTTGAACCCTATACCATTTCAGACAAATGGCTGTCCAGTCTCTTTTTAAAAACCTCCACTATTGGAGCACCCACAACTTCTGGAGGCAGGTTGTTCCACTGGTTAATTGTTCTCACTGCCAGGAAATTCCTCCTTAGTTCTAGGTTGCTTCTCTCCTTGATTATTTTCCATCTGTTGCTTCTTGTCCTGCCTTCTGGGGCTTTGGAGAATAGCACCAATTTTACGTGTGCTTAAAAGGGCCGAAGGGCCAGAAATGTGGTTGTTATAAATGGAACTAAGAGGACCACGCTAGATAAGAGTCAGCTAGGTGTAAGAAAACCATCCAGTTTAATTAAACTAACTTAATTAAATTTAATTTTTAATTTAATTAATTTAATTTTTAATTTAATTAATTTAATTTTTAAATTTATTTTCATGTGTTAGACTTGTCTGCTGTCTGTCTCTCAGTGACTCTGGGTGGCTCTGAACAATCAAACAAAGACATTAACTTAAATCAATATAACTTAAAAAGATAAAGGAAAAAAAAACTACAACCATAAAGGTGAACCTGTTTTACTCTTTCTTCCCTTTTAAAGGACTGTTGTAATGTGACACAATAAGCCCCAGAGGGACCTCGTGAGCTTTTCTCTTGCCCTGAAAGATACCAAAAGAACAAACCTTGATGTTTATTGTAGTCTCCCCATAGACCTGAGATAAACCAATCATATTGTCGAAGGACGGTTTCCAGTGCTGGGGAGGAGAGCCTGCCCACCCCCTGGACATCCCTGCTCACAATCAAGAAGAGGTTCATTACCAAGGGAGCGTCTCAAACAACGACGGAGGGGTGCCCCACTTTAATCTTATTTTCTCATTTTTCCATTGTTGATCTAGAACACATTTGTCTTGATAAGGTGAATCTGGTCTCTGTTGTTGCACTGCTGTCTGTCTGTCTGTCTGTCTATCTATCTATCTATCTATCTATCTATCTATCTATCTATCTATCTATCTATCTATCTATCTATCTATCATCGTCTGTCTCTCTCTCTCTCTCTCTCTCTCATCATCTGTCTGTCTCTGTCTGTCTGTCTATCTATCTATCTATCTATCTATCTATCTATCTATCTATCTATCTATCTATCTATCTATCATCGTCTGTCTGTCTATGTCTGTCTGTCTGTCCGTCCATCTCTCTCTCTCTCTCTCTCTCTCTCTCTCATCATCTGTCTGTGTCTATCTATCTATCTATCTATCTATCTATCTATCTATCTATCTATCTATCTATCTATCTATCTATCTATCTATCTACTCTTTCTCCTATCTATGTATTCCCCTCTCTCTCTGTCTCCCTTCTTATTTAATCTAATTTTCTATCCTTGTATTCTATTTCTATGTTCTTATTCTTATGTCTTATGGGTTAAATACCTTAACTATTTCTTAATTCTTTAATTCTCCCCCTTCTTCCCAATTCTTGTTTTTCTCACCCACCCTATCCTATCCTATCCTACCCTATCCTATCGCATGCCATGCCATGCCATGCCATGCCATGCCATGCCATGCCATGCCATGCCATGCCATCCCATCCCATCCCATCCTATCCTATCCTATCCTATCCTATCCTATCCTATCCTATCCTATCCTATCCTATCCTCACAGGTACCAAAACAACAGCCAAGGAATTCTTTTATCCAGACAAATTGATCTATCAACTAATGACAGTGAATATGATTTTTTTGTTTAAGATTTTCAGGGCATAAAGGACCTCCAAATTCACACAGTAATATTCAGGAGCGGGCCTTCTTGAAGATATATATTTGTGCTTCATATTTATCACCTTCTTCCTGGCATTTGCACCCCAATTATCCATAAAATACAACCACCCAGAACAATGACAAATCCCACATAACAGTAAAATAAAAGCTGCACTGGAAAAAAAAAGTCTTATATTACTTTGACTTATAGCGCCGTAAAAAAATATAGGCTAGGTAGAGGTGCAGTGCAAAATGTAATATAATTAAAATGTAGATTAAGTCACAGAACAAGAAAGAAGGAACATGGAACAGCAATCTAATTAATCTGACATAGCATCCTAGCACTGAGTGGGATGCTAAGAGCTCTTGTAGTGTAACCCCTTGCCTGGAGCAGAAATCCCAAACCAGTGGGTATCCAATCTTGATTTGAAAACTTCCGGAATGCCATTATCAAGGCTTTTAAGCGAGGGGCGTGTTTCAGTTCATAATTTTATAGCTTCTGGGTCTCCTTCACTACAGGTGGCCCTTCGCTTACAACCACAATTAAACCCAACATTCCTGTGGTTAATTGACTGGCTAATCTCCTTGATTAGTTTCCATCCATTGCTTCTTGTCCTGTCTTCAGGTGCTTTGGAGAATAGCTTGACTCCCTCCCTCTTCTTTGTGGCAGCCCCTCAAATATTGGAAGACGGCTATTTCTCTTCATTAAACTAGACATATCCAATTCCTACCACCGTTCTTCATATGTTTTAGCCTCCTGTCCCCTAGTCCTCTTCGTTGCTCTTCTCTGCACTCTTTCCCAGAGTCTCAACATTTTATTTTTCATTGTGGCGACCAAAACTGGATGCAGGATTCCAAGTGTGGCCTTACCAAGGCATGATAAAGTGGTATTAACACTTAACATGATCTTTGATTCTGCGATTGTGACTTTTTTGACCCATCCTGTGGACCACCCTGGTGTGGCCCTCTAATTTTGACAACCTCAGACCTCCCAAGTATCTTAAATATTAAACATTCGGGGTCTTTTAACCCCCCTCAGATTTGTCCACCCTGTTCTACCTTCGTAAAAGAAACCATTTTGGAGAAACAGAGGGACTATGTTGTGTTTTTTTTTTGTTGAAGCAAATAAGAAAATAAAACATATTTGACAATCATGCAGGAAGTGTGACCCTCCTTCCATTTCTAAGGCTCAGGGATAGGAGTTAAAAATAAATTAAAATTCAACGAAAAACAAAAACTTTCTTGCCTGAGCGATGGGGCCTCAAACGGCAATTTTCAAAAACAGAAGAGGGTAGTAGAAATGACAGACCAATCCGATAAACAGTTTAATCCACAGAATGAAAGAATGTGGCGGTATGCTTTTTAAAAGTGGCAAGATCACATAACATAATAAGGTTAGAAGGGACCTTGAAGGTCTTCTAGTCCAACCCCCTGCTCAGGCAGGAGACCTCATATCAAGTAAATAAAACAATGCTTTATTTTTCATGGTATAAAGTCACTTTTCTCAGGATGATGCTTGTCTGTTGACTGGTAAATCCTTTTTTTTGTAACAAGTTTTATTAGTTTTCCAATTTTACATCCAAACATTTAGGAAGCAGCGTGGTGGTTGGGTGATCAACGGTGCAATCAAGAAATCTTTCATATATATCTCAGGTTACATCATTAAAGTTTCCCTCTCTATTTCCCTTACTTATTATATCAGATTCAAGTTAAAACATTGCTAATTATAGCTCCACCCATCAATACATTTGTCGATATAATTTTAAATATACATATCCAAGTCCTGTTTTGAGTTTTACCTAATTTCAATTAATATATTCCAATTTAGGCTTTAATATCCATAATAATATTATATAATAATAATAATAATAACCCAGAATTTCCTAATTTCATTACAGAGTAGTTATCATAACTAGGATACACCTATTATTCAGTTAGTTACATTCTTATTTTGTTTCACAAGTATGTTCTATTTCTCATCCTAATACCACATCGTTTACTAATAAGATATCTTTTGTAATCACAAACCAACTTCCGTATTACAATTCAAAGCTATAATCTAATAGCTAATTTTCATTTCTCTTATAAATCTAAATCCTAAATATTACATCAATGAGTATTTTTAAGAATCTCCTTAACCTATTGAGTAAAATCTTAAGCTCTTCCATTATCTGTTGACTGGTAAATTCTTATGACTCCCAAGCCTTGGACCTGCTGGCTGAGGAAGATGGGTTTGGTGGTTCAAACTGCCCAGGAGGCAGGAAGCTGGAAACAGATGGAGTAAACAACTCGCTATGGAGAGCAGAGAACCAACGAAGGGATGGAATGACGTAGAAAAAAAAGGAGGTTTTCTAGGTGTCCTATTTTTAGAAGCCATCTGTCAGCTAGCCAGTCTGATTTCCTGTCAGCTAGTAGTATTAACAGCGTTATGAGACTCACAAACAGAAAATGCTCCACTGGTGGGTGTGAATTTCTGGACAGCGGCTACAACATCTGTGGATTGCAAGGGGAGGCAGAGAGACACGTACCCATTAGAACTTGGTTTTCCACTGTAGTGGAAAGTGACAAGACGGTTTCAATGTTGATTCACTTCATTGAAATGAAGGGTGGAAAAAAAAGGAAGAAGCAGGTGTCAGGAAAAGACTCTGCTGTCCGGTGGTCCCACCAATTTTATAGAATATAAAACCATAGGGCTGGAAGGGACCTTTGAGGTCTTCTAGACCAACCCCCAGCTCAAGGCAAGAGACCCTATACCATCCTGGTCAAAGAGTTGTTCCAGTCTACTTAATGAAGAGAAGGAATAGGGGTGAGATGATAGCTGTCTTCCAATATCTCACAAAGAAGAGGGGATCAACCTACATGGAGAAATTATTGCAGATTTATATTAAGAAATCAGCTTTCCACATCTGCTTTCAGAAGAGCACCTCAAGGGACCTTGTAGGTCATCCAGTCCAACCCCTTGTCCAAGCAGGAGCCCCTACATCATTTCTGACAGATGTCAGACCATTCTCTTCTTGAAAGCTTCCAATGATGAAGCTCCCACAACTTCTGAAAGCAATCTGTTCCATTGGTTGATTGTTCTCACTGTCAGAACTCACAGTCTAGTCCTCCTTCAGCCACAGAGGTTCATGGAGTGATTTTGAGATCACCACTCACTCTCTCTGAGAACCAAGGTGATCCACTTATGAAGATGTTGGACTGACGCCAAGTAGAATCCAGTTTTATCCTTCCTTCCCTGTCGTGGAAGCTCTGGAGGACTTTGGGCTAGTCCTTTCTTCTCAGCCCAAGAACCAGGATGATCCAGTGGTGGAAGTGTTTTTGTAGACATTGAGAAAAACCTACCGTAGGTTCTGGTCCACCTTCATGCATGGAAAAGACAGTGTTCAAGTGGTACTCCAGTTGTTGTAGGTAGGATCACTCCAAGGAGCCTATTATCATCGGTACTACTTATTATTAAATCTGCCAATATAAACCATCTATTGCTTTATCTTTTCAATCCTTTAACAATTCATTGAATCTAGCCATATGGACCATTCATGGTTCCATCTTCTCAGTTTGTAGACACTTTTCTGAAAAAAAAAAACAAAAACCCAAATGCTTCTACTCAGAATGCTTTCCACACCGCAATCATTAAAAAGTTGCAGTAAAATTAGAGAACAATTGCATTTTATAGACTCTCAAGCTCCTTTCATTCTTGAGTTTGAATAAGTGATTGTGCATGTGTGTAAAACAGAACAGAACAGAATAGAACAGTTGGAAGGGACCTTGGAGGTCTTCTAGTCCAACCCCCTGCTCGGGCAGGAAACCCTAAACCATTTCAGACAAATGGCTGTCCAGTCTCTTCTTAAAAACTTCCAGTATTGGAGCATCCACAACTTTGGAAGACAAGTTGTTCCACTGATTAATTGTCCTCACTGTCAGGAAATTTCTTCTTAGTTCTAGGTTGCTTCTCTCCTTGATTAGTTTCCATCCTTTGTTAGTCATGAATTTGCTTTTTTTTTGATATAAAGCGGGAATAAAAAACTGAAGATACTGCGTGCAAAAGCATGCTTAAAGCCACTTTTATTTTTAATATTAATGGTGAAAGAGAATAGAAGGGGCTAAAATAACAGTGATCTTAACAAAAAATATCACAGGATTTGGTGGTATATTATTTCAAGTAAAGCTGCTGATGACAACAAGGCACTGGGTTGTTATTTTCCATTATTTATTCAGTTTTTTCCCATTCTTTGTTCTAGCCTTTGAACAGGTATGATCTGAAATCTACCTTGTTCAATTCAATGGGCTCTATCTTTCTGTTTAAAGTTTCCGACAAAATGCAATGTTTTCTTGCTGAGACCATCAGCAAGTTCTTTTATTGTTCTTATTTTTCTTTGTCTCGAGCTGCCCAATCAATGGGGAGATAAAATTATTTTAAGAAATTTGAAAATTAATTCCCTATGGAAACACTGCCTGAACAACACAACTGTTTTTTTTTTAAATGAAAGATTATAGTTCTCTTTTTCCGACTGTGTCTTTTTTGTAAAAAAAGAATTTCTGTAATACTAGAGCAGGGTAACATTTTGTGAAAAATAGCCACCTGTCAGTTTCCTGAAAGTTGCCTTCCATTATGAAAAAGGCCCAACCTTACTCATTCTCAGATTTCTTTAGAATTTGAGATAGTTTTGAGTTTCGTAAGTTAATGGAAAGTGCTGGTTAATATTTTTTTTTTTGGTTGCATATCTTTTTCTTTCACATCTTAGACTAACTTTAGAAAAAATCTAAGGGGCAGGTTTAGGCCCAACAGGAATATTGGGAAAAAAGCAATTTATTTTCTTGAAAGAAGCTATTTTTGGGGGGGAAAAAGCTAAAAGGTATTTATTTTATTAAAAGAAGCCATTTATTTTATTGAGGAATGCGTAACCAGCAGCCTCATAGTGAATGCGGTAATATTCATCAATCAAGTCTTATAAAGCAATGAAAAATATAGGAACAGGCAGATGGTGTGCACGCTAGTTTTATTCAACAAACATTTTCAAATAATAAACATTTGGCATCAAAACAGCAAAACAGAAGGGAGAATTAAATGGATGGAAGCTTTGAAGATTTTGCCTTCCGATAGAGCACCGTATAGTGTATTTTGAAGATCTGCTTTAGATCTAAAAAACAGAGACAAAACAGATAAATACAAAAAACACAACCCTGAATAATATGATGTTGTATCTGAGCCTGAACATAACATTCTTCACTTGATTGGCCAAGAGGTAAATGTAGCAATTAATAGTTTGTAACTTCCTCAATTTTCTGTAAATGCAAACATTTCTTAATAGCTGGATGATGTTTTGAGCACACTTCAGTTCTTGGCATCAAAGAGCATCTGACTTTGTTTATTCACATCTTACTGCTACTCTTTGGAAATGCGTACAACTTTCATATTTTCAAGTCCCTCTTGCCCAAACAAGTTTACTTTCCAATAATCACCTTAAAATGTTCCTAACTATCCTCCTGAATGGTTTAGATGTGCATAATGTTGTCTTTTGTACAGTTTCATCTATTAAAATAATTTGCTCCCTTTTTCTTTCCCTAGTCTCTGATCTCACTTCCCTCCCTCCTTCCATTTTAAAATTCCATCCATCTATCCATCCATCCATCTTAACCTATCTTCCTTCCTTCCTTCCTTCCTTCCATTTTAAAATTCCATCCATTCATCCGTCTATCCATCCATCCATCTTAACCTATCTTCCTATCTTCCTTCCTTCCTTCCTTCCTTCCTTCCTTCCTTCCTTCCTTCCTTCCTTCCTTCTTTCCTTCCTTCCCCCCTTCCTTCCTTCCTTTCTTCCATTTTAAAATTCCATCCATTCATCCATCTATCCATCCATCTTAACCTATCTTTCTTCCTTCCTTCCCCCCTCCCTCCCTCCCTTCCTTCCTTCCTTCCTTCCTTTCATTTTAAAATTCCATCCATTCATCCATCTATCCATCCATCCAACCTATCTTCCTTCCTTCCTTCCTTTTTAAAATTCCATCCATCCATCCATTGATCTTAACCTTCCTTCCTTCCTTCCTTCTTTCCTTGCTCTCTTCCTCCCTTCCTCATCACATTGACCAATCTGGGTTCCTACATCATGCTTTTCAAGGTTTCCTTAAACATGGTTTATTGAGTACACGATAGTAGACTAGTTTACAGACAACACTACCTGGAGTCACACAAGTTGTGAAGCTAAACTCAATTAGCCACACATCCAGATTCCTTCCCTCTATACCTTTTTTTGGCATACAAATATTGAAGCTTAAACTTTGGAGCTTTCTTAAGTTTATGATATTTTCCATGTTTTTTCTTTTGCATGTGTATACTTTCTGCAGGGTGGGGATACTTTAGTATACTATTTTTTTTTAAATTTTAGAGTAACTTTTTTTTTTAAAAAGAGGTCACTTCTAAAGGAAAATTAAAACATTGCCCTGCCACATAAAACTTGAATTCCTTTGGAGTAGTTGATTTTATTTTGAGAAAGCTTTGTTGTAGCTGATTGGTCCATCAGGGCAAACCGAGTCAAATCAGATCAATCCAATCAATTAGAGGTCTATATGGAGATTCTCAGTCATCCAGGTCATGGTTGTCCCAAAGGTGCTTTTTCGAGAAGCAACTGGACCTTTTTTTTTGTTTGTTTTCTTTGAAAATGTTTCTCTTCTCATCCAAGAAGCTTCTTCAGCTCTGGAGCATCTTGGATGAGAAGGGAAACATCTTCAAAGGAAAAACAAGGAAGTCCAGTTGCCTCTTGAAAATACTTCTTTGGGCCAATCAATTAGACTTCTAGCCCCCCCCCCTCACTTTTTTTTTTAAGTAGGAAGATCTGTGCATGTACATTTATATCCAATTGTCCAAACTGACTGGTATGTTCAAGTCAATGGCCTAAATTTAATTAAACTGGATGCTCGAGTTGGCTCAAACCAGATTCACACATAGCTATAATATTTTCTAAGCAGCAGAAATGAAACTCATTAAAAAGCTCCACAGCATATAATATATCGTGATGGTAGCAACTTAAAAATGTCAGGTAGAATAAGCATTTCCTGCCTGGTGCTGTAAAGATTAAGAAAGAAGGTGTCAGATCTATCTTCCCAGGTTGGGAAGTGCTAAGGAGGGAAACGAACAGAGGATAAATATTCTTCCCACAACCAAAGAAATACCTTCATTGGGTACAAGCCATAATCCAACAATAACATCTGCATTCTACACAGATGAAATGTGAATAATCCGGCAGAGGATGGGATACAATAAAATGGACAGTGAAATGTATCTCCACTTTTAGATGTATTGGGATGTTCATACCTACCTAGTTACAACAGATAGTACTTACCAACCTACATAACATACACACCTAGTTCCAACAAAAAGAAGGACTAGGGAGTGATATGATATGATATTATATGATGTGATGTGATATGATATGATAGTATTGATGGGGCTGACACAATGAAGAGAGTGGTCAACCTATTCTCCAAAGTACCTGAAGGCAGAACAAGAAGCAACGGATGGAAACCAATCAAGGGAATGGCAACCTAGAACTTAGGATAAATTTCCTGACTGTTGGAACAATTATTGATGGAACAACTTGCCTCCAGAAGTTGTGAATACTCCAACACCAGATAAGAAGACATTGGACAGCAATTTGTCTGGAACAGTATAGGATCTCTTGTTTGAGCAGGTGGTTGGATTAGAAGACCTTTGAGGTCCCTTCCAAACCTATTGTGCTATATTCCATGTTCTATAAATTGTTCCTCCACTTTTAGAGTCATTGGGATACTCAATGCTGGAGGGAAGATAATTTCCAGGCAAGGATGGCTCAAATTAACACAACCGGGCAATCTCTGAAGCCCACACAGATGCCTTTGCAACTTCTGAAGACCTCTTGGCCTGCTGTTCCTTCTCCTTCCTCTTCCAATCAAGGATAAGGGATCATAGATATTGACTTTTCTGACTTTGTCCTTCGAGTGTTCACTTTTATCAAGTGAACAGGCAGCAGCCACGGCTAAATTGAGGAAGGGTCATCTAGCGAGGTTCTGTTCCTTTGCACGATGCACTTGGATGTGTCATTGTGGTTGAAGAATAAAGGGGGGAAAAACTTTTGGGGGCACATTAAAGGTCTGAAGAACATACCTCAGGCATGTTCCTTTTTTGGGATGGCTTCTCCAGTCACAAAATGGCTGCTACAATAGGTGTTCAATCAGTTCGAAAGACCCATTTACTCAAAGCTGTTGAGGTTGCTGCAAGTATCCACTCATTTAATTTCCTACAAATGGGGGGGGGGGAACCCATGTTTGTCCCAGAAGCCTTTTCGTTAAATAAAGACCTCATGCTTGTGTTATTGTGTTTCGTTGCAGGATGCCAATCTTCCCATGGAGTTATCCTACACATACTTAAAATAAACCGGAAGCTCATAATATAAAAGCGATCTACTTTAATTCTCAAGGTAGGCATGACCTCAACCTTTGTCCTGTCACCTTTTCCAATTTCTTCCCTGCAAGCCAAAGAGATGGATTCATTTGTGCGTGTGTGTGTGTGTGCAAAGCATGGAACAAAACACCGTGGTGGTTTTTTTCAAGGGTGGGGAGAGATGTGTTTTTCGGTTGTGCCACGTAGCAAAGAACATGTTTGCTCCCTCTTCTGCAGGCTTCTTTCCTTTCCTAAGTCAGTGGTCCTTTCACACAGTTTCACTTCCTTTTCTGGAGATGTTTGTGAGCCTCGCTCCAGTTTCTGATTTGCTCTTTGCAAGAGAAAAGGCCTAATTTTAGAACTGGGAGTTCCCCCCTCCCCTTGCCCACACAGCTGCAGAGAAAGCCAGGTGGGCTAAGAGAGTGAGGGACACTGTATCCCTTGGTAGGATTCAGTATTGATCTTTCTTCAGAGAGAATTGGCTGGTTCTTTTTTAAAAATATGGATTAAGCAATGAATCCCGTGGAACTACTTAGGGCAGTTGAAGGAAAACTCTTAAGAAAATACAGGAACAACAAATTATCTTGGGGGGGGGAGGTGCCCACCACCACAAAAAGCATCAAATTCTTCTAAGCAGGAACTTAGACCCTTTTTTAAAAGTCCCCTTCCATCTTGATGCAATGAGTTTAACTGATGTAGTAACAAAACCTAGCAACTGCTTTCTCACAATACGTTCATCTTCCTTAGATTTAACACTAGTTCGTTTTCCTGTAGCTGGATAAGTTGTAAGAATTAGGCAGTTGGGTCACTTTATGGCACATAGTATTCTAGGATTCTGTGGTAGGGTTGAGATTACATATGGATTAAACTCAGTGTAAGCACCATGCAGTTTTTCTAGGTCCAAGAAAACCAGCAACCACTACCCAACTCCAGGTTGGTCTAGTCTAGTCCAGTGTTCCTCAACGAAGATTGTGGACTTCAGCTTCCAGAATTCTCCGGCCACTTGCTTGAAGTTCCAAAAGTGCTTTTTTAAAGAGGCAACTGCACTTCCTTGTTTTTCTTTGAAGCTGTTTTGCTTCTCATCCAAGAAGCTTCTTCAGCTTGGATGCTGGCTGGGGAATTCTGGAAGTTGAAGGCCACAGATCTTCAGGTAGGCAAGGTTCTGAGCTTCTTCTTGGATGAGAAGCGAAACATCTTTAAAGAAAAACAAGGAAGTCCCATTGCCTCTTGGAAAAGCACCTTTGGGACAACTATGACCTAGAGGACTGAGAAACTCCGTAGACACTTGCTTGACGTTCACACACCTTCCAGCCACCAAAGTTGAGAAAGAAGAGAACATTTGTTAGCTCAGGGTTGAATTGTGATGTTCTGAGCTTGGTTGTTCAAGAACACTGCTGTAGTCTAACACACCGTGTGAACTAGGCTTATAAGATAATCAGAGTGGTCCAGTGATGATGGTGTTGGACCACAAAGAAGATGGCTCATATCTAGCCTCTCCTTGGTAGCTCCTGGGTGACTTTGGAGAATGTGACTGGGCTAAAATCGTCTAGAGGGGTTTCTGGTTCAGAAAAAAAATGGGGTTCACAAGACTTGCAAGTGTTTCTTCTTAGCAGTGACGATCAGATAGCATGTACCAATGTTGGAAATATTCATTGCTAAACTATGATGCTTTTTTAGCTTGGATGGCTTTAAAAGAAGGTTGCATCTTTCGCTACTTGAAGACATGTGGCCTTCAACTCCCAGAATTCCCCAATCACCACTGGTATAGATCAAGACAGAATAGTGTGGTCAATTGGTTATTAGTCTGGCCATGTCTCTGTTGTAGTCTATACAAGGACAATAATTAGTTTCATGTGGATCATTTCATTATGAACCTATTACATTAAATTTTCCGTCTTCTGAAGGACACCATTAATTGGGAAGGCTTGCTGGGCAAGTGGAAAATGACCATTGTTTTCCAGACTTTGCAAGGGATTCAATGCTTATTTTTAACTGATCCCGTTTCTTTGATTCTTAGAAAAAAAAATGCTAAATCCTACTTGCTTCAGTTAGTCTTCAGTTAGTCTTTTAAATGTCTTTTCTTTCTGGCTGTTCGTGGCTGTTTGTGGTTTCTCTACAGGGTATGTGTTGTTTTAGCAGAGAAGGAAGTATAAAAATACCCACTGCATTAATTTATGCCTGCCTTCTTACCCTTCAAAATATTTCAAGTGGCAACTTTTCTAAAGTCAGATGGTGCCACAATAAAAAAAACAACAATTAAACAAGAAAGCAAACAACAACAACAAAAATAGGTTGGCTCTGTGGATTAAAATAACAAGGCAGGCAACAATATTAGTAAAATGAAGCAGTCTTGCAAATAATATGAGTCGCTTTTCAGAGGTGATGGGTAGCAGAAAAAAAAATAAATAAACAAAAAACAAATAAACGAGCAACAATGTTTGATCATTTGAAGAGCAGCAAAATCCTTGCCTTTTTTTTTTTTTAGCTGCTAAAAATGGGAAGAAAGAGGTTTCCATTCCATGATCATGAGAAGTGGGCAACCCAAAGCAAAGTAGCATTGCTTAGAAAACCTTGTTACTGGTTATTAATTGCAATGTCTGGAAAAACAGAATAACAGAACCACAAGTTGGAGGGGACTCTGGAGGTCTTCTAGTCCAACCTCTTCAGTTCTAACTAACTGGTGGGAACTTCATCTATATCTGGAGGGTGAGCCAAGCAACTTCAACAAATCTTATTGGAACAGGTTTGTCAGTGTTCAAAATAGCTTAGTTTACTCCCTGGAGTACATATATCAAGATGATGAGTCTTGTTATCAAAGTAGCTTGGTCTACTCCATGGACCACAGATGACACATCTTGAGATCTTTTTCTCTCTCTCATCACAGTTTATCATGACTTATTTCCAAAGGTGCATTTCTAAAAAGCAACTGGATTTTCTTGGTTTTTTTTTCCTTTAAAAATGTTTTGCTTCTCATCCAAAAAGCTTCTTCAGTTCTAACTGACTGGTGGGGAATGGAAAGGTTTATAAAGTTCCCCACCAGTCAGTTAGAACTGAAGAAGCTTCTTGGATGAGAGGTGAAAGATTTTCAGAGAGAGAAAAACCAAGAAAGTCCACTTGCCTTTTAGAAAAGCATCTTTGGGATAACCGTGACCGGGATGATGGAGAATCTCCATAGACACATCTTACTTTTTTTTATTTATTTTAAGGTCTTGCACAGTCTCTCCTATGTTGCTTTCTACTGATTCTTCTCATATCTTGGGTGGTAATGGACGGGTCTATTTTGGGAGTGAAAATGTTGCTTCGGTTACAAGTCCTTTCCATCCATGACTTTGTGCTCACAACTATTCATGCAGCTCGCAGCTGCTCACATCAATGCCAACGGAAATCCACTGAAACTAACCATCAGTGGTGATTTTTTCCCCCCTCCTTAATCAACTTCACCATGATGCATCAGCAACTGCCTTTGGTACCTAACCAAGAATCAGGAACAATACTTGTCTCTAAACTGAGTAGGAAATGTCAGCAAGAACCACAGATGCTTAGATGACCATCTTGTTCTGACTGAATGGGACAAGAGTCACAAAGACCAAGAGTGACTTCTCTTGTTGCCCTTGTAGTTTGTTTCTTTGCATGTAAACCCAACATGGAGGTGGAGAACCTAGGATCCTTCACAAATGGTTGAGCTATATTTTTCAACATCTTTCACCACTAGCTTTGTTGACTGAGAAGATTGGGAATTGAAATTTGATAATTCTGGAATAACAACAACAACAACAACAGCAACAACAACAACAACAACAACAATAATAATAATAATAATAATAATAATACCATCAAACATCCACATCTGCCTATCCCAGGTCCTGGGTAAGGACTCAATAGGTAGACAAAATGCCAAATCCAGTCTGAACATCTGGCTGACTGTGCGATGATCAATAATAATAATAATAATAAAGTTGGAAGGGACCTTGGAGGTCATCTAGTCCAACCCCCTGCTCAGGCAGGAAACCCTATACCATTTTGGACAAATGGCTGTCCAGTCTCTTCTTAAAAACTTCCAGTGTTGGAGCATTCACCGCTTCTGGAGGCAGGTTGTTCCACTAGTTAATTGTTCTCACTGTCAGGAAGTTTCTCCTTAGTTCTAGGTTGCTTCTCTCTTTGGTTAGTTTCCACCCGTTGCTTCTTGTCTTGCCTTCAGGCGCTTTGGAAAATAGCTTGACTCCCTCTTCTTTGGGGCAGCCCCTGAAGTTTGCTGGAGATCAGTCATGGGCCCTACTAGGGACCCAGAAGCACATTTGTGTGGACAGCTTGATCCCATGTTAATGCAGCAAAAAATGATCTCCCAAAGCTAAACTGATACATTTCTTTTTGTGGAGTTGTTTTTTATTATTATTCGTATGCTGATAATGCCCCCTTTTTTATGTCCTATCGTACCTAGTAAGAAAATCATGACATTTAACTTAGTTATTGAAAATCTGATATACTAAGGAAGGCATGCTCAAAATTCTTCAAGAATGGGGTTGAAATTCGTACTTTTACTGGCCAAAAATAAATATTCATAGGAGTTGCTCATCCATCCTGCTTGAAAAGATTTATTAAAACTTGAGCAGTGAATTCTATTTTCGCTGTTTAATTTTATGAGCAGATAGATAAACCAGGAGGATTTTTTTAAAAAATGATATACGTCAAGATTGTCCTGGTCAATTTGAAACACTTTATGTTGGTTTTAATGTGCCTGATTGGCATGTGGGCTTAAGCTTCCCTATTGATATCAGTGATGGAAAAAACAAACCTTAATGTTGGTATTACTGTGCCAGCCTATTAAATTAAAATATTAAAATGTCTTGATCTTTATGTATGTTACGGAAGCCTCAACCTGACTAGGTAACTGTCAAGAAAGAGCTGAATAGAGATTAAGGAAAAGGGGACACAATTTTTGATTTGCAATCTTAACTTATAATTGCTTCCTTGAGATCACACATTCCCTCTGTTTCAACATACAGATGTTTCAATGTCCTCATTGGGCATCTGGATATTTTTGAACCTTGAACAGCAGAAATTCATAAGAGAAGTCTCTGCCATTATTGCTTGGGTTACACACCCTGCTAAGCTGTAATTATGGTTTGCAAGCCAACTCTGGTTCATAAAACACAGTAAGCTGAAATCAACCAGACTGAACGTTGACTTTGAGTGTTCTTTGAACCCAACAATATCATAGGAAGCTTATATCTCCTATAAATGATGACAAAGCTATTATCAGTTAATATTTTTCAATCTGGACCAAATGCCCAGAAAATCTTCTCAATGTCCTCTCTGTATTTTGGCATAAGTATCCAGTCCTCGTTGATCGTACGGAACCCAACCATCAGAAGCAATTTTAGCTGCTTCCAATGATCTCACCAAATTTGAAGCAAAGAAATCCAGGTTTTGGGTGGGAGTTCTGATCTTCCATCACTGTCTCAATCTGGAGTTCTTCATGTAATAGTTTAAGAAGCAGCTACCAGAATAAGCAGTGAGAAACAGCTCACTCTCGTTCTGATTTCACGAGAAGCTGAAACTGGGAAAGAGGATGTTTCATAATTAAAAAAGCCCTCTCTGCTTTAGAATATCTACACCACTAGAATCTTACAAAAGTCCTAAAGCGACTGAACATAATTAAGTGGAATGAAAACCTCTAGAGTGGGGATTCTTTTGGAGAATATGCCTCGGAAAGATTTTTTTTTAACTCTACAGTGAAATTTTGCCCGTGAAAAGATGTGATCTCAGAATATAGAACATAGAAGCTAGAAGGGATCTTGAAGGAGTCTCTCCATCTTGGATAAATGGTTGTCCAGTCTCTTCTTGAAAATCTCCAATGATGGAGCACGCATAATTCCAGGAGGCAAGCTACTCCATGGATTAATTGTTCTCACTGTCAGAAAATTCCTCCTTAGTTCCATATTGGGTATATCTAGTTTTAATTGGGTATGTCTAGTTTAATGAAGAGAAGGACGAGGGGGGACATGATAGCAATGTTCCAATATCTCAGGGGCTGCCCCAAAGAAGAAGGAGTCAAGCTATTCTCCAAAGCGCCTGAAGGCAGGACAAGAAGCAACGGATGGAAACTAATCGAGGAGAGAAGCAACCTAGAACTAAGGAGAAATTTCCTGATTGTTAGAACCATTAACCAGTGGAACAACCTGCCTCCAGAAGTGGTGAATGCTCCAACTCTGGAAGCTTTTAAGAAGAAACTGGACAGCCATTTGTCTGAAATGGTATAGGGTTTCCTGCCTGAGCAGGGGGTTGGACTAGATGACCACCAAGGTCCCTTCCAACTCTATTCTATGTTCTATGTATTATTTAGTGTATTATATTTGCTATTGCAATTCATGAAGTAATGACTGAAGCTATCTTTAATTATCCTGCTGAGTCAAGAGATACTTTTAAGAGGTATACATTAGGTCTATTTTTTTTTAGGTGTATAAGGGTCACTTCCTTTCCAACCTTTATCTGTTGCATGGTGGATTCCAAGAATTTCAACTTTCATTCCAAAATCAAATAACTTCCAAGGGATTAGAATAATTCTGTTTCCAATTGTGGTTATAAGTCAGGGGCTCTCTTATTCCATTTTTCATGGTACAATCCTCTTTCTCTGGAACCGTGCATGCTTCATGGCTTCCAAACCTTTAATTAAATCCAAAAGAGACATTCTGTTTCAACTGGGAATGGATTTTTCCAACTATACATAGGTATGCATCATCAGAAATGCTATGGAGTTACGGGAAACTAAGGACAGAACATCCCTTCTACCATCTCTCAAATCAGTTTAAAAGTTCCATGATGGGAAAGGAGAAATTCTCAAACACTCTAAGAATAGGGTAGAAAAGCAGAGACACCTTTTGCAGAAGAAGGCAGTTTACGACAAAATCTCCATATAGATTTTGGAACAGTAATTACTATGATTCTACTGACTCAGCTATATTTACATCTGAATACTGTCCTGTCCTTGGACTTGTAGAGTCTGAATTTTTTCTAATTATACTTCAAAATTCTATGTCTTCAACAAAGAAGTGATTCTATAGATAAGGGTTTTGACCAAAAAGAGTAATATGACCTAGAACTTGTCAAGTTAGTCTAGAAGAGATGTCCATTGCAATAAATGATCTCCAGCTGAAATTAGTATGTTATTGATTAACTATGCATTTTTGAAATATGTGAATCCTAAATGAAATAAAGACGACCTTGATATCAAGTTGAAGACAGAGAAAGAAAAGAGAGCAAAGTGTTAATGAAGCCAAAGAGCACTATTAATTAGTGACCTATAAATAAGTGACAATAGATTGATTGTCCCTCTGAAGATGAACCACAGTGACACACCTTAGTACAAAAACCTACCTTTACTTCATTGAAGATTTCAACAGTAGATCACTGAAACCTACTGGGGTCAACAACTGATCAGTCTTGATCTTACCTAGCATTCAAGTAGACTCTTGAAGAACAATTGTTGATACTCTTCAAGTTTTCTAAACAATCATAATTCCACAGAGAATTTAGGAATGAAAAAAAAGTGTACTTACTTCATTGGTGTGGCCTTCTATGATCACAATTCACCATCGGTGTAGATCCAGTCTCAACTGGAGATGATGCCTTTATGACTGGAAGAAACATAGAAGACCTGTACAGTTTATCAATGCATATGGAAGAACCCAATCTAAGAGACGTACAATATGTTTCTCTAGTGAAGTCTGACTCATATCTTTGTAGGGTGTTTTGTTCAGATGGTTTCTTATAAATCAAATCTAATGTGCTAGACCATTGTTTGTGAAGTGCTGGTTAACCCTTGGGAGGGGGGGTGTCAATGCTAATTAATTAAACAATGCATTTAGTGGCAGAAGATTATAGTTTTTTGTATAAAACAAAGGCATGTGGCTCCAGTAATGAATTGTTCTGTTCCTGGAATTCATGGGAAGAATGTCAGTTTGCATTGTTTTTATGGAATTTTGTTGATGTCCATGTCCATCTGGACGTCTTCTGAAATCTCTGGAGATGTCTGTTAAACTGTGACTTCCATAGCCCTTCGTAAATGTAGCATTTTTATAAATAGACTTATGAGGAGATGACCATCGGGCATCCATTATAATGGATCCATGGCATTTGACTGTCCACCCGAAAGAGGTCAAATAGGTTCCCATAAATTTCATTGGTGATCTTTTATGAGAGACCTACAGCTAAGCTAAGAAGTTAATGGCCTCAGAAGAATGGAGATATCCCTGGAGATAGCCCAAACACCATGAAATTCATTATCCATAACCTTAGATGGAATATATATATATAAATGGCCACATTGTCTCCTATTGGAAAGATTTTAGCTTTTTGATCAATATTGAGCTCCAGAAGTGGTGACCTTTTTTGGAAGTTATTGGGGTTGGGACTGAGGGTAATTTGATGGACCTTTAGTACACGTCACCATTGCAATGATCATGTTCTCACATGAAATGTTCTCCTTGTGCTTCCAGGAAAACTCAGCTCTGACTAAAATCCAGATCCCCATTATTAGTAGTATTTGTATTTATTATCAGATTTATTAGTTGCCCATCAGTTTAGTACAATACTATGATCACCATAATACACATAGTATTGAAATCTGCCTATTCATAGAGTTCGTTTTTTCCAAAAGCATCCATTGATTGCTCAACCATAGCTAGGTTGCAGAAATTATCTAGGATAAATGTTGAATGTTGGGATCCTTGATTATATTTTTAATTGTGGTTTTGAATGATTTATTTGAGGCACACAGAGTCTTTCTGGAGTTAGGTAACTTTACAAAAGGCAATAATAATTCTATAAATAAAAATCTAGAACCCCATACTTTTTGCTTCTTTCGCCTTTATAAGATTAATTATTATAGGATTGGGATTATTTAATCCTATTCTATAGGATGAAGGACATAATAAGAATTCTTTACGTAAGGATTCATATGCTGGGTGCCTGGTGGCTTCTTTCACCTTTACAGGTCTGAGATTATTGCAGGATTGGGATTATTTAATCCTAATCTATAGGATTAAGGACGTAAGGAGAATTCTTTAAAAGGATTTATCTCATATACTGAGTGCCTAGTGGCTGTCCCTCCAGAAAAGCCCACCCCAAATGGTCCAAATCAAAAGTCAATGGGCAACGTAGAGAAGAGCAGGACCATAGATTAAACCCTTAATGATGTGGTCAGCTAATTTCTAGGTTGCCCTCGAAGGAAAGAATTAAGATAAACTTAATTAAGAAGTTGGAGAAGAGACAGTCTGAAGTTCAAATGAACTATTGTTCAGACTTGATTGCTTTTGGTCCAAGGATTACTTTAGATCATTGAAGAGCACCAGGTGTACCCATAAGTAGCTAAACCAAATCATCCCCACCCTTTAGGAGAAATGGCATTGCATTTAGAGATGGATGAAGATGCTGTGTATGTGAGTGAGATAATTTAAAAAAGCTCCATCAACATTTTCTTCTCTGCACCTTCTGGAAAATCTGGAACCCGAACTAAATTGGTTTTCACCACTAAGGGTTGTCCAACTAAGCGTGTATCTTGGATCTGATGAGCCCTTGAGAATGAAAGAGCCTTGACTTATGACCGCAGCTGAGCCCAACATTTGCTAAGTGAATTTTGCCCCGTTTTATAAGCTTTCTCGCCACAGTTGCTAAGTAAATCATTGCAGTTGTTAAGTTGCTTAACAACAGTTATTAAGTAAATCTTTGCTTGTCAGGAGGATCACATGACCCAAGGACACGGCAACCGTCATAAACATGAACCAGTTGCCAAGCATCCAAATTTTGATCGCGTGATCAGAAAAAATACTGCAAAGGTCTTAAGTGTGAAAAATGGTCGTCAGTCCCCTTTTTTCCAGTGCCATGGTAAATTCGAATGGTCACTAAACAAATTGTTCTAAGCTGAGGATTGCCTGTAGATTGATTTAGCAGAATTCAACATCTATTCTAAATGTAATTTCATAAAAACAGCAATAACAGCGAGAATGAAATGTACACATCTTTATTGAACTTCTAAAGGTAGAAACGAAGAGGACAAAGGGAGCTGGGTAGATTTCAAGGGTTTCAAGGCATTGGGAGGCTACAGACTGTAACTAGATGATGCAGAAATAGATGTTATTGATCAAACTAGAATCAGCAAAGGAAAAAAAAAAAAGAGAGAGAGAACCCTGGAGTAGGGTCAGAAGAATTCATGATGGAGTTAACAACTTCCGGACTTTGACACAGTCTTCACATGGGTGTTTTCTCCATGCCTCGCTTCACAGGTGTAAGCGTCATGTCTTTCATAATCCGATGCGCTCATTGTCAGGTAAAAACTGCTGGCAAAATATTTGTCACCTTGCTTATTGGCTTTGCTGGTCTCCACTCCAGAGGTGATCTCTTGATTATTGTCACCCTTCCATTTCAGGGTAAAGCCAGGTGGGTAAAAGTTGCTTAAGAGACACACCATGGTGGCCTTATCCAGGCTTTTGATCTCTTCCTGAGATGGAATATAGGCATTCAAAGTAGGTGATACTGTGGGTTGACCTGGAAGAAGAGAAATCATTTTAAGCTTTGAGGAATAAGAGCAAAGCCTGATCAGATTCGTAGGCACATTTCAGTCCAATCCTAAATCCATAGGCAAGTTGGAGACCCATAACTGTGTTCAGCTCTTGGGCCTCTTTTTTTTTTTTTGTTCTTGTTTTTCAATTACCCAGGTAATCATTATTTTTGAAGAATCTCGGGACACAACAAAGCATCTCAAAATGGACATTCAGACAGGGCTTTGATAAGGAAGTCAGATTTATTGTGTAAAAACCCAATTGCTTATGTAAAATCAATTAAGGCAGAAACCTCCTTGAGATACAAGTCAGAACTTACTTTCAAAAGGAAAAATACTTAAGAGATAACAGGTGACCATTTTGAATTATTTCTACCTGAAATATTATTCCCAGACAAGGTATGGTGACATTGAAAAGCAGTCAGGAAAGTAATAATCTGAAAAATAACATCTGGAGCTAGACTAGTAAGTGCTTAGAGATAATGAGAGCCCTCTATCAAGTAAGTAAGTTCTTGTAGCTGAAGAGCGTTGGAAAATAAAGAAAAAAAATTATGATGCAAAAAATAGTTTGGTCCAAACTAATTGATAACGATAAGAATATCTTAGGGTGATGGATTGGAGAAAGCTGATCCTTCTTAAGGAGTATTCAGAATGCCGGTTTTGCTCCCAGCTACTTGGATCTCAGAAAGAGTCCTTTAGTCCTCTTGTAAAGTACCTTCTAAACCTGGAATTGAATTGGTAACGCAACTCTGCTGACTCTGTGATTGCTCCAGACTTTTCACAACTCAGACAACTCAACTTTTCTATGGCATTAATGAAAACACTCTACCATTTCCTGGCTAAGGACCTTCTTCTCAACATGCTGATTTTGTACATGCAGGAATGTTCATTCCCAGTGAATGAAAGAGTTTATCTTGTTAAGGTCTGCTAGACCAAGAAAAAGAGGAAAAAAGTCATGGAGAAGCTTTACAAAATGCTATGGAGAAGGAAAGATTAGAAGGATAAATGGACTTACCTGTGACGGTTAATTGGGTTCCACCTCCGAAGATGAACCACGGTGACATATGGCCATACAAAAACCTCCCCTCATTTTCACGACAGTTCATTGAAGATAGATCCCACCTTGGACAATGAACTGGGTTTCATAAAAGTTCAAAATGGATCTGGAGCAAACGTCGTATTCCGGAAGAACAAAAATGATGAGGTGTGAGTGGTTCATACTTGGACATCACGGAAGCCATTCGTGGACAAGGAGATCATTCAAGAAAATCCAATGGATGCAGTCCCACTGATAAGTGAAGAAAACAGGACAGATTAGAGCCATCGTTCATTTTTACACTGAATTATACAGAAGAGTCACAAAATAGCTTCTAGTGATATAGCCAGTTGTAGAACACTGAGAAGTGTTGGCACTTTTGTCTAAATTAAAGTGGTTTCTTATAAATTAAGGCACTAGATCATTTTGGGGTGTAAGGACCTCCCTAATTATCAGTAGGAAAACTCTTCCAGAAACTTATTTTAATTAATCATATAATGAACATGTTGGCAGCCCAGGGAAGGTTATACCTGGGTTTTTATTAACTAAAATTCAGGAGACATACTGTAATTTCCACTAAAAGCATAACTTTCTACTGGAATTCATGGGGAATGGATCAACCTTTACATTCCTTCTGTGGGCAGTTCCTCTTTGTGTGTTCATTTGTCTTCTTATGGCCTTAGTTGTACAGGTGCTGAAATGTCAGTTCCATAGTTGTGCATGCAGCAGGCTATCGGGAATTAATTTATTTCTGATTAAAATTTATTTATTTTATTTATTTAAAACATGTATATAGCCTTGTGGCTTCCAACTGATATATCTAGTCTATCTGAATTCCATCTGTTTCAAGACAAACAGGTTGTGATTACTTAGGACAATATCCATAGATTTATGCTGGAGCACATGTGAATTGGGACTGAAAACTTGGAAAAAAATGAAATTCACGGAATGGTAATGTCATTATTGATCAGCGGGATGGCTATGTGTAGTATTGGCTACCATGTTGTTGTGATGCTAACTGGAGAGGCTTGTACTCCATCAGCTTTATCTAGTAGATCTTAGGAAGGAGAATAAAATCGTGCAAATTCTTTGGGCAAAGTTAAAGAAAGGCTTGATGACCCTTGATACATTTCATAATTTGATTGAGGATAGGTCACTGTATGGAATGCTACCCTTGAGATCCTTGTGGTCCATCCCTTAGGCATGAATAAGTCCTCCTGCCAGCCTAGAGGCCATGGCATTTGTAAAATCAAAAAGTCACTTGTGAAGTCTTTTCCTTAAACTTTGTTATGAAGAGGGATAATTTTACATTGAGGGGCTGCCTTATTGGCATTAAATGCCTATAGCAGCCTGGTTTGGAAACACCTAAAGCCTATCTTTATAAACTTGGTTGTTCCTAGTCTCTGAAGAAAGGATTCATAACAGTGTTTTTGTGTTTTCCAGGTCCAAAATAACACCATATTCCAGAAAGTGCATGCTGATTGTTAAATGAGGTGAACTTCCATGTGATGAAAGGCGTTTGGTATAGACATGAGAGGTCGTAGATGTTCTAGAAGTTCTTCTAGATCTGAAAAGTAAGATTACCCTCAGCCCAGCCTAACCTCCAAATAGTTCCTGATTGGTTATCCTAGACACCATACAATCTAAACATGATCTATCATTGTTTCTCATCCATCTGGTACCTTTGAGATATGTTGGGTCAGCAATTTCCAAAATTCCAATACCCCATGACCAATTTAATACATTCCAGTAAAGTTGAAGACACTTATGAAAAATGTCTCATTCCTAGCACAATAATGCATGGTGATATCCTCATGTTCATCAGGTCCTGAGCAACAGTGATAGAGTGTGACTTTTAATCTTGGAATCTTTTTCCCAGATCAGGTTACTAACTGGATTTCTGTGTTTAAAAAAGCTTAAGCATCTGAGGAGACAGGGGGAAAGCTTGCGTTTTCATTAAAGAATGTTTAGATTTCATAGGCGGTTTCTCGTGATGGTAAAATGTGGAAAGCCTAATTTATGCTGCCTTCATGGACACAGAGAAGCTAAAAACTGTAGGTGGGAAATCAAAATCTTAATTCAACCCACTCTGGCCCCAGGTTTTATCCTATACATTCCCAGGTCTACTATCCTCAATGTAATACACTATCATTTGGAACCAGAGGGGGAATAACTTGTGTGAGTGGATAAATATAGAAAAACTTCACGGCATCTGAAACTAGATGTGCCCTTTCTTCAATGACAACGGATTCAGCTCTCTCCTTCTTAATATTGGAGCTGGCTGATATCTGTGAGGAACAAAATGTTGAAACCATAAAGCCTTGTCTTCCCACAACTACTCCTCTTAATAAATTCGGCAAAACAATCACACAAATGAAATACATCCATCTTTATTAATGTGCTGACAGTAGAATCTAGCAGATCAAGAGGGGGGAATCGGTTTGAAGGGCGAAGGCATGGAGGGGATACAAAGAGTGTAGCTACATGGGATTGAAAGAGACACTATGGATCACACTAAAGTTTAGGAAAGAATGAATGAGACCCCAAGAGAAGGGACCCCTGTCTCCTGCCGAATGGCAGGAGAGGATACATGACGGAGTTAACAACTTCCAGATTTTGACACGCTCTTCACAATGGTCTTTCCTTCATGCGTCACTTGACAGGTGAAAGTGCCATATTTTTCATAGTCAGACGCACTCAGTTTCATGTAACTGCTGGCAAGGTATTTGTCCCCTTGCTTGGTGGCCTTGGCTGTCTCCACTCCAGATGTTATCACTTTATCATCACACTTCCATTGCAGGTCAAAATTACGTGGGTAAAATTCGCTGATGAGACAGACCACAGTATGTGGGTTCGGGCTTCTGATCTCTTCCTGGGAAGGAGCAAAGACTTGCACCGAAGGAGATACGGTGGGCTGACCTGGAAGAGAGGAAGATCTCATGAAGTTCTACACTGCATCTTAAAACTTCAACACAATATTGACAGGGTAACTAGATTGATAAATATATAGACAGTTTTCCTCATCAAGACAGCAGGGGAGAGAAACATCAAGGCAAACTTTTTCAGAATAGTGTTTGATATTCCATTGTTGCAGTCTACCAACAATTCTTTTAGTTACTTCTGTGAAACACTAAGATTTTCACCAGAAATTCTATGAGTAATATTTCTTACAGAGTCTCACTGTTATTTTTTACATCTGTTTCTCTTACAAGAACATTTGGAAGAGCAATAACTTTCTGATGACCTTGAACCTTACTTGAGTAACCATTATTTTTCTGTGCAATTAGTAGAAGACAGAGAAGACTGCATCAACAGAACATCTGGACAACAGCATGCCTTAGGGAGATGTACAGCTTGTAAATGGGTTTAACTATACCAATTATGAATTAGAATTGTTGAATTTTTTTCTCTCTACCACGCCAGAAGATTAGAAACTTAAGAGACTTCTGTATATTCAGATTCTCACTCCCCTGCTGGTTTCTCTCCCTACATGTGTGAGTTTCAGAGAGAAGAGCAATAAATTATTTTTAGTTCCTGAATGCAGTGATGTTCCACAGTGGAACAGTCGATCACATGACCTCCTATCAAAAAGCAAGAATCTTTCTCCTGGGAATCACATTTTTATTACATAAGAGAATTAAAGGACAGAAACAGAGTTGACATTCATAGCAAGTATACCTCTCTTGGAAGTCAACCCAACTTTCTAAGAGCATTTAATGTCAAAGAAAAGGTGGTCCAATTTCCCAACCCAGATTTTTTTCCGACATTTTGTGGAGAACCTCTTAGAGAAGAGAATCCAATTTATGTTAGATTCCAACTTCATGAGCGATGACTTGAAAACTCATTCTAAGTTGGTCCCTATAATCCAAAATTGATAAAATGTTCTTCTGATCTCCTTATTCCAAGTCATCAGATTGAAAGAATACATATGACATGCATGCTACCAGACGTCTCTCACAAAATACATCTTACATTTAATAGGATGTTACTTATTTTTCCCACTCAGCTGATCAATTATTTAAGGACTCTTCTCAAATTATGCTTTGAAAGAAATATTTAGGATTTAAATTGTCTATCATTTGTTTAACATATGAAGGAGAAAAAGAGAAGAATTCTGAACATCTGGAAAAAGAGATGACGTGAAACTTGGTAGTCCATTGCTTGCCTATTGTATTATTTATTTGAGATTAATGGTTTTGAATTTAAGGCTTATCCCAATGGCTAAATGTTTATGGTTTGATATGAAGGTGGTTGATCATAGTTTGGACAAAATAGAAAAAGACAATTTGACCAAACTCCTATATGACTTGCTAAAATGAAAGTTGGATGGGCCATCATTCTACCACAAGGGATCAATGCCGCTTCTGTTTCCCTTCACAATCATACCACATTCATTAACCCCTTTAAAGGTTGTTTAGGAAAGACCCCAACAACTGAGAAATGGATGGTTCATTCCCATAGCCACTTCTGCAAAGTTAAGCCAAGGAGAAATGGTGTCCTCTGAACCTGTGGCTGGTATCTTCTCATATTCATATGCTATCTATATAATATTATACATCATATCCATATGGTAGCTCTTATGCACAGAATCAGAGAGATGCTCACCCCTGCATCTGAAACATTTCTCTAGGGGTTACTTTTGTGACAGAATCTGAATATTTTCCTGAAAGGCGGAGGTGCATAATTTGGACAATCACCATCATCGCTCTAAATCTAACCCTAGATCTACTGGTAGATCCTGCTGCAGATTCCCTTTCAATTAGAGGAAAACCACTGGCCAGAATCTATTGGAGTTGGGCGGCTATAGTAAAACTTGAACAAATAAAACAAGAAAAAATAAGAAAATATCAGGATACATTGACTGATTTTGGAATGAATGATGGACTGTTGATCAAACATTCCAACATTCCCTTGCAATTTTGATGTCTGATTTTTTTAAAAAATGACCCCAATATTTTTGACCCTTCTCTGCCATATCTCTCAATAGTTTAAGAAGATGGACCGCTTTGATGACCAAACAATCAAGCAATGTATCGTATTGATAAGGTATCATATCATACTTTGGCTTATTTAATTCTATCTGGAAAAATCTAACCACACAATGACAATATCAAACTTTCACTCAACCCCATTCTATTCCATTGAAAGGACTATATTACAAACTAATCTCTCAGTTTTTCTTTAACCGAAGAATAGCTACTCCTGAGTGTAAAAGTAGCCATAAGTAAGATTTCTGAAAACCTCATTGACCCTGATCATGAAAATCAAAGTGTACCTGGGAACACCGATGATAAATAACATAGATTTGAATTAACATAGATTTGACCTGGTGTGAATATTCAGTTCTTATTGAAAGTAATCACCATTGATGAATCAAAAGCAACCCTAAAATCAAAGGAGTTAAAGTGGATAAAAAGGAGGAAAAAGATGAAAAAAATGAAAATACCACATGCAGCAAGAGATCGATTAATTGACTTACCTGTGACGGTTAGCTGGGTCCCTCCTCCGAAGACATACCACAGTGATGCACAGCTATACAAAAACCTAGTGTCATTTCATAGCAAAAAAGTCACAGAGATTTTAAAGAGAAAAATCATAAACCTCTGTTTCATATTAGAACAGGACAGGAGATGTCCTTGATATGGTTATTTCAATTTTCTTAAATCCCATGGAGTGCATTTTTTTGGGGGGAAAAAAAGCCAATGGCCCATTTTCAGAGCAGTAAAAAACGGGCCTGTTGGTGTTTTATAAAGATCTCTGGATATAGAGAGATTTCTTGAAGATTGAGTTAAATGTAAGAAGCTCAAGTGTCTGCAGCTTTTTCACTTTAGCAAATATAAGCTATGTTTAAGAAGGCACGACAAGTTACTTTGTAGGTATCAAAATTTTGTCTATGCTCAAACTGTTTTTGATGAATTTAAGCCAGTGCACTAGATCTGTTGAGTAGATCCACCAGACATGGATCAGTTTTCTGATTCTGAATTATTTTTAATAAATGTCCTCAAGGTTGAAAGCTCAGTGAATCACGCAAGATAGATAGCTTTCAGTTTCTCGGGACACCTTATATGAGGAACACTTCCAAGAAGGCCCTAGACCATGGGTTATGCCTGCTGTTATTCAGATCTACCTGTTGAATTGCTAATAAGGACAACAGATTTTTCTACAATTCTCTACCTGCTTATTCGCAAGTTACCTTAACTGTAAATACAAGAGGTCATTCCTTGTTGTTAATATTGTGCCTTGTGTGGAGACTTGGAATGCTCCATTGTGACTGTGTGATGTCCTTGAGAAGGTGTACCTTCGTGGGAACTCTGGGATAGTTTGTAAAATAAGTTTTGAAATATGTAGAAGTGATAAACAATATCTTCTAAGATAACTCTGGTCTAGGTTTTTTTTTTTTTTTGAGCCACTTGGACCTGAAGAGACTCATAGATCTGAAAAGAATCTGGGATATTTAGATAGTTCCTTAAATGTTGAGTCCTTTTTTCCCCTTTCTTGTTTTGTCCTTAGGAAATGAGGAATTTGCTCTAATCTAGAAGTTGAGTCCTTTAAAACCATCCTCTGGACTTGAACTGTCAATCAGAGCTAAAACATCAATTCCTGAATCTGATAAACACCAGTCATGGTGGAGAGATGGAAGTTTTCTTATTAAATAACCAAAGCCCAGATGTTTTCAAACCAATGGCAAAATATTTATTTGTAGCCCTGCTTGCATCTTTCCATGATGGTCAACGTTTTTTTCCCCTTTTATTGTTAACTTTATAGCATTTTTTCCTTGTATATTTGTTTATAATGTTGCTTTTGGCATGAATTAATAGGTGTACTTTTACTATTTGTGACTTGAGAGATAGTAGATAGATGATAGATAGATAGATAGATAGATAGACAGACAGACAGACAGACAGACAGATAGATAGATGATAGATAGCTATAGATGCTAGATAGCTAGACAGACAGACAACAGACAGACACATAGATGATAGATGATAGATAGCTATAGATGCTAGATAGCTAGATAGCTAGACAGACAGACAGACAGACACAGACAGACAGACAGACAGACAGACAGACAGACAATAAGACTGAAATGTCCCATTCCATCCAATCCTATATATTGATGTCAGCTGGAGGACTGGTTAAAGTTATTGGAAGAATCTCTATGACCCCACATCTCCCTGAATCTGTTAGCATTACTACTAAAGAACAAGGCATTTTCATTTCATATATGTTTACAACACCACTTTTTGCATGAATTAAGGATATGGGTACTTTTACACTTTGTGACTTGAGAGATGGTAGTTCAACTATATATTCACTGTGTATCAGTTGGAGGACGAGGAGTTATTGGAAGGGCTGCCGTGAGCTCATATATTCCCAAATTTGCTAGCATTGCTACTAAAGGACAAGATATTTTCATTTGAAACTTGAGAAGCATTCATGTGTGAATGTATTGCAACATCCATGTAGGGTCCAAAACCAGATGATGGTTCTTGATATTCCCAAGAGAATCAGACCTAGGGTTTTTTTGGGTAACTGTTTAACTGGGCAAAATTGGACCTTGGAAACAGACTGCTTTTCCTTAAAGATAACCAAGTTTATATAGCTCTGTATTCTTGATGAATTTGATGAAACAATCACGCAAATGAAATACATCCATCTTTATTAATGTGCTGACAGTAGAATCTAGCAGATCAAGAGGGGGGAATCGGTTTGAAGGGCGAAGGCATGGAGGGGATACAAAGAGTGTAGCTACACGTGATAGAAGGAGACACTATGGATCACACTAAAGTTTAGGAAAGAATGAATGAGACCCCAAGAGAAGGGACCCCTGTCTCCTGCCGAATGGCAGGAGAGGATACATGACGGAGTTAACAACTTCCAGATTTTGACACGCTCTTCACAATGGTCTTTCCTTCATGCGTCACTTGACAGGTGAAAGTGCCATATTTTTCATAGTCAGA
Source organism: Crotalus tigris (assembly GCF_016545835.1). Classification (NCBI taxonomy): domain Eukaryota; kingdom Metazoa; phylum Chordata; class Lepidosauria; order Squamata; family Viperidae; genus Crotalus; species Crotalus tigris. The sequence goes on from NW_024100632.1 coordinate 240,131, forward strand.
CGCACTCAGTTTCATGTAACTGCTGGCAAGGTATTTGTCCCCTTGCTTGGTGGCCTTGGCTGTCTCCACTCCAGATGTTATCACTTTATCATCACACTTCCATTGCAGGTCAAAATTACGTGGGTAAAATTCGCTGATGAGACAGACCACAGTATGTGGGTTTGGGCTTCTGATCTCTTCCTGGGAAGGAGCAAAGACTTGCACCAAAGGAGATACGGTGGGCTGACCTGGAAGAGAGGAAGATCTCATGAAGTTCCACACTGAATCTTAAAACACAAGTAACTAGACTGATAAATGTATAGACAGTTTTCCTCATCAAGACTGCAGGGGAGGGAGTGGGGAAAACGTCAAGGCAACATTTCTCAAAATAATACGTTGATAAGATGGTAAAAATCATAAGACCCCCTTCTTAAGAGAGAGAAGAACATTATTTAAAAGTTAACACCACAAGGAGCTATTATGTACCATGGACAAAAGAGATTCCTATTGTTTGGTATAGGAGCCTAAATAAAACTTTTATTTTAAATGATTTGTTCTCCCAAATCATTGGCCGTCTACCAACAATTCTTGTAGTTAGTTCTTTCCATCAGAGTAAGATTTCCTGCATGTTCCCACTTAGGAATATCTGCAGGTATCCGCAGGGGAGTTACTTTCCAAAATTATTTCTCTTAGAAGAACATTTTGAAGAGGAAATAGTTTTCTGATTATTTTAATCTTGCTTGAGCAGCAATTATTTTTCTTTGCATTTTGTGGAGGAGAAATGGGACTGCATCAAGACAACATCTGGACAACAGCATTGCTTAGAGAGAAGTACAACTTGTAAATGAATTAGATTTTTTTTAGAAAAAAATTCTCTATCATGCCCGGAGGAAGATTAGAAACTAAGTACCTTCTGTCTATGCAGATTGCTTACCCCCATGTTGGTTTTTCTCTCTCTCTACATGTGTGAGTTTGAGAGAGAGGAAGAGAAATAAATTATTTTTAGTTCCTGAATGCAGTGATGTTCTTTCTCTGTGCTGGAATAGTCAACTATGTGAGCTGAAGTATGAATTCTTTTCCTAGGAAACACATTTTGACTGCACAAGAGAATTAAAGGGCAGAAATAGAGTTGAGTTTCATGGAATGCATTGATGCCAACCCAACTTTCCAGAAACATTCAAACTCAATGGTTCAAATGTTTAGAGCTGAGTTTCATGTCAACCCAACTTTCTAAGAACATTTAAACTCAATGCCAAAGAAAACATGGCCCAATCTCCTAATCCAGATTTCTTTTTACATTTTGTGCATCTCAAATGATCCTCTGAAAGAAATATATTGGATTTAAACTTTTTATCATTGGTTTAATGCATGCAGGAGAAAAATACCAAACTCTGAACATCTGCAAAAGAGATAACATCAAAATTTATAGTCCTTTACTTGCATACTATGTTACTTATCTGTGTTAAATAATTTGAATTTAAGTCTTGTCCCAATTTATCAATTTTGAGGGGAGTAAATGAGAATTATGGTGTGATGTGAAGGTGGTTGATCTTATTAGTTTGAAAAAAAAAAGGAAAAGACAATTCCAGCAAACGGCCATTTATCTTCCTATTGGAAACCCAACACATTAGTTAGATACCACTTTTGTTTCTTTCACAATCATACCATATTCATTTACCCCTTTGAAGGTTGTTTTGGAAGGGACCTCACAACTGAGAAATTCAGATTAATTCACATATCCATTTCTGCAAGTTTGAGCCATTGAGAAAACAATCCCCTCTGAATCTCTGGTTGTGGCTATCCAACCCATTTATCTACACAATCTGAGAGATGCTTATATCATTATAAAATTTCCCAGGTTGTGGCTGAATCTGAAAAAAATTGGCAGAGGTGAAGGTGCATAAATCTAACCCTAGATCTAATAGTAGATCCTGCAGAGGATCCCTTTTTCAATCAAAGGGAAATCCCAGCACGGAGTCCATTGAAGCTGGTGGTTACAAAAAAAATACACCTTGAATAAATAATTAAAACAAGAGAGAAAAAAAACAAGAAAACATCAGGATATGTAGTAAAGCTTTAACTCACTGCAATGGCTGATTTGGCTGTTGGAATGAATGATGGACAATTGATCAGACATTCCAACATTTTAATGTAATTTTGATGATGGAAGATTAAACTCTCTGCCTTGTCTTTCAGAGGCTGTAGGATGATGGAGACTTTTTTTAAAGCAAATGATAAAGCAAAAGAACAGATTGACCATGGATCATACTTCAGTTTACTTAATTCCACTTGGGAAATCTAAACACAGGGTGCTAAAGTCAAATCCCAGCCAATCCCATTCAGTTCCACTGAAGAGAACACAATACAAATTAATCTCTCTGTTTTCCTTTAATCCACAGAAAAAACTATGCCTGAGTATAAAAGTAGTGATCAGTGAGATTTCTCGGGATCTCATTGACCCTGATCTTGAAAATCAAAATATATCTGTGAACAGGAAAGACAAAACAATATAGATTCGAATCCACCTGTCCTGACTTGAGCTAAATGTTCAAAACATCACCACTGATGAATCAAAAGCAACCCTAAAATCAAAGTGCATGGAGCCAAAGTAGGAAAAGAGGAGGAAAAAAATGAAAAAATCACATGCAGAAAGAAAGATTTGGGATCAATTAATTGACTTACCTGTGACAGTTAGGTCGGTTCCTCCTCCGAACACCCACCACAGTGATACACAGCTGTACATAAACCTACTCTCTCTTGATGCTCTTGAGTAAGTGGTGAGTCTCCTTGACATGGTCATTTCAAGTCTTTTAAATCCCATGGAATGTATTTTGGAAAAAGAAACCAATGGTCCATTTTTGGAGTAGTAAAAGAAGGATTTGTTAGTGAACTTCAATTCTTGAAGCGATTCCTTTCTGGATGCAGGCAGATGGTAGATTCCTTCAAGACTATGTGAAAGAAGCCCAAGTGTCTGCAGCTTTGCCAGTTTAAAAAAATATAAACTATGCTTAAGAAGTGTGAAAAGTTACTTTGTAGGAACTGAAGTTTTGTCTATGCTGTAATTGTTTTGGATGGATTTCACCAATGCACTGGATCTGTTCTTGAAGTACAGTTTGATCACTGTAGTATGATTACTGTAGTCCATTGTTAAGAATAGTTTTCAGTAGATCCATCGGAAAATTGAACCCCAGGAAGTTTCTCCTTTATGATTCGGGCTCATCCAATTTAAATGTCCTTGACATTGAAAGCTCAGTGGATCATTCCAGATAGATAGCTTTAAATTTCTTGGGATACGTTATACGAGGAAGGCCCTGGACCATGGCTTCTGCCTGCTTATATTCAGATCTACCTGTTGAATTTCTAATAAGGACAATTGAGATTTTTCTGAATGAGTTACAATTCTCTACATGCTTATCTGAGGTTTCCTTAACTGTAAATATAAGAGATCATACCACGAAGTCAACATTATGTCTAGTATGGGGATTTTGACTGCTCCATTGTGATTGTGTGATGTCCTTTAGAATGTGTACTTTCATGAAAACTCTGGGTTAGGTTGTAAAATAACTTTTGAAATAGAGAGACAACTGAGATTTTTCTGGATGAGTTACAATTCTCTACATGCTTATCTATTTGTTGTTGTTAATTGCGAAGTCGTGTCCGACCCATCGCGACCCCATGGACAACGTTCCTCCAAGTCTTTCTGTCCTCTACCATCTTCTGGAGTCCATTTAAGTTCACACCTACTGCTTCAGTGACTCCATCCATGCTTATCTATACATAACTGTAAATACAAGAGGTCATATCTTGTTGTTAATATTGTGCCTTGTGTGGAGATTTGGAATGCTCCATTGTGCTTGTGTGATGACCTTTAGATTGGAAACGCTGGAATCGGTTGTAAAATAAGCTTTTACATATAGAGAGGATAGGGACAACATCTCCTAAGGTTTTAGATCTTCTTCCAGGGCCTTTTTCTGAGAGAGTGGAAATGCAATGTTTGAGACACTGCCCTTGGACCTAGAGTAATTCATAGGTCTGAAAAGAATCTGGGATGTCTAGGTGGATGCTTAAAACCCATCAATGCTTCTTCTCTTGTCTCTTGTTTCTTATTTTGTCCTCAGGGAATAAGGAATTAACTCTGAAGAATGACAAAAGAAACATCTTGTGAAGGGCTTGAGCAATATTCAACCAGACCAATGGAATATTAATATTCCCCAAATAGCTTTGAATTTGCAAGCAGTCTGTGTAAACAACTAAACCTGCCTTTGCATGTGGGTTTCCTAGCTAGATACTGGTTTGATGACACCTGATCAGTTTGCCATACGATGAGGTGAGTATGTATTTGCTCGAATCTAGAAGCCTACTTCATTTGTTTATTTAATTTATTTATTTATTAAATGTATTGGTGGGCCATCTTACCACAAGGTTTTTTTTTTAATTAAATAAAATGCCCTCTGTATTTGAACTGTGAATCAGAGCTAAAACACCAATTCCTGGATCTGATGAATCCCAATCATGATGAAGAGATAGAAGTATTCTTATTAAATGGCTAACACCCAGGTATTTTGAAGCCAATGGCCAAATATTTACTTCTAGACTTGCTTGGGCCCTTCCATGATTGTCAACGCGTTTTCCCCTTTTATATATGTTTGTAATACCACTTTTTGTATGAATTAAGGATATGGGGTGGATATGACTTGAGAGATAGTAGTTCAACTATATATTCACTGTGTATCAGTTGGAGGACGAGGAGTTATTGGAAGGGCTGCCGTGAGCTCATATATTCCCAAATCTGCTAGCATTGCTACTAAAGGACAAGATATTTTCATTTGAAACTTGAGAAGCATTCATGTGTGAATTTATTGCAACATCCATGTAGGGTCCAAAACCAGATGATGGTTCTTGATATTCCCAAGAGAATCAGACCTAGGGTTTTTTTGGGTAACTGTTTAACTGGGCAAAATTGGACCTTGGAAACAGACTGCTTTTCCTTAAAGATAACCAAGTTTATATAGCTCTGTATTCTTGATGAATTTGATGAAACAATCACGCAAATGAAATACATCCATCTTTATTAATGTGCTGACAGTAGAATCTAGCAGATCAAGAGGGGGGAATCGGTTTGAAGGGCGAAGGCATGGAGGGGATACAAAGAGTGTAACTACACGTGATAGAAGGAGACACTATGGATCACACTAAAGTTTAGGAAAGAATGAATGAGACCCCAAGAGAAGGGACCCCTGTCTCCTGCCGAATGGCAGGAGAGGATACATGACGGAGTTAACAACTTCCAGATTTTGACACGCTCTTCAAAATGGTCTTTCCTTCATGCGTCACTTGACAGGTGAAAGTGCCATATTTTTCATAGTCAGACGCACTCAGTTTCATGTAACTGCTGGCAAGGTATTTGTCCCCTTGCTTGGTGGCCTTGGCTGTCTCCACTCCAGATGTTATCACTTTATCATCACACTTCCATTGCAGGTCAAAATTACGTGGGTAAAATTCGCTGATGAGACAGACCACAGTATGTGGGTTTGGGCTTCTGATCTCTTCCTGGGAAGGAGCAAAGACTTGCACCGAAGGAGATACGGTGGGCTGACGTGGAAGAGAGGAAGATCTCATGAAGTTCCACACTGAATCTTAAAACACAAGTAACTAGATTGATAAATGTATAGACAGTTTCCCTCATCAAGACTGCAGGGGAGGGAGTGGGGAAAACGTCAAGGCAACATTTCTCAAAATAGTACGTTGATAAGATGGTAAAAATCATAAGACCCCCTTCTTAAGGGAGAGAAGAACATTATTTAAAAGTTAGAGGAGATATTTGGGTGACTTCCTTCGCACTCAGAAGGTAATTTTAACACCACAAGGAGCTATTATGTACCACGGACAAAAGAGATTCCTATTGTTTGGTATAGGAGCCTAAATAAAACTTTTATTTTAAATGATTTGTTCTCCCAAATCATTGGCAGTCTACCAACAATTCTTGTAGTTAGTTCTGTGAACCAGAAATTCTTTCCATCAGAGTAAGATTTCCTGCATGTTCCCACTTAGGAATATCTGCAGGTATTCGCAGGGGAGTTACTTTCCAAAATTATTTCTCTTAGAAGAACATTTTGAAGAGGAAATAGTTTTCTGATTATTTTAATCTTGCTTGAGCAGCAATTATTTTTCTTTGCATTTTGTGGAAGAGAAATGGGACTGCATCAAGACAACATCTGGACAACAGCATTGCTTAGAGAGAAGTACAACTTGTAAATGAATTAGATTTTTTTTTAGAAAAAAACTCTCATGCCCGGAGGAAGATTAGAAACTAAGTGCCTTCTGTCTATGCAGATTGCTTACCCCCATGTTGGTTTTTCTCTCTCTCTACATGTGTGAGTTTGAGAGAGAGGAAGAGAAATAAATTATTTTTAGTTCCTGAATGCAGTGATGTTCTTTCTCTGTGCTGGAATAGTCAACTATGTGAGCTGAAGTATGAATCCTTTTCCTAGGAAACACATTTTGACTGCACAAGAGAATTAAAGGGCAGAAATAGAGTTGAGTTTCATGGAATGCATTGATGCCAACCCAACTTTCCAGAAACATTCATACTCAATGGTTCAAATGTTTAGAGCTGAGTTTCATGTCAACCCAACTTTCTAAGAACATTTAAAATCAATGCCAAAGAAAACATGGCCCAATCTCCTAATCCAGATTTCTTTTTACATTTTGTGTATCTCAAATGATCCTCTGAAAGAAATATATTGGATTTAAACTTTTTATCATTGGTTTAATGCATGCAAGAGAAAAATAACCAAACTCTGAACATCTGCAAAAGAGATAACATCAAAATTTATAGTCCTTTACTTGCATACTATGTTACTTATCTGTGTTAAATAATTTGAATTTAAGTCTTGTCCCAATTTATCAATTTTGAGGGGAGTAAATGAGAATTATGGTGTGATGTGAAGGTGGTTGATCTTATTAGTTTGAAAAAAAAAAGGAAAAGACAATTCCAGCAAACGGCCGTTTATCTTCCTATTGGAAACCCAACACATTAGTTAGATACCACTTTTGTTTCTTTCACAATCATACCATATTCATTTACCCCTTTGAAGGTTGTTTTGGAAGGGACCTCAGAACTGAGAAATTCAGATTAATTCGCATATCCAGTTTTGCAAATTTGAACCATTGAGAAAACAATCCCTTCTGAATCTATAGTTGTGGCTATCCAACCCATTTATTTACACAATCTGAGAGATGCTTACATCATTATAAAATTTCCCAGGTTGTGGCTGAATCTGAAAAATTTGGTAGAGGTGAAGATGCATAAATCTAACCCTAGATCTAATAGTAGATCCTGCAGAGGATTCCTTTTTTAATCAAAGGGAAATATTATATAAATAGTGTTTTAAGATGATATACCTCAACTCTATGAACCAAAACATTAGTCACAGATCCTTTTAAAAAAAAAAGAATGATCAGTGCTGGACTTAACACAAATTCACAAATACTTGTCTAGGATTTATTTTCATAGGGGAAAAAAATCTACGGTATTTAGAACTTCAAAGATTATCTCAACCTTCCCTCATTTTATTCCTTCAGTTCAGATCTTAGCAGAAGGAATATTTGCAATTAGATAAAGAAATCTAAACATTCAAGCAAGGGAAAAGCTGAATTTTATTTAAGGTTACAAGTTCTATTTCTCTATTTTTTCAAAACTCCCTTTTGCCTTAAAATCAGATACGGCATGGAAACTCACATTCTAACATTTTGCAACACACTATTTTTCTTACATTGACTTGTTTAAACCTACTTTACTGCATTCCTTTTTTGACCAATCAAAAAGACTTGATAGGATTCAATTTTTAAATTATCTATCTAATGAGGTAAATCCTCTTTAAATTAACTATGTGCAAATAAAACGAGATATTGAAGAAGTGTACAACACTTTGCTTGATATTTTGCCATCATCATCACCTGGATTAGTGAGAGATAGTGAGAGACAAACTATTAAACACAATAAGGATACATGAGCATGCTTTTTAGGGGAAAAAATATAACACCTTGGAGAAAAAAAGGATCATGAAAGCAAAATGTGATGAACACGAACAATCGGATCACTTCATCCTCTATTTGTAAACATGGCTTAATCCAAGTAAGGGCATATTATATTTCAGACTTAATCAGCTCAAAAAAGACAACCCCCCCTTTATATTTAATCTATTTAAGAGTTTATTCAACATCAAAAAAAAAAAAAATCCAGCATTTTTTAACGTAAACTGATGAGCTACGCCGAAGATGCTTCATTCGAGACAGAGAAAAGAAAAACAACAAGAACAACACAAATTAAAATAACAAACGGTTGGGAAAAAATTGTATTGGCATTTTAAAAAGATTTACCTGTGACTGTCAACTGGGTTCCAGAGCCGAAGATATACACACAGTGAGTGAGGGCCATATAAAAATATTTCCTCTAGAACTTTACTTCTGCTTTCTGATCTTTTTTTTATAAGTCTTTTTTCAAAGTCATAATTCGCTCTGCAAAACTTACTCGTTTGGCAAACACAATCATATTTTTCCACATTATTATTTTTTTTGAACGAGCAGGCAAGCTGGATCGCATATTGTATGGAAGTTCTTTGCAATTTTTCCCACTAAGGTAATCCCCACAAAGAGAAGGAATACTCTGCTCAAAATGTTTCCATGAAATTCCACATTCTTTTCAACTCATCCTCAAACATTTTCTCTCCCATTCTCAGATATTTGGTTAAGAGGGCCATAGAATCATTAAGAGTTGGACGTGACTGATGGATAACATCTTTATCATATCATCATCCAATCCAGAAACAGTAGGAAAACAAGTATATCGACATTTTAAAAAAACTTACCTGTGACTGTCAACTGGGTTCCAGCGCCGAAGATAATCACACAGTGAGTAATGACCATACAAAAACATTTACTTCTGCTTTCTGATCTTAGATTTTATATATACAGTATATATATATATAAGTCTATTGCTCACTTTGTAGGGGGTATGGACTTGGTCATTTTTTTAGTTCATTTTTTTATTAGTTTATCAAAATATAATATAAATACAAAATACAAAAGAAAATAATGGGAAAATAAGGGAGGAAAAAGGGAAGAGAAAACGTAGGGCAAGAGAGAGAGAGAGAGAGAGAGAGAGAGAGAGAGAGAGAAAAGCATTGACTTCCAATTCCTTTTGGTGCAGTAGAATAAGATAATAGCATCAAACCTCATTTTTTAATTTTTATATAATAATATAAACTAGCCATTTTTATAACAACGCACCTATCTAATCAGCAAAAACTAAAATCAAAGTTTTATTTTTTTTCCACCTCAAGAAAAAAGACCAGAAGGGGTTTCCAAATAAAAACAAAAGTAATTGTGTTCTTTTCTTTAATCAAAGCAGTCAATTTAGCCATCTCTGCTAACTCCATCAAGTTGTGTGGCTTTGCCGTTTTGAGTTGGACCACCCTTGCTTCTACTAAGTTCTTTTTTCAAAGTCATAATTCGCTTTCCAAAAATTTACTCACTTGGCAAACACAATCGTATTTCCAAATTTCTTTTTTTGAACGAGCAGTCAAGCTGGATCGCATATTCTATGGAAGTTCTTTGCAATTTTTCCCACTAAGCTAATCCCGCAAAGAGAAGGAACACTCTGCTCAAAATATTTCCATGAAATTCCACATTCTTTTCAACCCATCCTCAAACATTTTCTCTCCCATTCTCAGAGAAATTCCATCATCAAACATTTTCTCTCCCATTCTCAGATGCTTGGTTACATTAGTTCATCTGTTTGAGAGTTCTTTATACAACGCTAAGTAGCACAAGGTTGGAAGATGTGGAGAGCCCCGGCCCATAGAATTAGTAAGAGTTGGACATGACTGAATGGATAACACCTTCATCATATCATCATCCAATCCAGAAACAGTTGGAAAACAATTGTATCGGTATTTTAAAGAGACTTACCTATCGCTGTCATTCACATCAAGTAATGGCCACGCAACAATACTATATAATAATCTATTCCCATGAATGTCCATGAATTCCACACTCTCTTCAACCCATCATTGACATTGCTCTTCCATTCTCAAATATTTGCTTAATAATAACTGATTTTAGAAATAAAATGACATCACTGCTTTCTTAAATCCCTCACATGTGAATAATTTAGATTGTGACAATTAGGCATAACATAACTAAAGAGAGATTAAAGCCATGGGGAAGCAATTTCCCTTCCTACCTGAATTCCAGGTCCACAGTGAACTTTCTTTGATGTTTTGAATCAGAAGAATTAAGGTGCTTTCATCCCGGAACCAGACCTGTCTTGGATCATCCAGAACTACTCCAAATCCAGAACTACTCCAAATCCCAAAGAAGGGATTTCTTTGTAGCATCTTTGACAAATTAATGGTGGAGGCAGAGAAGAAGAAGACGGTGAAATAAAACTCATCCATTTCGTCCAGTGGAACTTACAAATGAAAACTTTTTCTTATAAATAGTGGATGTTGGATAGATTCCTGTGCATTAATCCGAAACCACAATGCAATTCTCTTTTGAGGCAGGAAGACAGTTTTTCTAGAACAGGTCTTGCTCTCTGGGAAAATTATAATCCATTTAGCTTTGTTCTTCTCCATTTTCCAAAGGCAGGTTCTTTTATTTTCAAAATAACATTATCCATAAATAAGAGGTTTTGGAAAGATCAAGGGAGGCCGAATATATCCAGAAGTATGATGAATCTTTAGGGAAGAAGAAGTAAAGAAAGAAAATGGCCCTGAAACTGCTTTAAATATGAAGGCATATTTAGTGGCCACAGAAAATGGTCAATCTGAGGGATAGAAACAGAAAGAAACCAAAATCCACCTACAATTATAAATGTAGGCTCCTAAGCAGGAGTGTTGTGTGATCTTTTGTTGTAAATCCAATTAAATCATCAATTTATCTTTACCTGAAAGGCATCGAGTGGTACCTGCAGCCTAAAAATAATGGCTTAAAAAAGAGAGAGGCTTTCCTGTTTGCATTCCTATCACCACTAAGATATCCATTAGAGAAGAGCTATTCAAAATGGCATCCATATGGCCAAGCGATCCCATTTCCTGGCCAGCCAGAAGATCCACAAGATTTCCATGGAAACCAACACAGGAGGAAGAGAAAGATACGTGATCAATGTAATCCACATCAAGCCCAGTTCATATGCACAAAGCTTGAGTACTCCCTTCTCCACTTCTGAAGGCATCTGGTAACCTTCAACAACAAACGTTCATCAGATGCATCTGGCATTTTCGGAAACCACAAAGAACCGTTTTTCTTACCACGTGACTTTGCATTTTCTGTCCATCAGCCTCCTCAGGTGGAGAAGGGGTGAGGTTCTCCATGGCCCAAACATCTGTCAGTGACGTACACTGTTCGTGGCTGGAAAGGTAGAGAATTTGCGGTCGTTATCAGAGCACCACACACGCTGAAACAGATTTTCTTAGAATTCAACATTCATTGTTAAAACCAAAACTGGAAAAGACTTGTAAGCCATCAATCCAAAGCTCTGCTCAGGACTGGAAGTTAAGAGTATTTCCATAGTAGCACAGTTACTTCTAGTAAGAAAAGTCTAGTTAGACTTCTAGTTCCATCGTTTTTACAATATAGGAATGTCCAAAGAGGATCTCTCTCTTTTTTTTTTTGCTAATTTACTCATTTGATGGAAGACCAGTCAATTCAGCTTGATCTGATTATATTGGCTAATATGTACAACTATTTGATTACGATGTTCTATATTAATATATTGGATATATTGCATTCTCTGGAACAACAGCAGTTCCAGAAGGACAACACAGCACACTTCAGCAAAAAGAATTGTGCAAATTTCAGTAAATTGTTAAAAACAAATAAATAAACACAGTTCGCACCTGAACATCACACAAAAGCTTCCATAATATGGAAATACCAGCGATTAGATTTGGATTATGATTCGATTTCAAAACGTTGATTGGTTTCTCTTCAAAATGAGGCTTTGATGATTAATGTTAAACTAATGTGAAAAACCCTGAACTGTTTAGGGGCTGTATCAAACCAGATAGTTATAGAAGTACAAATGTCAGACTTGGTAATTCCAGCAGTTTTTTGGGCACTGAACATCTTGAGTTGGTATCTTCTTGATCTATTTCACCATCTGCTGGCAAGATCTGGCTTTTCAGTTGTTTTTCAGTCATAATCTGGGTATCAAAATACAAGGGGGGGGGGATGCTGATGACTTAGGTCACATCCCCCTCCGATGGTACTGAATAATGTTGCATGTGAATTTTAAAATTTCAGCTCTCTTTGTTGCAACCATCTCAGTCTGGAGAAATCCTGAAGATGGCAGCAGAACCAAAGAGATGCCAAAAGGCTCCTTGTTTCTCCAGCTTCTTCCTCCAAATAAAATACAGGATACAAAAGGTCACGACTGCCAGCCGAGCTCAGATGTGAAGGCTGTTACTAAGCATTCCTGATGCTCACAAGTCACTTGAGAAGAAAAACAGAAATGAAAATGTCTTCGGCTTTCCAGATGCTCAAAATGGTCACTGGGAAATAAACACATTTTTAGTTAGAAGAAGAAAAAGAAAATAAAAGATCTTCTTAAAAGAAAAACTCATCAAATCAACACTTGTGATGACATGCAAGGCAATCTGATTACTTTCTCCCTATTAGTTTTTTAAATAAAGAATTCTGTATCGGAGTGAGTTGGATTGAATGCATTATTGCTGTGGCATTTTGCTTTATTAAGCGTTTTATTTTTTTCTATAATGATTTGTTAAATTTATATACTGCCTAATTCCCGTGGGCAGTTGATTATGCTTCTATTGTATATGAGTTCTGGACAGTCTCTTTTGATTGCGAGGGAATGCAAGTCCAAGAAATAAATAAACGGACTTCAAAGAGGTTAGAGAATGAAGGAATGAAGGTTTAACTTATCTATGGTGCCAAACATCTTCTTCTTTATCCATGGTTTGCTTGTTTTTTGCAAGTTGGACTTCTGGATTTCGTGTGTTTGTGGGTGTTTTCATTATCTGTGAGGGCAAAATGACCCACAGAAGTTTGCAAAATGTGTAAAGTAGTTATCTTTACGTTTTCCTTATCTATGCTGAGACTGAAACACGATCCAATGAATAACAATGACCACTTGTAGAATATTTATAGCTCAAGGTTGAAATGAGGGGATCCTTGATGCTCTCTGAGCTTGGTGTTTTTCTTGAAGATGTTTCATTACCCAAACTAGGTAACATAATCAGTGTTAGGGTTTCCCCTCCACAAGCATTGATCATGTTACCTAGTTTGGGTAATGGAACATCTTCAAGAAAACCACCAAGCCCAGAAGGCACCAGGGACCTCTCATGTTGTTCAAAACTAGTCGGGTGGAGGATAGCTATCACAAGGTTGTGAGGTGTCCAAGGGATTTCTGGGGGCTGTGATGATGAACCATTAATTTAATAGTTGTTCCAATATCTAAGGAACTGCCACAAAGAAGAGGGGGATCAACCTATTCTCCAAGCCACCAGAAGGCAAGACAAGAAGCAACAGATGGAAACTAATCAAGGAGAGAAGCAACCTAGAACTAAGGAGGAATTTCCTGACAGAACAATTAATCAATGGAACTACCTGCCTCCAGAAATTGTGAATGTTCCAACACTGGAAGTTTTTAAAGAAAAGACTGGACAGCCATTTGTCTGAAATGGTCTAGTGTTTCCTGCCTGAGTAGAGGGTTGGACTAGAAGACTTCCAATTCCAATTCTGTTATTTTATTTATTTATTAAATTTCTATGCCACCCATCTCACTGATAACGACGATTCTGGGCAGCCCGGTGATAAAATGTGAGAAAGTGCTAGAACTTAATTAAAATTAGAAAATTGAATAGAAAAAAACTTTTTGAGTTGCTAGAGGTTGCTCTGCCGCTGGGGGGGAAAAAAAAAAAACCTCAAGGAGAGAGAAGCAACATGCTGTAGAAATGGGAAGGACGGTTTTTGTCTCACTTCTCCATCAGAAGGCATCACTGTGAAATGTGTTGCTGTGCCAGGTGGCACAATAATAATCAGCCTCATCTTCGCTCATAACTCCAGAAATGGTTAAAAAAACCGCTATTTGTGGAGGAATCTTTGGAACCGGAGAATCGAGAAGAAATCCCAGAGCCTTGACCCTTGTCTGAATCTGTGTGGTAGTGTAAGAGAAAACGTGGAGAACTTGGAAGCTTCTGCTGGACCCAGTATATCCTGTAGCTGCCAACGTTGACCCCACTGGCCAAGATGCAGGGCAGTTTCACCGTGTTTCCTGGGGACACTGAGGCTGATGGAGGCTGAGACACTACACTCTGTGAGGTTGATCCTAGAGGAAAACAAAACAAAAGCTTTACACACTTTTAGTTCACGAGTTACAGCTATTTGAAAGCAATTCCATATAACATGATCTCACCTTTGGACCACACCACCAAGATACTAAGACAAAGAGCCCAGAACATAGTGATGAAGTTTGGTGGCTCAGAAGAAGAATAAATAGATCCACCATGGAGATGAAATTGTGTCTTCTCATCTTTTATACCCTTCTTGCTCGTTTTGGTGGAGCAGGAAAGCTCCTCCTTCATGTTAATGAGGTGCTACTTAAATAGTTCCTGAGATATTTACGTCGAATGCTTCTCACTCTAATTTGGCTGGATGCTTGTCACCCTGGCTTCTCTCTCAATTCATGTTCATTGGGTCAATAACACTATCGAACTGTCTCATCTTTCCCCATTCCTTTCTCCTTTTGCTGTCCATCTCTCCCACATCCAGGTCTTTTCCAAAGGGTTCTCTCTTCTCATTAGATGGCCAAAGGATTTGAGCTTCAGCTTCAACATCTCTCTCTCTCTCTCTCTCTCTCTCTCTCTCTCTCTCTCTCTCTCTCTCTCTCTCTCTCTCTCTCTCTCTCTCTCTCTCTCTCTCTCTCGTGAGATCTATAACAGGGGTCTTCAAACTTGGCCCTGTTATGACTTGTGGACTTCAACTCCCAGAATTCCTCAGCCAGTGTGCATGCCTGAAAAAGCTGTCCCATGCTTTAACTTTAGCAAACTGACTTCTTAAAGTTCAAGCATCTATTTTTTAGACTTTAGAAGCTGGAAAAAAATGTGGGATGCTTTAATGAAGATGAGGGATATTCTGTGCTGGTTCCTGCATTAATAACAGAATTGGAAGGGACCTTGAAGATCTTCCTGCTCAAGTAGGAAAGCCTATACTATTTCAGACAAATGGTTGTCCAGTCCCTTCTTAAAAGCTTCCAGTGATGGAGCACCCACAACTTCTGAAGACCAGCCATTCCACCGATTAATTGTTCTCACTGTCAGGAAATTTCTCCTTATTTCTAGGCTGATTCTTCCTTGATTACTTTCTGTCCATTGCTTCTTGTCCTGCCTTCAGGGGCTTTGGAGAATAGGTTGACCCCTTCTTCTTTGGGGCAGCCCCTCAGATATTGGAACACTGCTATCATGTCACCCCTAGTCCTTCTTTTCATTAAAGTAAACATACCCAATTCCTACAACCCTTCTTCAGATGTTTTAGCCTCCAGTCCCCTGATCATCTTTGTTGCTCTTCTCTGCACTCTTTCTAGAGTCTCAACATCTTTTTTACATCGTAGTGACCAAAACTGGATGCAGTATTCCAAGTGTGGCCTTACCAAGGCATTGTAAAGTGGTACTAATACTTCCTGTGTTTCCATCCATTGCTTCTTATCCTGCCTTCAGGTGCTTTGAAGAATAGCTTGACTCCCTCTTCTTTGTGGCAGCCTCTCAAATATTGGAACACTGTTATCGTGTCTCCCCTCGTCCTTCTTTTTCTTATCTGGATATAGAACAGCAAGCACTTATGCTCAAGGCTTGGCTCACATCCCCCTCTGATGATTCTGAATGGTATTGCGTGCTCATCTTAAATTTCCAACTTTCATTTTCAGTCAAACACTTGCAAATGGGTGCTTTCCCCCCCCCCCTGCTCTGGACAGATACTGAAGGTGGCAGCAGACCCAAAGAAATTCCATGGACACTTTAGTTTTCCATCTTCCTCCTTCAAATGAAACAGAGGAGTTTAAAAAAGGCACAAGACGGCCAGCAGACTTGAAGGCTGTTACTAACCATTCCTGATGCTTCACAAGTCACTTAAGCAGAAAAACAGAAGTGCTACCCAGATGCTAAAAATGGTCACTGGGGAATAAACACCTTTTGGTGAGCAGAAGAAAAAACAAAAACAAAAGAAAAGATCTTCTTAAAAGAAAAAACTCATCAAATCGACATTTGTGACTATATATAGGCCAGACTGGAAAGGAAGTGACGTAAACATTGGCGAATGTATATATAGCCCATCTTGCCACCTTAACAATACATTTTTTAAAAAAAAAATAATGGATATTCTTGTATTCTTAAGCGAAGGATGGATTTCTTGGGAGCCCTGTGCAGGTGTGTGCTATAAAATGAGGTGTACAACTGAATACATTTTGGTAACCTGGACAATATTCAATAATAACAAAGATCTGTTTTCTCATTTTTTTTAATTGCAAAAAATTGAGTAGGAGGGCCAAATTCTTCAGGGAATGACATACCAATAAAATGTGACATGTCCTGGGTATGGGCCGGTTAAAATCCATCCTTTATTTTTTATAGATTTGAGGGATATGATTTAATATAATGAAGACTGTATGTATTGCTGCCTACAATTCTTTCTTTCTATCTATCTATCTATCTATCTATCTATCTATCTATCTATCTATCTATCTATCTATCTATCTATCTCTATCCATCTATCATCTATATCTGTGTCTATCTGTCTCTCTATCTGTCTCTCTATCTGTCTCTCTATCTGTCTCTCTATCTATCTATCTATCTATCTATCTATCTATCTATCTATCTATCTATCTATCTATCTTCTATATCTGTCTGTCTATCTATCTATCTCTATCTATCTATCTATCATCTATCTATCATCTCTCTCTCTCTCTCTTTCCTATCAACCTACCAACTTGTCCACATACAATACAGCTTCCAATATTGCAATTAACATATTAAATAGTTTGAAAACTGTCATTACAGGGCAGACCTTTGGAGACAATGACAGGATCAGGAAACAACCGCAAAGCCGTACTATGAAATTATGAACTATCGGTGAAGTCTCCAGAGATCTGTGGGATTTTCCTAAGCATCTACTTCTGTGAAACCACATAACTTCTGAAGCTGAACGTTTGAAGCCCAAACCACAGGAAAACCCCAAGCCATTCTCTAAGGACAGCAGAACCCGTCAGCCTTATATTAACGTTGTTTCAAGGGACTGGATTTACCATCGTATTTTGCTCCACAGGGTCTCCACCCATGGAGAAGATGTGAAGTCAGGTAGAGTGGCTTTTTAGAGATTCTTTTTACAGAATATGAAGCTGGAAATAGGTATTTTTATTTGCATGCATGACAGATAGCATTAGGATTTGTTTCATAACAGTAATCAGTTTCTTTACTGGCAAGGCTCCTGTTTAAGATAAATTAGCCGGTTTATGGAGGTCGTTTTGGAAGCAGAGAGATGGGAGGGCATGCTGAAAACCATACTTGAAAACAACATATTTGTGGCAAAATCAAGGTTTTTCAGTTTACCACGGTTGAGATGATAACACTGCCGTCAGTGCATCTAAGTGTAGAAGGCCAGGTAGATGGTAGGTTGAAGGCAGAAGCCAGCTGAGGGGGGAGTTTTTGTCTCACTTCTGCATGTGATTGTATCACTGTGATACCTCCAGTTGCTGCCACTGCTGTATCCACCACCACAATAGTAAACAGCCTCATCTTCAGCCTGGAGGTTTGTAACGGTTAAATAGGCTGCATTGGCTGAGGTGTCCTTGGACCCCATGAACCGGCCATTGCTGTTGTCATTATAAAGAAGGTATTTGGGACTCTCTCCAGCCTTCTGTTGGTACCAATGTATGGTATAGCTGCTCACTTGGCTGTCTCGGCTCATGGCACATGGGATCTTTGCCGGTTGTCCCAGGGGAAAAGATTGTGCCGCAGGCTGAGTCAAGGTGTACTGTGAGTTGGTTCCTGAAATGAGAAAAGGAAGAGAAGGGAAGATGACATGGAGGATTCCTCAGTCACTCTACGCTGAGAACCGGATCCTGGCGAAAGGGCAGTTCCCAAAGTTTGTGTTCTTGCTCACATTATTTGGGGAAGATGCTCCTATTGGGTGGTCCTTCGCTCACCTGTGCACCAGATCCCCAAAATGATGATCAGAGATGCAGCCAACATGTTGAGGGCTTCTGGCCTTCTGGAGATTGAGCTGGTGTGTTGACGCAAGTGAACTTTATTGGGGGGCTGTTTAGATCAAGCCCCCTTGTTGGTGGGTCTGTTTGCATGCCTGGCTCCTCCTCCTGCTTTCCTGACTTCTCATTGGTCCATGTCTTCCACAGAGTAGTTCTGCCAGACAGGAAATGCTTCAAAATTTCCTTCTCTGGAACTATGACAGAGATGCTGTGATCCTGGGCTACTCAGAAGAGAATCCTTGATAGTACCCCATTCAAGCTTTGACCAGCTCTGACCCCGCTTAGCTGTTTCAGGATTAGCCATGCACAATCCTGTGGTATAGATGGGTGTATCAGCTCATTTGAACTCAGGTGGAGTGTGGAAAAAATAAATAGTGTTCCTAAGTTCAGTGTTCTGGTTTAAGACTTTGGGCTTCAGGGGACTTTGATGATCCTTCTGGATTGCAGTAATCTTAGAGCTAGCTCTGAAAAGATTTTAAGTCTTTATTAAAGTTTAGAAGGCTAATGGAAGAGCTCCTCCAGGTGGTCATGGAGAGGAGAAGACCAGCTAATTTTCTCTTTCTGGACTGAATCGTCTTCTCAAAACATGCTCTTTTTCTTAAATGACTAAATACGTGAATATTCCATTAAAAGTAGATGTTCCCTTGTTCCTGTGTAGGCAGCAACCAATGGCATGGGGCACGAAGTAGACATCTTTTGGGAGTCTGTTCCATGTGAAGAAGGAATTAAACTGAAATGAATGTTGAAGTCTTCCAGATTTCTCTTCTAACGCTTTGTTTTGTGTTAAAGATGGTTAAAGCACCTTTTAGGAACTTCCTTTGTGGGTTTTTTTTTCCCCAAGCAGCCTTATGGCTCTCTGAATCTCAAGTGACTGCAGCCATCCCCACACTGGGATCTAGAAAGCTTGAAAGAAGAGAAATGATGGTCTTGCTATGGGTTCAGTTCCTGTCAAAGGGAGTGTTGTGCAAGCTAGGCAGCTAATTTGGGGAGAACCTCCTTTGTCAGCCCATGAGATTTGTGTTGAGGGAGACAAACCCTTCACAACTCCTAGCTGATGGACTTGTCCATGAGTGCTCTCCAGGCTTCAAAGAGGAATTGTTTGAGTCAAGCATGGCATCAAGTCAAGCAGAGAAATGGGCTGAACAAACCTTTGTCTCAGGTGGTATAGGGTTTCCTCCTTGAGCAGGGGATGGACTAGATGTCCTCTATGATCCCTTCCAACTCTGTTATTCTGTTATCAAGGGAAGCCTCTGTCTGCTCTTCATAAAGAACTGGCCAGCTTCATCGAAGCTCCTGTCTCAACCTGAGAGAAAAGGGAAGTTGCTTGAAGAACTGAGAACATTAAAAGGACTCTTCAACGCTGCTTCTTCTTCTTGCATTGGGAGGTTTTTGTCTCAGTTCCTCATAGGTGTATCACTGTGGAGCACATTGTTAGCACCATACCACACAGCACAGTAATAAACAGCCTCATCTTCTGCCTGGACATCCCTGATGGTCAAATACCATTTATTTTGATTGTTTTCCTTGGAGGCAGAGAAGCGGCTGAGGTCTCCAGAGCCTGCGCTTGCACTGCTGTAGTAACGATAAAGGAATATGGGAGGACCTCCTTCTTTTTGCTGATACCACGATTGGTAGTAAGATGTTACTTGTCCACTGCTCAGGGAACAAGAGAGTTTGACCGACTGCCCTGGGGAAGGTGACATGGAGGATTCCTGAATCACTGTAGGCTGAGAACTGGATCCTGGGGAAAGAGTAAAGTTCTAAGTTTGTGTTCTTGGGGTCATTTCTTGGGAAGGTTCTTGTGCTGGTGGTCCTTCACTCACCTGTGCACCAGCTCCCCAGAAGGACAATGAGAGATGCTGCCAACATGTTGAGAAGTTTATTGAACTTCTGGAGATTGAACCCCTGTGTTAATGCAAGTACCTTTTATGGGGGGGGGCTTCTTAGGTCAACCCATTTGCATGGTTTACTCCTCCTCCTCCTCCTCCTTCTTTCCTGACTTCTCATTGGTTCATGTTTCCCAACAGAGGGGAGCTTCATGCAGGCCATGCTTATTTATTTTCTAGCATCAGGGTGTCTCCTGAGAGATAGTAGAGGATAGTTGTTGGTCTAGGAGTGGACCAGCTTGGATCCTGTTTCCTCCCCCTAGCACGGAAGAAAGGTGGGCGGTTTGAGGCATCGACTATTCCCAACTCTTCCTTGGGATCTCAAAAAACATCCTTGAAGAAGACAGTGGCAAGCAGATCTCCCTCTCCTCAATTTATTAGGGTCAGCTACATTCAGTCTATCTGTTGCTCTGTCTATTTGTCACAAAGAGGGTGGGTCAAAATGCTGTTGACATTCCCATTGTCCAGTTCTAAGAGTGAGGTTAGCAAACCATGGTCTTCAAGTGTCATGTATTTGCCTCTAGCCACATCCAGCCTCTTCGTCACACATCCAGCCATCTAGCCACATCCAGCCTCTTCGTCACAAGAAACTGTTGCTCTTCCTACACAGGGACTCACAAGTCTGGAATTATTTTTCTTTAGATGCCATCAGAACTGACCAAAGTAGATCTTTGGGGAGAGGTTTATGTTCATCACATTGGAGTGTGCATTTACATGGACAGATGAGAAAGAAAGAGAGAGAGAGAGACAGAGAGAGAGAGAGAAAGAAAGAGAGAGAGACAGAGATAATGACAGAGACAGAGAGAGACACAGAGAGAGAGAGAAAAGAAAGACAGAGATAGTGACAGAGAGAGACGGAGACAGAGACACACAGAGAGAGACAAAGACAGAGAGAAAGAGAGACAGAGAGAGAAAAATAGAGACAGAGATAGTGACACACACACAGAGACAGAGACACACACATAGAGAGAGAGAGAGAGAGACAGAGACACACACACATAGAGAGAGAGAGAGAGAGACAGAGACAGAGACAAAGAAAGAGAGAGAGAGAGAGACAGAGACAGAGACAGAGAAAGAGACACACACAGAGAGAGAAACACACAGAGAGAGACAGAGAATAAATAGACAGATAGACAGAAGATAGATATAACTGAGATTCCCCCAGATTGGAATGAATTGTATTGTAGAATTAAGATGAGCAAAACAGATTGGAATCATTTGTGTTTTGTTTAACAATGAATTGACATTTGTTGCAAAAACTGAACTTTCAGTTCACCAAGGTTGAGTTTGTAACCCTGCCAATTCTTAAACCGTCAGTGCATCAAAGTGTAGAAGGCCAAGTGGATGATAGGTTGAAGGCAGAAGCCAGCTGAGGGGGGAGTTTTTGTCTCACTTCTGCATGTGATTGTATCACTGTGGATACCACCAGTTGCTTCCACTGCTGTAACCACCACCACAATAGTAAACAGCCTCATCTTCAGCCTGGAGGTTTGTAATGGTTAAATAGGCTGCATTGGCTGAGGTGTCCTTGGACCCCATGAACCGGCCATTGCTGTTGTCATTATAAAGAAGGTATTTGGGACTCTCTCCAGCCTTCTGTTGGTACCAATATATGGTATAGCTGCCCACTTGGCTGTCTCGGCTCATGGCACATGGGATCTTTGCCGGTTGTCCCAGGGGAAAAGATTGTGCCGCAGGCTGAGTCAAGGTGTACTGTGAGTTGGCTCCTGAAAATGAAAAAAGGGAAGAGAATGAAGGTGGACATCGTATAGATCCTCTACTGGAGTATCTTTTGAAGAGGTGCTCTGACTGAAATCCAGACAACCCTGAATTTCGATGGGTTGGAAGACATGGAAGGTGTGATGGCTTTGATCTCAGAATCAAAACACAGTTACAGCATGAAACAGATACGTTCCGAGCCTTGAATTCTGGCAGAGATAAATTCAGAGGTGAGGATTCTTCCTAAATTACCTGTGCACCATAAGAAGAAGAAGGCCAAGAGCAGAGACTGAGCCATGATGGAGAACTGAGATTTTTTGGAAACTCAAATTGGGAGATTGCTATAATATCTTTAAACCCTCAAGAATGTAGCTCCGCCCCATTATACAAATTAAGCTTGCATCTCATTAGATGGGTTTGGATAAGATGAATTGTACTTAAAGGGAAGAGATGGTTTTCTGTTCCTGGTTTTATCTCTTGTTTCGTTTCTCTCTCTTAGAAATACTTAGGGCGTCCATGTTATAGGAGCTGCTTCAGTCTAAGATCCCAATGGAGCTTTTTCCATCCTTGCACAGGATGGATAGGAGAGGATCTTTCTCAAGATCTGTTGAGATCTACAGCCAGCCTTTCTCCCAATCTGGTTTCTTGAACAACAGATTTGCAAAATCCAGGCAAAAAAAATCTTAAAGCTGTGGTAACGTTTTTCCAAGTTCTTATCCCACCAAGAATAAATCTTGTATGTATTCCAACATACAGCCCAAATGTTGGAGATGTGGCAATAATGATGCGACATACTTTCATATTTGGTGGAATTGTAAAAAAGTAAAGGCTTTTTGGATTATGATTTGGTGGAACATTCAAAAGATTTTTAGAAAGAAGATAAAGTTTACTCCTCAACTATTTTTACTTGGTATTTTTGTTGACTTAAATGAAAAAGAAACTACTTTGATGTTGAATTTATTAACTGCAGCAAGGTTACTAGTAGGTCTATATTGGAAGAAAGATTCTTTGCCTACTTTAGAAGAATGGATATTTAAAGTATCTAGTTTTGCAGAAATGGCAAAAATTTCTGCTTATTTAAAGGATCATACACAAGAAAGATATATTACTGTATGGGGAAGGTGGATAGATTATATTCAGAAAAAATATGGAATTAAAAAGTTTTATTTATTTTATGAATGAATATCAAATATTATAGAGAATTGTTTTATAAGTTATGGAGTTAAAGGTTAATTATGATATTTTTTTTCTTTCTCTCTTTTTTTTTCTTTTTTTTAATTATTATAATTTTCTTTTTCTTTTTTTTTCTTAACCCTGTATTCTGCTCTGGGAAGTGAAGGGAGGGGGGGTGGGGGTGGGAGGGAGGGTAAGGGGGGGGTTCTCTATTTTAAAATTTTATTGTATTTTTATAAATGATTGTATGTTTTAAAAAATAAAAATTTTCAATAAAAAAAAAACAATAAAACCAAAAAAAAAAAAAAAGAATAAATCCCCAGTAATATGGAGGGGGGGAAATTGCCCCCATTTATGCAAATTAAATTGTTGCCATCCCTCAGTCAAACAAAAAATCCTGCAGAGTTTTGAAATACGGCACTGTCAAATGTGTATATTAGCAACTGCATTCACATAGCTCATTTAAACTTGAGCATGTTTCACTGCCTGTTTGAGTGCCATCATTCGTTTCCAACACTGCCTAGCAAAATGTTTTCTGTTAAAACACAATTCTGTTGAATGAAATAGCATATGCAAAAGTGTCTTTCTGGGTATCTCTATATTGTGGTCTTTCCCAATGGGAAACTGGATTCTCCCTCCCCACCCGCCACCATTAATCTATTGGCACCATGGTGTGCTTGCAGGCATGTAGAGATGCAACCACAAAATCAATTTCAAGTGTTCTCTTCTGTTGCAACAAGTGGGTGGCCAAGCAGAGCAAGAAGAAGCAAAACTGGGCAGGAGGAAGTGAGGGTGATGCCCTGCCTGATGGCTCTGTTCCAGCATCCAAAGCATGTTACAGACATCTAGAACTTCTAGAGCAATCAGATGGATCCAAAGTGGAAGCAGGATGCATGGAAAGGACTATTTTCCCACATAAGGTGCTTAGTTGCCATTAGGCCACCACTCAAAAGTGGGAAAGTTCTCCTGCATTCCTCCAGATGATTTACATGTCAAGAAAGAGTGAAGGGACAGACATCTAGAACTTCTAGAGCAATCAGATGGATCCAAAGTGGAAGCAGGATGCACGGAAAAGTAGACTTTCCCGCATAAGGTACATCATTGCCATCAAGCAACAGTTCAAACGTAGGAAAGTTCTCCTGCATTCCTCAAGATGATTTCCATGTCAAGAAATGTTGTGTCTGTAAAAGTGTGAAGGGAGGGGAGAACCACAGGACGATCATGCCTTGGGGGGGTTAGGGAGGCCAGGAGTCGTAAGGTAGACTTTGCCCCAGAAAGATTCTTGGCTTGGCATTCTTTGTCTCTTGAAGCCCTTGGAACAAGGAGATCTTCCTCTTTTTTTGGTATGATTGAGCTTCTCCAAGCCAGCCCAGAAGGTTGAATGCCTCAGAAGCAGGTTTTTGTTGCACTTCCCCCTTAGTTTGTATCACTGTGCACTGATCATGATCACTGTCCCACACCTGGCAGTAGTATACGGCCTCATCCTGAGCCTGGGCCCTGGAGATGCTTAGGGTGGCCGTGTTGCCAGAGTTGGTGCCCGAGAATCGATCTGAGATCCCTGTAGGCCTGTTGCTATCATTATATATAATCAGAACAGGAGGATTCCCGGGTTTCTGTTGGTACCAGTGAACACTCTTTTCTTCAATGCCATTTCCTGAACAAATGATCCTTTCATTCTGTCCCAGGGAGACAGACATGGATGACGGCTGGGTCAGGACATACTGAGCAAAGGATCCTATGCAAAGAAACAAACAAAGAAATTAAAAAAATGTCTTGGGTAAAAGAGCATTTTCACTCGATGAAACATCTAACCAACAGCCCCACTCCTTGTATAGCACCTGAGGCGTTCACGAGCAACGAGAGAAGGAAGGGAGCCCAGAACATGATGCAAACTCTGATGCACTTTCCTTCTGAGGGCAAAAAAAAATGGTCATCTGCTTCAACTCTTGGGCTTTCCCTTTTAAAGGTCACACGTTTTGTGGCCAGCCCACAGATGCAAAGTAGAAGATGTAATAATAGAAGTGAGCACTGCAGGCTGACTCTGCTCACTGCCAGGAGTTCGATCCTGACCAGCTCAAGGTTGACCCAACCTTCCATCCTTCTGAGGTTGTTAAAATGAGGACCCGGATTGTTGGGGGCAATGTGTTGGCTCTGTAAACTGCTTAGCAAAGTACCATGAAGTGGTATACAAGTCTAACTAAGGAGGACCTTTTTTTGACAGTGAGAACAATTAATCAATGGAATAGCTTGCCTCCAGAGTTGCGGATACTCCATCACTGGAGGTTTTCAAGAAGAGACTGGACAGCCATTTATCCAGAACGATATAAGGTATAAAGACTCCTGCCTTAGGCAGAGAGTTGGACTAGAAGGCCACCAGGGTCCCTTCTAGCGGTATAATTCTATGATTCTCTGTGTACAATCATTCCATGTTGTATGTTTGCACAATTCCCACTTAGTTCTCTGGAAGCAGTTACGCCAAAGCAGCACACATCAATCACTACAATGCAGCAGATCTCTTAAAAAATAACAAAGTTTTACTCTAAGAATCCTGTTTTCACACTGAATTTTTTTGGGCTGGGCATCAATTGTCCCCAAATCAACATTACGCAATGACCTAACTCTCTGGAGAGGTCAACAATGCTGGGAAAGGTAGAAGAAAAGAGGAGAAGAGGATGACCAGCATCAACTCTTACAGTGGCAATGGGTCAAGCATTAGAAGAGCTGAAGAACCAACTTGAAGATACATAATGTTGGAAACTATCTATTTAGGTGGTCATTAACATCAATTTCAACTTGCTGGCACGTAAGAAGAAGAAGTCTTAAGAACCAATGTATAATTCTGGCATTCATTATATATATTATATTTATTCATAGTTTTTGTTTCCTCTCTGTTGAAGACTTCCAAAGGATGCAGGTGTTACAACTTCACAGACTGTTGGATAGATATGCTTGACCAGGGTTTCTTATGTAAGGGTTGCAATAGTACTCTGCATCTCATTAGTTTGAGGGGTGTGCCCTCTGGCGTCTACATTAATCATGGCTATAAATGTTTTTTTTCTTTATTAGGGCTGGGCAACTATTCAGTACTTCGAATCTATTTGACTTGAGATTGGGCAAATCAGCCCTTTGACTTCATCGACCCAGTCAAACATTGGAGTGAAAAGTATCCCTAGCTAGACAGCAGACAAGCCTTAGGCGTTTCTGAAAGTAAAAAAAAATAAGCAGTAATAAATAATGAAGATGAAGATTGGACATTAAAGAAGGTGGGCAGGAGGATTATTGAGGCTTTGGTGTTGCAGAAGACCCTGAGAATATCATGGACAGTCAGAGAAAACAAACTAACAGATAATCGAAGTTCTACTGCAAAATATCTATTTAACTGAATTCTGCCTTAAACTACCTACAACTCAAGGACTGGGCTGCCCTATGTTAATTCCACATTCTTTTCACCTAGAAGTGGACTTAATACTCAGTTAGGTAATGTGCCAGACGAGGAAACACAAATAGGGAAAAAAAATCATATTAAGAACATTGAAAGGAGAGGAAAAATTGTCCAGGGTATAAAAATAATAATAATTGAGTTACGCTTTTTGTATTTGGTTTTTCAATTAAAAAAAAAACGAAATAAAACAGTATTTGCATTTTGCACTACAATAAAGTGGTAATATCAAGGGTGCCTTTAAAAAAAAGGTCTTCAGTATTTTTTTTTTTTAAAAGCATAATGAATTTGAATGGCAATCTGGCCCTACAATGCTTGTATTCCTGATTGAACTAAAAATGTAAAATTTGGACCATCCAAAGATGGGGCACTTTGAAACTTTGGCTTCATTTCAGCTAATTTGATAAAAAAAATAATTTTTTTAAAGAAATGAAATCAGACCCCCAGCCAGAACGCATATAAGTCAGGTGTGTGTGGGTGTGTGGGTGTGTAAACGAAGGATAAAAAAATGGGGATCCAACTGAATCTTGGTTCTCGTCTAATAAAAGATCATCAATTCCATCCAACTGCTTCATTCCATTTGCATCAGACCCAGTTCAGACTGAGCTCTTCAAGGGTCTGAAGATTCTTCTCTGCGAAGGAAAAAGGTTTTTGTCTCAGTTCCCCATTAGATTGTATCACTGTGGAACACGCTACCACTGCTATACCACATGTAACAATAATAATCAGCCTCGTCTTCAGGCTGAAGGTTGGTGATGGTTAAGTAGCCGTTGTTGCCTGATCGGGTTCCTGTGAATCGGTCTGGGATCCCTGGTCCCCTGCTGCAGCCATCACAGTGCACAAAGCAAGGGACCCCTCCAGATTTCTGCTGAAGCCAGTAAATATTGTTTGGATTGCTGCTGATGGCACAGGGGAGTTTAATTGTTCCTCCTGGAGTTCCAGACTGGGAGACGGGTTGAGTCAAGGTGGGCTGTGAAGTGACGCCTTTACAAAGTATGGGAAAAAAAGAGCAAATAATGAAGACTTGTTATATTAACTGGGTTTCCAAAAATCCCAGAACCATCATTTGGATGGACCATATTGGATTTTATATTGTGCAAACTAGAGAGTTTGTATTGGACTGTTTAAGAAGAGGTCCTCCACATACTTACATGAGGAATAAGTCAGAAGTGAAAGGAAAAGCAGTGTCCAAGCCATGGTGCTTTCCTTCAAAAGGTCTCCCTTTCCAAAAACCAAGGAATATCTACCTGAGATTCTATTATCTTCTTAAATAAGTCTTCCTCAATGTGAAGAAAGGTCCATGCAAATACAGACAACCTGATTGGCTCTCCTTGATTTTATCAGCCGCCCCGCTATCAGACTAGCCAATCTGGTCAAAGTAGATTGTTCAATTAGTGGGAAAGACATTTGCATCGGCTGAGGTCTTAAGAAGATGTCTTTATTTAGGTTTTTGGTCATAATACGGGACCTCAATGGGACAGTTTTTTTTCAGATTGCCTTGGACAACCTATTTGCTCTGCCGCACAAGGGCAGCAAAAGGTCTTTTTCTCGAAACTCTTCTGCTGCAAATTTTGATTGTAAAAAGCATCCATTGTCTTTATTTACTTCCTCAGAATAATACCTCAGAGATCACAAACTCTTTATGCCATCTAATTCACTTTCCTTTCTTGAGATCTGCATGAAGTGTTTTGCAGCTGGTGAAATTGCTCAGTCGGTTGCACAGAGCAGAGAGAGTGGTGGCACAAGATTTCTAAGAAGATGGCACCCCCTGCTGCCATATCCTGTGACCGTTCCTAAGGGACACCTCCTCCCATTCCAAATATATTTCAGAGAAAGTTATATTCCCTCTTTCCCTCTCCGAATAAATCAGGTTCTTTAATCTCCTTCACCCTTGCTTGAGTTGGGTCACCTGGGTCTCCAGAGAAGACCGTGCAATCACGAGTGGTAGAAATATAGGGGAGGAAACTAAGTAAACCCTAATCCCCACAGGATTGTCTTATGCCTATAGTGCTTTAAATGGCAGAAGTACAGCTTATTTATGGGAGGGAAAGGAAAGGAGGGGAAAGGGAAGGAAAGGAAAGGAAAGGAAAGGAAAGGAAAGGAAAGGAGAGGAAAGGAGAGGAGAGGAAAGGAAAGGAAAGGGAAGGATCACGAGGACCTTCCTAAGACTTGATGAAAATTCATTTTGGAACTTCAGATTAAACAATTGACTTCTCCCAATTGTTTTATTTTGCCCACAGGCTAAGCATAATTGTTCAACTGAAGAATGCCAAGGTAGAGAATGAAATCAATGGCTTACTAAAAAAAGAGCGAGAGGTATGAAAGAGGTAGGCATATCTCACTATATGTTTATAGTTATCGTTTTAATGCTGAGACAAAAAAATGTGGGCTGTTGTGTCTTGTCTTCCTGCATATCAAACTGATTATGGATTCTGCAAAATGGATCCTTGGCTCAATCTCTTCCTGAAAGAGATGGCCTGTCGTGCACGTTGAGTAGACCAGAGAAAGACCAACACAACCTTTGAACGTCTCCCTGCTCTGCAAAGGAAGAAGGTTTTTGTCTCAGTTCCCCATTAGATTGTATCACTGTGGAACACGCTACCACTGCTATACCACATGAGACAGTAGTAACTGGCCTCGTCTTCAGGCTGAAGGTTGGTGATGGTTAAGTAGCCGTTGTTGCCTGATCGGGTTCCCGTGAATCGGTCTGGGATCCCTGGTCCCCTGCTGCAAGCATCACAGTGCACAAAACGAGGAGCTTCTCCAGATCTTTGTTGAATCCAACCAATGTAGTTTGGATTGCTGCTGATGCCACAGGAGATTTTAACTGTTCCTGCTAGAGACCCAGACTGGGAGACGGGCTGAGTCAAGGTGGGCTGTGAAGTGACGCCTTTACAAAGTGGAGGAAAAAGAGGAAATAATGAAGACTTGTTAGATTATGTGGGCCTCCAGAAATCCCAGAACCATCATTTGGATGGACCTGATTGGATTTTATATTGTGCAAACTAGAGAGTTTTTAATTGGACAATTTAAGAAGAGCCGTCCACATACTTACATGAGAAATAAGTCAGAACTGAAAGGAAAAGCAGTGTCCAAGCCATGGTGCTTTCCTTCAAAAGGTCTCCCTTTCCAAAAACCAAGGAATATCTACCTGAGATTCTATTATCTTCTTAAATAAGTCTTCCTCGATGTAAAGAAAGGTCCATGCAAATACAGATTATCAGATTGGTTTTCCTTGAATTGATGAGCCACACCCTTATTAGACTAACTGATCTTTTTGACCAATGAGTGGAGAAGACATTTGCATACAGGCAATGCTGAAGAAGATGCTTTTATTGGAGTTTTCTGTCATCATCATGTGGGAAACCTAGGAGAAAGGCATATAGAAGAATGAAGTTGGGTTGGGGAATTGAACAGGGCTGGTTCTTCCAGGAAAGAAATTGACATGACATAACTTCTTCATTGGTTTCCTCATCTTCAACAGCTACATGAACATCAAATGTGCAATAACCAGGGTTGTGTGAATGGACAGCCTCTGATCTGTCTCCTTCGTTTTGATGATTAACTCCATAAACCACTGTTTGAAGCTTCTGAGATCATCTGAAATTACTTGATTCAAATCCTTTCAGATAACCTTTGTGCATGCACGCCTACGTTTTTAGTGGCCAAGGATTCATCTAGCTCACGAAATCATTCTTCCAGATAGGATTGGCAAGGCCAACAAAGTGCTGGTTTAAACCTGATCAAGGCTGATTCACCAGTAAACAAGATCTTCTCTAGCTGGAAGTCGAGGTACACAGATAAATTTGACCCGTGTAAAATGAAAGGGAAATTCATTTCATTCGTTCATGAAAAGGAAAGAACGAGAGTCTCAAATGTGCCTTTTTCAAAAGGCAACTGAACTAGGTTGTTGTTGTTTTCCCTTTGAGGAAGGCATTTATCTTCTCCTCTAAGATGCTTCTTCAGTTGTGACAACCATGACCTGCATGACTGAGGATTTCCATAGAAAGAAGGGGAGATTCTTTAGAACCTGAATTTTTGGCCTACAGAATAGGAACTCTGTATAGGAAGGCAGGCCCTAGTGGGAATTGGCTTTGGTCAGTAGCCCATAAATCTTGATGATGTTGGAGATGAAGAAGATAGCAAAGATAGTATCCATAGCGTGCAATCCTGAAACATCTGGAGCATTACCTGAACACCACTGACATTGATAAAATCACCACCAGTTAGAACAATGAACCAGTGGAGCAACCTGCCTCCAGAAGCGGTGAATGCTCCAACACTGGAAGTTTTTAAGAAGAGACTGGACAGCCATTTGTCTGAAATGGGATAGGGTTTCCTGCCTGAACAGGGGGTTGGACTAGATGACCTCCAAGGTCCCTTCCAACTTTTTTATTATTATTATTATTATTATTATTATTATTATTATTATTATTATTATTATTATTATTAAGGCAATGGCAAAAACACTTCTAAAATCTTGCAAAGAAAACTGCAGGGACCCGTCCAGGCCATTGCCAGGAGACAACCCTGACTTGAACACTTATACACACACACACACACACACACACACACACACACACACACACCATTCAGGTATCTGAATGTCCAACCAAGACAACCGCATTTCAATCTAGCCAGGTGTGCAAACCCAACTTGTGTGATCAATTTCTAGATCAGTAGGTCATCTGAACCTAGAGAATTAGATTGAGAAATAAGAGCAGGGCTAACACAATTTAGGAGAGGGAGAACCACGTGACATTTTGGTTTACAAACTTAGTTTTATTCTTTAAAAAATCCAACATAGACAATAAAGCAAAGCATGATGTATGGACATGGTTGTCCCATATGAGAGTCATATGCATAATCGATTGGAGATTGTTTAATTTAGTTCTAGCATCTAGAGAAGTTAAGCTGTTAAATTTTGTCCAGTGTAGCAAAATGAACCAAGATCTTCCCCTTGTGTCTAAAGATCAAATAATCACAAAATGTTAACACAATATTTCTCTCTCTTTCTCTCTTTCTCTCTCTCTCTCTCTCTCTCCCTCCCTCCCTCTCTCTCTCTTTTTAAAAAAGAGGAATTCTTATTTTAAAATGTATTAAATAAATCAAATTTGTGTCCTTCAGGCTGACTCCTTTAGGAGTCTTAACACTTTTATTCTGAATCATAGTAACCCCCTCTCGGTTGAGTTTGAAGTCTATGAAATTCCAAAACTAACAATAAACCTTAAAACCTTTCACAGATGTAAATTGTCAGGTTTTATCATGATAGCAAAGCACGGATTGTCCTGAAGCCTTCCAAAAGATCTTCTCAGTGGCATTTCCACCGTGCCATTCCATGTTTGCTTGAACTACTATCTGTCTCTGCTAAAAGAACTTTACTTCTGGGTAAATAAGCATAGAATTGGACCCTTGGTATTTTAGAAAAATGTACTTTCCCTGCAGAAATTCCAAAGTTACAAATTGTTATTGGAGAATTAAGGACATCTAATATTTTGTAAACATCTCTTTTCTTCTCAAAGCTGAGAACAGCTTCAACTTCGCTTCCTCACTTGACTGCATCGCTGAATCTTATGCAAAACCGTAACTTCCTCCACAATAATACGTTGCTTCGTCCTCGGGCTGGACGTTGGTGATGATTAAATAGTGTGTGTTGTCTGATTTGAAGCCAGAGAAGCGATTTGGGATCCCGTGGCCTCTGGAGTAATTGGAAGTCAACACGAGTCGTGGTGCCTGCCCTCCTCTCTGTTGATACCACGAGATTGCACATACTTCGTACCCAACCATCACGTCACAGGCAAGTCTTATTTTGTTCCCAAGAGCTGCAGATTGGAAAGGCGGTTGAACCAATACAGCCTGAGAAACGACACCTGGAATATATGAATTTTAAAGCTGTTACTTAAATGACAAGCAAGCAAACAGAGAGTTCGACGCACTCACAAGTTGACTCTTTTGAGAAACAACTGCAAAACGCCACCCTGATTCCTGAATAGGACCCACAACAATCTAACCCAGGACCTACCAAAGAGAAAAACCACTTCCACCAACAAGGGCAGGACCAGTACTGAATATAAACAAGAAGCAAACGCCACACTTACTAGCACTGAAGGCGTTACCTCGTTGGGTAATGAAATGTCAGCATGCAAAGAACCAAGCTCAGAGATCACCCAGGACTCCGTAATCTAATGTGAATATACCCCAGAGGAGTCCCACACTATATATCTATGTCTTACCTGTCCAGTAATTGAGAAACAGAAGGCAAAGCAAAATCTGCTCCATGTTCAATTCTCAAAGAGGAAGGCAGCTTTTTTGAAAAAGACACCAATATGGAAGCTCTCCTTCCTTAAATTAAATCTGGAGTTAAAGAAATAAGAATAACACTTTTATGCAAATCTGTCCCATGCTCATAAGATCTCAGGGGGATTGGTGACATCACTGCAGAAACAAAGACCAAACATGCATATGTGGGGTAGTAGTAATTCTGGCTGTGTGTGTCCAAGCCAGTCTTGACTCCTAGTGGTTGCCTGGACTAACTCTTGCTCTTTTCTGAACAACATTTTCAAAAATGATTTGTCCTTGTAGTTTCTTACTCCATTGCTCCCTCTACGTGGAAAGGGTCAACTGTGACTGGTAGCAACTTTCTAGAGCTTGGATGTGTGTGTGTGTGTGTGAATCTGTCTCTTCACTTAGGGCAGTGGTTTTCAACCTTTTTAATGCCGTGACCCCCAACCGGTCATAAGCGAGGACTACTCAACCGGTCGTAAGTCGAGGACTACTCAACTGGTGCAGCACCGTTTGCAGAATGGGACTTTTGGCGGGCTCAGCAGGGCAGAGACAGCCTGGACAATTCCTATTGGCTTTTGAAAGCCAATAGAATTAGACTCTATTCAAGAGAGTCTATTCTATTGGCTTTCAAAAGCCAATAGAATAAAAGGGAGCAGCACAGCTAAGGAAAAGGGGAAAAAATGGCGGACTGCGTTGTTTGGCGACCCCCGTGAAATGGTCGTTTGACCCCAAATGGGGTCCTGACCCACAGGTTGAGAACCACTGATTTAGGGACAAACCTTGGGGTGATATCACTGGGATGGTATAAGGCCTTGAGCAGGGGGTTGGACTAGAAGACCTCCAAGGTCCCTTCCAGCCCTGTAACCCTATGATGCTTTCGCTTTAGCATAGTAGTAAGCAGTTCTTGGAGAAGAGACTGAGACCGCCAGTCTCCGGCACTGATCCATTCTGATGTTACTGCCAGTTCCGTGGACTGGAATAAAAAAAAATACATGTGGATATCGCATTTTTAAAAAATGGAAATGAACACAGGCTCTGTCTTAGGGAAGAATTTGCCATTTCAATGGAAAGCTGCGATACAGTTTTAGATGACTGATCCCAAGACTTTGCTTAGCATTCTCCACTGACTGTTTTGAACTCTATCACACAGCCTCTGTAGGAACACCTCCTTTGAATTTCTGCCTTTATTAAGGCAGGAGTTTTTTTTTGTCTCAATTCCTCATCAAGATGTACCAATGTGCAACGAGCTGGCACTGCTGTGCCACATTGCACAGTAATAATCAGCCTCGTCTTCAGCCTGAACTCCAGTGATGGTTAAATAGCCAATGGATCCTGAGACAGAAGCCGTGAACCGATCCGGGATCCCGTCACCCCTGCTTCCACCAGAATAGTGCACATAGCGAGGAACCTGTCCAGATCTCTGTTGGTACCAGGAAATAGTATTCACGGTTCCACTAACCGTGCAGGGTATTTTTGCCGTTTGTCCCGGAGAGACAGACATAGAGGTTGGCTGGATCCATGCTGGCTGTGAATTGACCCCTTGAAGAAGAGAAAGCAACACATATTTGACCCATTTTCTAGGCTTTCAGAATATACCAAACTATGACATATTTTGCAGTGCTGTCTTGGGTGCACTAGATCTTGGCTTTCGTGGAGACTGAAAAAGATCACAATGGTGATATTTTCTGTTCTCCAAAGTCCTACAGCTGCACCCCATTTCTATAACCAATGCTCAATGTGCGTGCATGTTTACCTGAGTAGTAATTTAGAAAGGCAAAGAAAAATATTGACCAGATCATGGTAGGTTATCTACAGCAACAAATTTAGACAGCTGAAGAAAAAAAATGAGGCTTATTGCTGTGGAATCTTTCTCCTCCTGCTGTCTTAAATCTTCTCAGGATGCATCAGTGACAGCCATGCAAATATTTTGAGTTTTGTTGACTTTGCTAGCCATGAATGACACCTTCTTAGCACAAACAAATGACCAGAGGAGAAATTTG
The DNA here is from genome assembly GCF_016545835.1 of Crotalus tigris. Classification (NCBI taxonomy): domain Eukaryota; kingdom Metazoa; phylum Chordata; class Lepidosauria; order Squamata; family Viperidae; genus Crotalus; species Crotalus tigris. Next base: position 274,892 of record NW_024100632.1, read on the forward strand.
CATAAGCAAGATTTGTGTAAATAACGAAGAGAGAAAACCTTAGTGCGTGGCAGCAAAACAGAACCAGGATTGCAATTACACCTCTAGCCAAAATCAGAAAGGTCCATGAAGTAGAATCACAAGTTCAATTGTGTTTCCTAACACGAGGATCTAAGCATTCAAAAAAATATTCACAGTTGTGAGAGTTTTAACTATCAAGCATGACCAAAGGCAGTGACCAAAACTGGATGCAGTATTCCAAGTGTGGCCTTACCAGGGCATTGTAAAGTGGTATTAATATTTCACGTGATCTTGATTCTATCCCTCTGTTAATGCAGCCTAGCACTGTGTTGGCTTTTTTGGCAGCTGCAGCACACTGCTGGCTCATATTTAAATGATTGCCCACTAGGACAATCTGAAAGGAAGATCTGAAAGGAAGAAAAGAGAAATTTCAGCCAAAACGGTGTAATTTCAAAGGGGAGAGAAAAGTTAGATGTGAAAGGGAAGAGTGAAGGACTCCAAAGAAGCTTCTCTGATCAAAATTGACGTGGGTGTTCCAGATCAGAAGACTTGATGTTAGAAAATCTAAAGTGGACCAACACTACTGCAGTAGGCAGAGAAGAACAGGAGGAGACATGGCTAGGTCATAGTTGAAATGTGGGATGGAGATGGATAATATGGCTATTGTCTCCAAATGGATCATTATATGAAGACCTCTTGGTGAATGTGCATGTAAAGTGAAATGTGGCCATCATTCAATTGATCTCTTTCATTCCACCCATCATGAAATCCCACACCGATTATAACGCCCTTCTGGAATTGAGTTATCATCACATCCCTAAGCGTCTAAGAGGGTGTGACAGCAGGAAGGAAGCACCTGAGAATTTGAGAAGGCTAAGAGGAACCAAGAAGTTATTGTCACACATTGGTTAGTCATGCATATTGGTGTTCATCACCTGCTGCAAGGGTTTTTGTTCAGCTCTTCAGCAGGATTGTATCATTGTGCACTGGCCACTACCCAAATAATTCAGGCAATAATAGTCAGCCTCATCATCTGCCTCAAGATTGGAGAGGCTTAACACGGCAGATGTTCTAGAGTTTTCAACAGAACCGGAGAATCGTGCTGGGATTCCAGAGGCTCTGCTGCTATCGGCATATATAACGGGTTTGGGGGGACCGCCAGACTTCTGTTGATACCAGGAGGAATACCCTGATCCAATTGTTCCACTGCTTCTAGTACAAGTGATTCAGATTGTCCCTCCAAGAGATCCAGACACAAAGGCTGGTTGTGTCAAGACTTGGGAAAAACTCCCTGAAAAAAAAGCAAAGGTGGCAGCGTTAGGACAATGTTCATTTCACTAAGGAGAAATGTGTGGTAGGAACAGAAATCTGAAATCAAAGAAGTAGAGGAGAAACCACTTCCCTGAATTATAAGGGGATGGGGGAAGAGTGTAAGTCCCACCCATTTTTAGTAGATAGCCCAAGTCTTCAATTACCCATAAAGGAAGAGGAGAGGATGAGAAGAAGAGGCAGCCAAGGCATGGTGGAAGATGGGATCAGGACTGAATTGTCTGCAGAGCCAGCTGTCCTCTCTGCTCTTAAGCCTGTTGCCAGTGGGGAATTCAAATTCATGCAAATGTCCTGCCTGCTCAGCAATTCTTCCTCAGATATGAGGGCCTGCTTCAGATAAAAGGAAAGAGCATCCTTTGAAGATTCCTTCTCTTCAAGCAGTAGGATTTGCTGGTGCAGCTTTTGAGGACACTCCCCTGTTTGTCTGAGACAGGATATTTAGGAAGGACTTCAGCTAGCTGTACAAAGCTTCCATAAGAAATGTCCTCACTTTGTTTCCTTGATCCTTCCTCTTTAAGGGACGAGAGAGATCCTTCTCTGTCATTCAGACAAGCACTTGTTTCAAGTTATTGTTGGTAGGAATAATAATAATAATAATAATAACAACAACAACAACAACAACAATAGTAGTAGTAGTAGTAGACAAAAATGCCAAATCCAGTCTGAACATCTGGCTGACTGTGCGATGATCCATAATATTAATAATAAAGTTGGAAGGGACCTTGGAGGTCATCTAGTCCAACCCCCTGCTCAGGCCGGAAACCCTATTCCATTCTGGACAAATGGCTGTCCAGTCTCTTTTTAAAAACTTCCAGCGTTGGAGCATTCACTGCTTCTGGAGGCAGGTTGTTCCGCTGGTTAATTGTTCTAACTGGCAGGAAGTTTCTCCTTAGTTCTAGGTTGCTTCTCTCTTTGGTTAGTTTCCATCCGTTGCTTCTTGTCCTGCCTTCATGTGCTTAGGAGAACAGCTTGACTCCCTCTTCTTTGTGGCAGCCCCAGAGATATTGGAACACTGCTATCATGTCCCCCCTCGTCCTTCTCTTCGTTAAACTAGACATACCCAATTCCAGCAGCCTTTCCTTATATGTTTTAGCCTCCAGTCCCCTGATCATCTTTGTTGCTCTTCTCTGCCCTCTTTCTAGAGTCTCAACATCTTTTTTACATTGTGGTGACCAAAACTGGATGCAGTATTCCACGTGTGGCCTTATCAGGGCATTGTAAGGTGGTATTAATACTTCACGTGATCTTGATTCTATCGCTAAATAAAATGAGTGCTGTGTGGGGTGAGTGAGCCATGTTTAACAAATGACAACTTGATTTTTTAAAAAAAGCCCTTTGCCACACGATAGTGCTGCTGTATTGTTACTCAAGGTTCAGTGAGATTAGAACCTTTTGTTTCAGAGATGTTATTAATTATATCTTAGTTGTTGTATTGATATCTTCAGCAGACACACTGCATTCAGCAGAGGGGGTGAGTCTTCTAGCATTATCAAAAAATCAATCTAGAGACTACAGGGATTAGTAAGACTTGGGGTCCATAAATGCTCACTCCAAGGAGAAGCTGGATCCATGATGCTCCTAGGGGTTTTTCCAAAATTTGAGGGAGATTTTGTTGCATAATGTCAAGCAGGGGAAAATCAGGACGTCCGGGCAGTTCAAATGAATATAAAGGTTTATTGCAAGCTTATGTTCTCTACAGGAAGCTGAACTACTAATGGTCAAGGCAAATTGGTGGTAGATAATGGAATTCAAGGTGGGCTGGACTGTTGTGGGCATGAACGGACTCCAAATTAATGACATGCTTGACGCCTCCCTCAGGTTCAGCCTGGTCATTTCCTACATAGATATTTCCAACTAAGATACTTTATTAAACATCATAAATGTTTGTGAACTGAAGCTCTATTAGGTCCGTTGACTAGTTTAACTGATAGAATGAAGTGGGAAGGCAAAAGAGAAGGGACAAAGCGCAGTTAAAAGAATGGTTTGCCTGTAGTATTTCTCTGTTTCAAACTCAGCACTAGAAATATGCGTGATATATAATTTATGGGGTGTCCTTGACAAGGCTTCAAGCTCTCTCAGTCTGCAGCTGAATCAAAGAAGCTTTGTTTCTCCACCTACCCATTTGAAAGTAACACCTCCTCCTCCCCCCTTCATCTAAAGGCAAGTTGGAGCGCGCAGAGGAACGTAGCTGCCAAAATTTCATCCTTGACATATAGCCTCAAGGTAATTTTGGGTGCTGGGAAAGACAGGAATCAGAATCATAGAATCATAGGGCTGGAAGGGACCTTGGAGGTCTTCTAGTCCAACCCCCTGCTCAAGGAAGGAGACTTTATAGTATTTTGTAGAGTTTAGCAGCAAAGTTGCACTCTGGACATGCTTCCAAGGACTCTTTTTTTAAAGCCAATCAATTGTCCCATCTCAATGGTGGCCTTTTTTAGATATCCTGGATTTGGAAAATTGACCAGGTATTTTGAGGGGCGGCGGGGGGGGGGGGAATGAAAGAAAATCTGTTTTTCTTCCAAAAGGACCAAAAAAAAACAACCACCTCTTCAAATGTGGAGGTTGACTCTTTCCTTTAGGATCCTCTCCTCTATTGCCATTATGTCATGCTTCGGAATATTCACAACTAGAATGACTTTGTTCAGAAAGTTTTCATCTGCAGTCCGTTTCATGTAAGAGGTACGCAGATCAAAGTTGCTCATATCCTGTAAGGTTTTTGTCTCGCTTCTCTATCTGAATCAGAGACTGTGCGCCCGCTTCCAGTCCAGACAGTACAGTAATACATAGCCTCGTCTTCCACTAAGGCCTCTGTGATGGTCAGGGACATGGTGTTCCCTGACATGGAGCCAGAGAAACGGGCTGGAACGCCTGTCTGTCTGGTGCTGGTGCTGTGTATTAAGGGCCTTGGAACCTGCTCTGGCTTCTGCTGGACCCACACAGGGTAATTGCTGTCAGTGATGGTTCCACTGTCATATCTACAGGATGTGGTGATTGTCCCTCCTGGAGCTACAAAATCTGAATCTTTCAAGCTCTGCAGTTGCTGAATACTGGACCCTGAAAGAGAACACAGAATTAGGAAGATATTAAAATGAAACTATGCTGCACAGCAGGATGGGATCCACCGTTTGCCTGCACTGGATTCCCTAAGAGAGAGTCTCAAAAGGGCTATTCCCTTGATTCTGTTTCTCTTACCGAAAAAAGATAGGACTATGAAGATAAAAAGAATCCAAGCCATGATGGAGAACTGGGTGGCCTTCCTGACAGAAAGACTCTTGAACTGGCATCCACCAGGTCTCTCTTAAATCCCCAGGGGCGAAGAATGCAATTCTGTATGCAAATGTACCTTTATTTTAAGAACAAGCATGGCACCTGTTTGATTGATTCTGTGTTGGAAGAGTCTTGTACATTCTGTCTTCTGCACAAGGCTGGCTTCAAAGAGATGGGGGTAGAGATGTTTGTTATGATTAAGGGTGAACACAGTTGAGACTCAGAAAATATTTCCAAAGCAGATTAATTTTTGGGGGAATGTAGGATAGTTAGATCTTCTGATTATGGGTAGACTCTATTTCCTTAGTCTCCAGACAAGCTGTTCTAAGTCAACTCATCAAGAAGAAACTTGGGATGGATCCGTAGATTCCTCCATATGTTTTGGAGTACAAGTCTAGTAACTCTGATTTGGATGGCCAAAGGAAAGGAACTGTAAACGTTGTACAGAATGGCAGTGCATGGAATAAACTCTATCAGGGTGATGGACATCCATTCCAGGCATCAGCCTCTTACCCTCAGTGTTCATATGGTGTCCTCCTGCTTAAAGTTGGTGATCAACCCAGAGAATCCAACTTAATTTCCAAATATGCCATTCAAAGAGTGGATAAAAATCCTCCCTGTTGTTTACACTGATTCTTTTTTAAAATACCTCTAAGGATACCTCTACTTCCTCTACTTCCTCTACTTCCTCTAAAGCAGTGTTTCTCAACCTTGACAATTTTAAGGCATGTGGACTTCAACTCCCAGAATTCCACAGCCAGCATTGCTGCCTGTGGAATTCTGGGAGATGAAGTCCACATGCCTTAAAATTGTCAAGGTTGAGAAACACTGCTCTAAAGATAATCATTTGTTTTCTCTACTTCCCTATGATCATATGCCAGAAATGTATGCTTTGAGAATTAAGTGCAAGAAATTAAGGAGTGGTTGTTATTGTTGATGATGTTTTGGGAGGAAGAACAAGAGCAGACCCTACTGGCCATTAAAGTACCTACATCTCCTCCTCCTCCTCCTCCTCCTCCTCCTCCTCCTCCTCCTCCTCCTCCTCCTCCTCCTCCTCCTCCTCCTCCCCCTCCTCCTCCTCCATTTGACCAGGATATTATAAGGGCTCCTGCCTTGAGTAGGGGGATGGATTAGAAGACCTTCAAAGTCCTTTCCAGCCCTATGATTCTATGTTCTAAGTTTGAAAAACACTGCTCTAGTCAAAATGCACCTTCATCTTCAGACTGACCACAATATGAACAGGAAGCTTCTGGGACAATTCAACTGTTATCGTTGCCTGAACAGAGCAAAGAAAGAGAGAGTTTTTGCCATCCTTTCCCATTGCACTGAATGACTGTGTTACGAGCCCCCTGGGTTTAAACAGCAGTAATAGTTGGCTTCATCTTCTGCCGAGGCTCCTGTTATGGTCAGCGACATCACATTCCCTGACTTGGACCCAGAAAACCGGGCTGGAACATTAGAAGGTTTGACACTGGTCTGGTAAACCAAGAGTCGGGGTGGTTTGCCTGGATGTTGCTGGGCCCACCAAGGGTAATTGTTGTCATTGATGATTCCAGTAGAGTATCTGCAAGATAGGGTGACTGTCCCACCAAGAGGCACTGATTCTGCGTCCTTCAGGCTTTGCAGCTGCTGAAGGCTGAGATCTGCAAGGAAACACAGCAAAGAACTGCTTATTTAAGGGACTACGAAGGAGCTTTGGCCACCATTTTGGAGAAGACGCAGCTTCTCTCTTCCACCAACTCAAGGTAGCTCACCAATGGTGCCAAGGAATATGATCAGAAAGAACATGCTGCTTATTCGGGGGAGATTTGATATGTTCATCTTCTCAAAGGAACTACTCTTGGGGTCAACCCAGTTGCTCTTAAGTCCCCAGAGGACAAAAAAAAATGTTCCTTCATGCAAATTACTTGCACCTTTAACTTCCATCTCTGGCTGGTGGAACCACCACAAGAAATCCACTTGCACCTGCTAGACAGATTGTGTCTCTGAAGGGTCTTCTAAATTGTATCTGCTACCCATCACTAACTTCGAAGAAATTGGAGCAGAGATGCTTGAATTGAATAAGAGTTGAAATATTTGAGAACTCAGACACTCGACTAAGCTCCTGGAAATGTGGGAGGAGAACATGAAAACATCTGGATAGACAGCTGTCATTCAACACCTACCAAGCAAAACATAGGCTGGACCATTTCACTGTTCTCCATATTATTTGGAAAAATATCCTGGCAATAATTACTCCTGGCAAGAAATTGTAAGACTGGTATGGATTGACCATGATTGAGATAAGGTCCAGCAAACCTTCATTTCAAGCTTGACCTCCTTCTCATTTTTCAGGTATTAAGTGCTGCCTGAAAATTTGGACTACCTGGAAATGTTGAATACATTCTATTCTTCGACTAGCATGGTCATATTTCAATTCTGTGATTCCAGGTTAAGTTCCAAAGCTGCGTGGAAGTAAAGGAGATAGGTTCCACAGTGTTTTTTTTTCCCTACTGCTTCTTTCATTCTTCCAGTTTTCTCCCTAAAGTACCTCTTTGATATCATTCTTTTTCATTCCTTCTTTCCACAGTTCTGTGGAACTGTGGTTTCATAAGAAGAGCAACAGCAGCACCTGGTGGTTTTATACTTTTCTCCAGCTTTGCTCAAGAACCTTCGTTCTACTCCCCCTGTTCCCAGTAACACACACACACACACACACACTAACAAATAGGAAACTGTGTATTAAAGGAGGAACAGTATTCATATAAAGATATGAAGTGTAGGAGATGAGCAGGCTGAGCCTGGGGGTGGGGTTAAATGCGTCACCAGTTTGGAATCCTTATGTTCCTACAAAAAGCCTAAGACCAGCTTCCCCATAAATTCTGTTGACCTTTATCTAGTTCCGCTTTGGCTTGATCATTAGTAAATCTGATTCTAGTGTAGAGGTAGCATGCAATAAACTTTTAGTGCTTGGAACCCAACTCTTCTTCCTGGTTTCTTGCACATGACACAGAGAACAGAACATGTAAGAGTGGTAGTAATAGACCCATCATCAGGCACAAACAATCAGATTATAGAATAGAGTAGAGTAGAGTAGAGTAGAGTAGAGTAGAGTAGAGTAGGGTAGGGTAGGGTAGGGTAGGGTAGGGTAGGGTAGGGTAGGGTAGGGTAGGGTAGGGTAGGGTAGGGTAGGATAGGATAGGATAGGATAGGATAGGATAGGATAAGATAGGATAGGATAGGATAGGATAGGATAGAATAAAATAGAATAGAATATAGCTGGAAGGGACCTCAGAGGTCTTCTAGTCCAGCCCCCTGCTCAAGCAGGAGAGAACCTATATCATCTCAGACAGGTGAATGTCCAGTCTCCTCTTAAGATTCTCTAGTGATGGAGTGCCCATGATTTCTGAAGGCAAGCTGTTCCACTGATTGATTGTCCTGTCAGGAAGTTTCTCCTCAATTCCAGATTGTTTCTCTCTTGGATCAGTTTCCAGCCATTGTTTCTCTTCCTTCCCTCTGGTGCTTTGGAGAATAACGTGACCCCCTCTGCCTGGTGGCAGCCCCTCAGATAATGGAATGCTGCTATCATGTCTCCCCTATTTCTTCTTTTCTTTAGACTAGCCAAACCAAGTCCCGCGGCTGTTCTTCATCTGTTTTAGGTGTAGAGTTCAAAGTCACTACTTTATTATCCTAGGTCTATTTTACAGGAATCTCCCCAGCTGGTCAGCTTTTGTCTGAGAAAATCTAGATAAAGTTGTGCGCTGTGTTTTGCAAGGGTGGCTCCTAATTACGGTAGAATTAGAAGAACTAGTAAAATGCAAGTAGTCCATTCTTCCAGTGACCCTTTGAAGTTACAAGAGCCCTGGGAAAAAAAGCGACTTAGGACTGTTTTTCACACTTTATGACCACTGCAGCATTCCCATGGTCACATGATCAAAATTTGAACGGCAGGCATCTGGCATGTATTTTTGACAGTCGCAGTCATAAGTAAAGGACTATCTATAGGTCATATGTTTGGAGAACTGAGTTCAGTGCTTTGCAGTGTTACAGATTTATTTGCAGATGCCTGACTTAGCATGAGAGGCGAAAGGTTTTTGTCTCAGTTCCCCATAACAATTAATCACCGTGAACCCGGTAAGTTTGTAGTCCCATGAGGCACAATAATAAACAGCATCATCTTCCACTTGAACTCCGTTGATCACCAGATTCCAGAGGTTCTGGGAGGCATCAGGGAAAACGCTGAATCTCTCTGGGACCCCATCTCCCCTGCCCTGATCACTGCTAGTATAATAGTGATACAGAAATCGTGGGACACCCCCTGTTTTCTGTTGGAGCCACCTGGCTCTCTCGCGGTCAATGGTGTAGCCACTGTTCATTCTACAAGGGATGCTAAATGCTAATCCTGGAGATGCAGACATGGAGGACGGTTGAGTTAATATCATCTGGGACTCCGAACCTGAAACAAAACAAAAATGGGGAAGTATATTAGTGTATCTTCTGGATGGATCTTGATGGAACAGACAAGCATCTTCTGCCTCCTTTGAAGACCTTCAACCAGCGGTCTGGACTCACCTGAGAAGAGCCATCCCAGCAATATAACAGAGTAGGCCCACAGCATTGTAAAAGGGATGTGGACACTGTTGGTTTCTCATGCTTCTCTTCCCTTCCAAATGTCTTAAATTGAATCCATGGAAGCAAATTCTCCACTGTTTATGCAAATATCATCAGCTGAACGGTGTTTGGCTCTCTGCTGCACCCTTCTGATGTCACAGGATGACTCTTGGAGGACTTAGATTTAAGTCCTCAGTCTACTTAAACTGCTCCACACTCAGAAATCTGTGATGGTTATTAAAAAAAAAAAACCATTATTCTGTGCTTATCCCCAAGGTGCTTTTCAAATGGCAACTTGACTTTCTTGGTTTTTCCTTGAAAACGTTCCATTTTTCATCCAAGAAGCTTCTTTAGTTTTTTGGAACGAGAACTCAAGAAGCTTCTTGGACGAGAAGAGGAACATTTTCAAGAAAGCCTAGTTGCCTTTTGAAAAGCACTTTTGGGACAACCGTGACCTGGATGAGTAAGAACTTCCATAGACGTGTGTTCTGTACGTGCTCAGGACTTTAGCCATTCATCCATTAGGGGACCTACTCAGGTCAGTGAGCATTGTGGGAGTCCAGTTTGTCTTTGCTGGGTTTCTCAGCAAGATGGGTGTCATGGTTTGTGGGAACGACCTTTAGAGGAGGAACGACCTCAGACTGGACATTCATCAGATAAGAGGCAGCGGAGTCCATAAGAGGAATGGGGACACTCGAAATAACTCAGAAAGGACCCTTTCTAGTTTCTTGGGCTGTAAAGGTGATGGGGGAAGAATTGTATTTTCATACTTGCCAAATTGATCTCAGCTTTGTGAGGCAGTCCCAATAAGAAACATGCCCCGTGAACAAGTTTCTTTTTATCCTAAAGTTATATTAACAGACATTGCAACCCTGAAAGCGTATTTCTCCCATGTCTTCTTCAACACACAAAGGACCCCACAATTTTTAAAATGCTTTTAAGAGATTGGGGAATGGAAACAACGGGGGTGCGAAGGTATTCCTGCTTTGTTTTTGAGGATGATTTATATTCTCTCTACATTACATAGCAGTCAAAATAATACACAGTCCATCTACCCAGGATGGCGTAACAACACGGTTTGGGTACCCTTCTGTTAGGAGGAATTTAGCCAGAGAGAAAAGATGCAATGGCTTGATTGTCGTTCATGAAATCTTCCTAGCTCTTCTTATGTAAATTTTAGTGCTCTGTTACTGTGGTTACCAGCTAAAAGCATCGGTTGGGCAATAGTGCCATCTAGAGATATATAAACCACTCCTTGCCTTATATGGAAAGTGGACCGTGGTTTGTGGTTCAGCTTGAGTAAATTGAGTCCATTCCCTTGGGAGGACGTGAGGAAGTGACAGGCCTTGTGGGGTACTTTCAGATGGGTTTACAGGAGGCCAAATAAAATGACTACAAGGAGCAAAGTAGGGTAAGATGAGACTTGAAATTGCCACATTGTCCAGGAGTAGAGTAAAATTATTCCAGCTCTATATTTCTTTATCTACCATTAGATAAAGCGAGGCAGCAAATTTTGGCTTGGTATCTGTATAACCGGCTTGATATTTGTGTATCAGTTGTAACGGGCCAATGCAACTGGCTTTGTATCTGTGGGGGAATGCAATCTGGATTCCCAAGAGCGAGGGTCTACTTTTCAAAGGGCAGTAGAGCATGGTACGTTTGGTAGGAAGGACGAGGGTCGAGCTGGCTCTTCCCTAGCAATTCCCAGAGGATATGTGTCTTGAGGCAAACAGTTGCTCTAATCTGGCAAGATTCTGTCCATAAGCAAAGAACTATAAAAAACAACAACAACCCTACTCAGAAGTCACCCCACATGGCTTTCTCGTTTCCTGGAAGAACGAAGATCCAGTATCTAAAACAGGATTGATGCCAACTAATTCTTTACCCCAAGTTGCAAAATACGAAACATCACTATTGCATCCTATCAGTTGCCCTTTCCATTATTCTCATTTGATGTCTATAACAGATTGGTAACCTGTTCACTGAAAAACACTCCAGACCTGCATATATTGAGCATTGCCTTATCATTGCCTTATCCACCTTGGTGACCTCCTTAAAAGTCAATATTTCTTGGTACTGAAAGTCCTAACAACTGTTGGGTTGGGAGAAAGCATCTTTTCTGACTTCGCTCGCAAAGAAGGACACACACACTCCCAGCGTAGTTTCTGCTACTGCACAAAGGAAAGGAAAAGGGTTTTTGTCTCACTTCCCTTTTCAATGAACAGCTGGGTCGATTGTTCCCAGTCCAAATGGCACAATAATAAGTAGCCTCGTCTTCTATCAAGGCCCCTTTGATAGTCAGGTACACTGTTTTCCCTGACAGAGAGGCAGAGAAACGGTCTGGGACACCAAGCGGTCTGAGACTGGTGTAGTAGATCACTGTCTGAGATCTTGAGTTAGGTTTCTTCTGGACCCACAAAGGATAATGTCCATCACTAATGTTTCCAGCACTGAATGTGCAAGACAAGGTGATTATTCCTCCCAAAGACACAAATTGTTTCTTCTGGACCCACAAAGGGTAGATCACTGTCGGAGATCCTGAGTTAGGTTTCTTCTGGACCCACAAAGGATAATGTCCATCACTAATGTCTCCAGCACTGAATGTGCAAGTCAAGGTGATTGTTCCTCCCAAAGACACAAATTCTGGGTCCTTCTGGCTCTCTAGTTGCTGGACACTAGGACCTATAAAACAACAAGGACATGGTTGAATTGTTGAGGCTGCAACTGACCAGCCGTGTAGGTTTGTGCCTTTGTATGCATTAGGTCCAGATAATGTTCCACCAAAAGAAATTTCGCTCACCAATGGAGATCCAGATTGGGAAGAGAAGCAGCAGCCATGACATCGTGGACAAAGATGAAGAGTTAAAACTCTTCTTGGTGCCAAGAGTTCTCTCCTTGTCCTCCTATCACTATCTCTTAAATCCACAGAGAACTGCCTCTTCATGCAGATGAGTGGGTCTTGAATTAACACTGTCAGTCATTGGAAGGGTATTAACCAACTCTACCGTGTGGCTTTGAATTTTGGATCATATATGTGCTTTCACACTCTGTAGTCACAGGATACTGGGATCTAAAAGATACAGAGATCAAAAAATGCTTATGAAATGAGGGGTCCTTGGTGCTCTCTGAGCTTGGTTGTTTTCTTACAGATGTTTCATTACTCAAACTAGACAACATCATCATGGCTAGAAAGGAATGAGTTTTGTAGTGTGGAAGAGAAGGGAGGAGGAGGAGGAGGAGGAGGAGGAGGAGGAGGAGGAGGAGGAGGATGATTTTGGGGTCCTTGGTGCTCCCTATGCTTGGTTGTTTTCTTACAGTTTTATTACTCAAACTAGGTAACATCATCAGGACTAGAAGGAAGGGGAGTTGCAGAGAAGAGGAGGAGAAGGAGAAGAATTCTTAAAATACATTTAATGCCTCCCTAACATTGCAGAAGAGAGTTCTCTGTGGAAGTAAAGAGGTAAAGAAATGGGCATAATTTTAAAGCTAGAAGTAAAATGTGAGGACGCTCATGCAAGGGTCAAGAGAAAAATATAGGATTACATGTTCCATCCAATCAGAAGCAAAGAGAAATATATTTTTTCCAAAGACAATTTTTCCAGAGGTTCCAGGAACTGGATGACATCTCAACAATGCTTTGCAGTCTCCATCTGTGATAGCCGATGAGCAGTTTCACTGATTATGTCCCCTCAAGCTGGGGTCAGACAAAATAACCATTTAGATCAGGGTTCTTCAAACGTGGCCCTTTTATGACTTGTAGACTTCAACTTCCAGAATTCCTCAGCCAGGCAAGCTGGCTGAGGAATTCTGGGAGTTGAAGTCCACAAGTCATAAAAGGGCCACGTTTGAAGAACCCTGACTTAGATAGACCTTGTCCGGAACTATCTGCTGCCAACCAGAAAAACTCAAAACTTCTCTTTTTTTAGTAAGTTTTAGGATGGAAACTATGAAAGACCAACAGTGACATCTGGTGTCCAGAGAGTTGAAGTAAGATACCCTTTCAAAGGGGAGCAAATAAGGTTGAAAGAAAACTAGATGCATCTGGAGATTCAAAGGTCTACATCAATATGGGTTGCAGAGAACTAAAAGCTCACCTAAAATGGAGATATGAGAAGAGAACAGTGAGAACAATTCATCATTGGAACGCCTTGTCTCCGGAAACTGTGGATGCTCCATCACTGGAACTCTTGGAGAAGACATTGGACAGTCATTTGTCTGGAATCACACAGTGTCTCCTGCCATGGGCAGAGGACTAGAGGGTGGTGGAAATTCAGCCATTATGAACTTTGCCATCTGCTTGTAAGTAGCTTTTGGTAGTTCATTGTAACTTCGATAGTCACTAAACAGGCATAAACTGAGGGTTACCTGTTTATTTTGCATCTGAACTGCTTGTGTTTTTTTCCCCACCTCCTTCATTTTAAGGGGAGTGATTCCTGGATATTTTTCCCCCCACATTTCCATGCTATAAACCTTCTTTGAAAAATGCCTTTCTGGATCATGGGTGGCACTTGAAGTCCACAAAATGCAGGTTGTGAGCTCTGTGTGTTTTGTTGCTTATTGTGAAATTTCAGTTGGACACATAGGCCAACGAAAAGGGAAATGAAACCAAAGGAAGGGTTTTGGTCTCACTTCCCCACCTGAACAAATCACTGTGGAACTGACTACTCGTCCAGATGGAACAATAGTAGGTGGCTTCGTCTTCAACCAGAGCCCGAGTGATAGTCAAGGACAACACATTCCCTGATCTGGATCCAGAGAAACGTTCTGGAACCCCTGATAGTCTGGAACTAGTGTGATAGATCAGTCCTCGAGGTTGTTGCCCAGCTACCTGCTGGGACCACGAAGGTTCATGGCTATCCCCAAGATTTCCACCATCGTATCGACAAGACAGGGTGACTGTCCCTCCAGGTGCCACAAATTCTGAGTCCTTCAGGGACTGCAGTTGTTGAAGGCTGAGGTCTGAAAAGGGAGCAAGACATTGCTTGTTCAATAGAGGGTCAAAAGAACCACCACCAAGAATAGCAAACTCAGCTATACAGCAACATGGTGCTTCTGAATTTAGTTCTAGAAAGGGCTGTGCCCCTTCCAGAGGAATTTCTCTTACCAAGGGAGATCAGAAGAAGAGAGAAGAAGAGAAGTGCCTGGGACATGGTGGGAGAACTCAATGGACTAATCACTTCTCCAGAGCAAATGCATTTCCCCTTTGCCTCCTCTCCACCTCTCTTAAATCTCCAAGGGATAAGAGAAGACCTCCTCATGCAAATGTCTTGCTGTTGAAGTAGCAACCCAGCAGATTCGAGAGAGGAAAGGGAGCAGCTGCTAAGATACATCTTGTCTTAAACCAGGGCTTTTCAAACGTGTCCCTTTGATGACTTGTGGACTTCCACTCCCAGAATTCTGAATTTAGTTGGGAGTTGAAGTCCACAAGTCATCAAAGGGCCAGGTTTGAAGAGCCCTGTCTTAAACTCATTATTTTCTTAATACTTTGATTTTAAAAAAGACATTTTAGCTAGAACTCATGTATACATCTGCAGAATCATCTCTTTTTATCCTTCTTCATTTTAGTGACGTACTTAAAGTTGAGGTAGAAGATATACCGGTTAAAGAGAAGAGTTTGATGTTTCCAGTAGCTGATGGATTTCTCCTAGTAAGAAAGTATTGAGCACATGGACTGCTCAGGTCCACATCTAATGTAGGAGAACTACAGACAAGAAACAATGGATGGAAACTAATCAAGGTGAGAGCCAGCATAGAACTAAGGAGAAATTTCCTAATAGTTTCCTAATGTTTCCAGTGGGTGATGCATTTCTCCCAGTAAGAAAATGTTCAGCATGTGGTCTGTTCAGTCCCGCCTCTAATGTAGGAGAACCACACACAAGTCTACAGATCTTGACTAAGAGTTCATCCCTACATCCACCAGCCATGCCACAGGCCTGCCGCAGGGACCACTTTTTCATGCGGCGTTCTCCTACAATTCCTTTTACCGCCACCTCCTGTTTGGTGCTGAACCAACTGAAGAATCATGTCTACCTCCTCCAATTTCTCACCAGTTCTTTTCAGAGTTCCTGCCCAGACCACAAGAGTTCACGGGGCTGTTTGCTTCCCATGCCCTCTTCTCTCCTGGGCCTACCAACTCATTGGAAGAGACTCAGAGACCCCTTTTGAGATGGAAATAAACCTCTTATTGCAGGTTATTTTCTCTCCTGCAGCTCCAGCTAAAGTGTCCATGGCCCCAGGTCAAGGTGTGCTGCTTGTGGTTTCAAGCTGAAGAGGCAGCGAGGAGGCAGGGGGTCGGAGCTGGAGAGAGGCTGAGTCCAAGTGGACTGAACTTAAAGGAATTTCCCCTCTGCCACATCCGTTCAAGTGCCCCAGTCACAGATCAAGGTACGCTGCATGTGATTTCAGTGTGAAGAGGAAGAGTGAAGGTTATTGTCACGCTTCCCCCTAAGAATTTATCACTGTGCAACACAGTAGCTCCAGTGTTCCAGCTGCCACAGTAAGAAGGACATGTTTAGGTGGAGATTGTATATAAGTCTGGGGCATCCTGCTTGTCTGGACTTCAACTTCTAGACTTGAGTGATGGGCTTGAGGTTGAGGTAAAAGAGTTCATCCAAAGAGTTTCATGCTTCATGTTTTCATTAGATGATTTATTTCTCCTGGTAAGAACATTTAATAGGTGTAAGTTCAGTTCATCATCTGTTCTAGAAGAACCACACAGGATTGTGTAAATCTTTATGAGATGTTCATCCTAATATCCTGGTTCCTTGCACAAACATGCCCCAGTGACCCCTTTTTAGCCGGGGTCTCCATGCAGTCCCTTTTATCCCATCTCTAATCTGGTGTTGAAGCAGCTGCAAATCGTCTCTAGCTTCTCCGATTTTACGTCTTTTTCTTTCAAAATTTGTACTTTTATCAGGAGACGGCTGAGACCATGGATCTGTGGGATTCCCTACCCCCTTCTCACCCACACTCCAGTGCCCATCATCCCCCTTGAGAGATCACTTTGCAGAAAGAGATGAGCTTACAGGAGTTTCCCCTCTGTCTCATCCGTTCAAGTGCCCCAGTCACAGGTCAAGGTACGTTGCATGTGGTTTCAGTGTGAAGAGAGAGAGTGAAGGTTTTTGTCACGCTTCCCCATAAGAGTTCATCACTGTGCAACTGGGTAACTGCACTGTTCCAGCTGCCGCAGTAATAATCTGCCTCGTCTCCAACCTCCACATTGGTGATGGCCAAGGATCCTGTAGTGCCAGATCTGGTGGCAGTGAAGCGATTTGGGATCCCTTCTCCCCTGTTGCTGCAGCCATCACAGTGGACAAAATGAGGGCCTTTTCCTTCTTTCTGTTGATACCAGCCGATTCTGTTGGTACTCTGAGTTCTACAGGTGATCGTAATGGTTCCACCCAGGGAGATGGAGCTGGAGGGAGGCTGAGTCCAAGGGGACTGACCATCAGTGCCTTTAGATAAAGGTGGGAGGGAAGGAGAGAAAGAGTGAGGGGAGAGAGAAAGGAAGCAATGCTTATGGATCTAATGCACCTCCCTTTGCTCTTTGTCATTTCCCAGGGCGCCTGTTCTTAGGAGAATCACAGGCAGATTGTGTTTGGCCAATTACTTTACCTGTGCAGTAAGTGAGGACTGCCAAGAAAATCACAGCCCAGCCCATGGTCAGCTTTGACAAGGAATAATCTTTTGAGGAAGAAAATGATAATCTTCTTCAGATCTTCCTCTTTCCTTTCCTTAAAAGCTCTCTTCTTTCTCCTTTCATGCAAATGAGAGCCGCACTCATTGGTTCTAGTAGAAAGCTTTCTTTCCCAAAAGCATTTTGGGGTCTTCTGATGTAACCAATGACTAGAGAAAATGTTTGCATATCGGAGATTTGGAAACCAGGAGGAATTAATAGGTCTCCATTAAATATCACACCCTGCTGCTTGTGGAACAGGGGAACGTCTTCAAACACACTACAGTACACGTGAATTTGACACGGAAATGATGCGTGTAGTTATGTAATTCCACCTCAACAGCCTGTCAAACCACAAGTCTAGGGAAAAAGTGGAGGATCATAGTCCATTTGGATATAAGGGTCATAACCAGATCATAAGCAATCCTCCTATTCTTTTATTTAATAATTTCTGGAACAGGTCACTTGAAATATAGTTGTTGGACCTGACTATTTCCATTTATCATTCCTTACTTCGCCTCTTACGTGAAGGATCAGTGCCCGCCTCTCTCCCTTATTGTAGACAGAGGAAGGGAGTAGACTTTCAGGAGACACATCTGACTGTCCTTTTTGTTGAAGTCATATTTTTGAGAAGAAGCCTGGAAGGGCAGCAGCAACCTCTACTGGCCCAAAATATTGCCGCACCTGTGTTATCCCCACCTGGGCTGAAGAATCACTGGACCCTAAAGCATTTCCGTTTACCATGCATAGTTGACTTCCTCTGTGTGGAATCACTGCCTTCCTCCTTCCCTTACTCTAGAGGAAGAGATGAGACATTGCAGGAGCCCCATCTGGCCATCCTTTGGCTGAAGTTATTTTGGGGGGAAGCATGAAAGGGCGGCAGCAGCCCTTACTGGCCTCTGATTTTGCAACACCTGTGATATCCCCACCTGGGCTGAAGAAGTGCAGCATTTATGCTTCTTTGAGGACCGTCATCCTCCTTCTCCTCAAACGTCAGACGAAGGACAGGGGAAAAAAATAAGTTGAAGGAAAACAAGAATGGAACACAGTGTGTCTTCTTTATTCATTTTCTCACAGAAGACGTCACAAAACCTCTCGTTGTTTTTAATACTGCGAGTTGAAGAAGGACATGTTTAGGTGGAGATTGTATATAAGTCTGGGGCATCCTGCTTGTCTGGACTTCAACTTCTTGACTTGAGTGATGGGCTTGTAGTTGAGGTAAAAGAGTTCATCCAAAGAGTTTCATGCTTCATGTTTTCATTAGATGGTTTATTTCTCCTGGTAAGAACATTTAATAGGTGTAGGTTCAGGTCATCATCTGTTCTAGAAGAACCACACAGGATTGTGTAAATCTTTATGAGATGTTCATCCTAATATCCTGGTTCCTTGGCACAAACATGCCCCAGTGACCCCTTTTTAGCCGGGGTCTCCATGCAGTCCCTTTTATCCCATCTCTAATCTGGTGTTGAAGCAGCTGCAAATCGTCTCTAGCTTCTCCGGTTTTACGTCTTTTCCTTTCAAAATTTGTACTTTTATCAGGAGACGGCTGAGACCATGGATCTGTGGGATTCCCTATGCCCTTCTCATCCACACTCCAGTGCCCATCATCCCCCTTGAGAGACCTCTTTGCAGAAAGAGATGAGCTTACAGGAGTTTCCCCTCTGCCTCATCCGTTCAAGTGCCCCAGTCACAAGTCAAGGTACGTTGCATGTGGTTTCAGTGTGAAGAGAGAGAGTGAAGGTTTTTGTCACGCTTCCCCATAAGAGTTCATCACTGTGCAACTGGGTAACTGCACTGTTCCAGCTGCCGCAGTAATAATCTGCCTCGTCTCCAACCTCCACATTGGTGATGGCCAAGGATCCTGTAGTGCCAGATCTGGTGGCAGTGAAGCGATTTGGGATCCCTTCTCCCCTGTTGCTGCAGCCATCACAGTGGACAAAATGAGGGCCTTTTCCTTCTTTCTGTTGATACCAGCCGATGCTGTAGCTACTCTGAGTTCTACAGGTGATCGTAATGGTTCCACCCAGGGAGATGGAGCTGGAGGGAGGCTGAGTCCAAGGGGACTGACCATCAGTGCCTTTAGATAAAGGTGGGAGGGAAGGAGAGAAAGAGTGAGGGGAGAGAGAAAGGAAGCAATGCTTATGGATCTAATGCACCTCCCTTTGCTCTTTGTCATTTCCCAGGGCGCCTGTTCTTAGGAGAATCACAGGCAGATTGTGTTTGGCCAATTACTTTACCTGTGCAGTAAGTGAGGACTGCCAAGAAAATGACAGCCCAGCCCATGGTCAGCTTTGACAAGGAATAATCTTTTGAGGAAGAAAATGATCACCTTCTTCAGATCTTCCTCTTTCCTTTCCTTAAAAGCTCTCTTCTTTCTCCTTTCATGCAAATGAGAGCCGCACTCATTGGTTCTAGCAGAAAACTTTCTTTCCCAAAAGCATTTTGGCGTCTTCTGATGTAACCAATGACTAGAGAAAATGTTTGCATATCGGAGATTTGGAAACCAGGAGGAATTAATAGGTCTCCATTAAATATCACACCCTGCTGCTTGTGGAACAGGGGAACGTCTTCAAACACACTACAGTACACGTGAATTTGACACGGAAATGATGCGTGTAGTTATGTAATTCCACCTCAACAGCCTGTCAAACCACAAGTCTAGGGAAAAAGTGGAGGATCATAGTCCTTTTGGATATATGGGTCATAACCAGGTCATAAGCAATCCTCCTATTCTTTTTTTTAACAATTTCTGGAACAGGTCACTTGAAATATAGTTATTGGACCTGACTATTTCCATGTATCATTCCTTATTTCGCCTCTTACGTGAAGGATCAGTGCCCGCCTCTCTCCCTTATTGTAGACAGAGGAAGGGAGTAGACTTTCAGGAGACACATCTGACTGTCCTTTTTGTTGAAGTCATATTTTTGAGAAGAAGCCTGGAAGGGCAGCAGCAACCTCTACTGGCCCCAGGTATTGCTGCACCTGTGTTATCCCCACCTGGGCTGAAGAATCGCTGGACCCTAAAGCATTTCCGTCTACCGTGCATAGTTGACTTCTTCTGTGTGGAATCCCTGCCTTCCTCCTTCCCTTACTCTAGAAGAAGAGACGAGACATTGCAGGAGCCCCATCTGGCCATCCTTTGGCTGAAGAGGCAGCCCTATTGGCCTCTGATTTTGCAACACCTGTGATATCCCCACCTGGGCTGAAGAAGTGCAGCATTTATGCTTCTTTGAGGAGCGTCATCCTCCCTCTCCTCAAACATCAGACGAAGGACAGGGGAAAAAAATAAGTTGAAGGAGAAGAAGAATGGAACACAGTGTGTCTTCTTTATTCATTTTCTCACAGAAGACGTCACAAAACCTCTCGTTGTTTTTAATACTGCGAGTTGAAGAAGGACATGTTTAGGTGGAGATTGTATATAAGTCTGGGGCATGCTGCTTGTCTGGACTTCAACTTCTTGACTTGAGTGATGGGCTTGAGGTTGAGGTAAAAGAGTTCATCCAAAGAGTTTCATGCTTCATGTTTTCATTAAATGATTTATTTCTCCTGGTAAGAGCATTTAATAGGTGTAAGTTCAGTTCAACATCTATTCTAGAAGAACCACACAGGATTGTGTAAATCTTTATGAGATGTTCATCCTAATATCCTGGTTCCTTGCACAAACATGCCCCAGTGACCCATTTTTAGCCGGGGTCTCCATGCAGTCCCTTTTATCCCATCTCTAATCTGGTGTTGAAGCAGCTGCAAATCGTGTCTAGCTTCTCCGGTTTTACGTCTTTTCCTTTCAAAATTTGTACTTTTATCAGGAGACGGCTGAGACCATGGATCTGTGGGATTCCCTACCCCCTTCTCACCCACACTCCAGTGCCCATCATCCCCCTTGAGAGATCACTTTGCAGAAAGAGATGAGCTTACAGGAGTTTCCCCTCTGCCTCATCCGTTCAAGTGCCCCAGTCACAGGTCAAGGTACGTTGCATGTGGTTTCAGTGTGAAGAGAGAGAGTGAAGGTTTTTGTCACGCTTCCCCATAAGAGTTCATCACTGTGCAACTGGGTAACTGCACTGTTCCAGCTGCCGCAGTAATAATCTGCCTCGTCTCCAACCTCCACATTGGTGATGGCCCAGGATCCTGTAGTGCCAGATCTGGTGGCAGTGAAGCGATTTGGGATCCCTTCTCCCCTGTTGCTGCAGCCATCACAGTGGACAAAATGAGGGCCTTTTCCTTCTTTCTGTTGATACCAGCCGATGCTGTTGGTACTCTGAGTTCTACAGGTGATCGTAATGGTTCCACCCAGGGAGACGGAGCTGGAGGGAGGCTGAGTCCAAGGGGACTGACCATCCGTGCCTTTAGATAAAGGTGGGAGGGAAGGAGAGAAAGAGTGAGGGGAGAGAGAAAGGAAGCAATGCTTATGGATCTAATGCACCTTCCTTTGCTCTCCATCATTTCCCAGGGAGCCTGTTCTTAGGAGAATCACAGGCAGATTGTGTTTTGGCCAATTACTTTACCTGTGCAGTAAGTGAGAACTGCCAAGAAAATCACAGCCCAGCCCATGGTCAGCTTTGGCAAGGAATAATCTTTTGAGGAAGAAAATGATCACCTTCTTCAGATCTTCCCCTTTCCTTTCCTTAAATATCCTTCTTAAATGCACCTTCTTGCAAATGAGATTTGCACCCATTGGTTCTACCAGTATTTTTTTATTCCCAGGAAGCCTTAGGATGCCTTCTAGTTTAACCAATGAACACGGGGTACATTTGCATACAGGAGATTTGAAAACTGGAGGTGACTTAAAAGCTCCCAGTGAAACCTTAAGCATCCTGTAGTTGCTCAAGGGAACCGTCTAGATTTCTATATGAACGTGACTCAACAGAAGAACAGAGTAACAGAATAACAGAATAGCTGAGTTGGAAGGGACCTTGGAGATCTTTTAGTCCAACCCCCTGCTCAAATTATAAGGATTGTTCTGAACCTCTGAGGATGGAGGAGGAAGGGTCTTCTCACAGTGCCCCAAGCCAGTTGACCCCTATGAAATATGTCACAAAACCATCTTCCACAGCAATGTCTCAAATCAACAAGGGTCTTGATACATAATGCTTGTTTCTCTAAATGCAATAACAGTGCCATTCAAATGGCGAGAGAATAACAGAATAGCAGAGTTGGAAGGGACCTTGGAGGTCTTCTAGTCCAACCTCTTGCTCAAGCTGGAGACCTTACACCATTCTGGACAAATGGCTGTCCAATCTCTTCTTGTAAACCTCTCGTGATGGAGCACCCAGAACCTCTGGTGGCAAATTGTTCCACTGGTTAATTGTTCTGTCAGGAAATTTCTCCTTAGTTCTAGGTTGCTTCTTTCCTTGATTAGTTTCCATCCATTGTTTCTTGTCCCGCTTTCAGGTGCTTTGGAAAATAAGTTGACCTCCTATTCTTTGTGGCGGCTTTAATGAGTCCCTAGCAAACATCCCCGAGGTTTCATCAAGGAATGTAAGAAAAACAAAACTATATTCATGATAAATAGATGGACTTTGTGAATGAAAATCACTTGAATAGGATGCTCCTCTTCTCTTGTCTTAAGTTAAACAATACTGAACATTTGTCCCTTTATGTCAAATTTCACTGATGTAGAAGGGGGGGGGGGGAGTGAACTAAACTGAACTGAAACGAAGAGAAAGTTTTTGTCTCACTTCCCCATCCGAACGAATCACTGTGGAGCTGACTACCCGTCCAGACACAACAGTAATAGGTGGCTTCGTCTTCAATCTGAGCCTCAGTGATAGTCAAGGACATCACATTCCCTGATCTGGACCCAGAGAAACGTTCTGGAACCCCCGATGGTCTGGTACTTGTAGTATAGATCAGCGTTCGAGGTTTATTCTCAGAGATCTGCTGTGCCCACCAAGGGTAGTTTCCATCCCCAAGATTTCCACCATCATATCGACAAGATAGGGTGACTGTTCTTCCAAGTGCAACAAATTCTGGGTCCTTCAGGGTCTGCAGTTGTTGAAGACTGGGACCTGAAAGAAAGCAAGGGAGTGCTTGTTCAATGGAGGGTCAAGAGGATCAGAAGACCACGTATGGCCAACTCAGCTATCCAGCAAGGAGGCTCTTTGAGTTTAGTTGTAGAAAGGATGGTGCCTCCTTCCAAAGCGACTTCTCTTACCAACAGAGATCAGGACTATGGAGAGAAGAAAAAGCTGGGTCATGATGGAAGAAGTCAATGGGCCAATTCCTTCGCTAAAGCAAATGGATTTCCCCCTCGACTCCTCTTCACCTCTCTTAAATTCCCAAAGGACAGGAGAGGACCTCCTCATGCAAATATTTGCCTCTTCAGCTGCCAACCCAGCCCTCTGGGGGTCTGCTCAGAGAGGCGATGAGCAATTGCTAAGATTGTCTTGTCTTAAAAAACTAATATTTTTCCGCCATGGGAGGAAAGGAAGAGACGAGAATTAGCTGTTTAATAGACCAGAGGCTGTGTGAGGTTCGTTCCATGAATCCGTTTTGATCTGCTTGAGT
This sequence comes from Crotalus tigris, assembly GCF_016545835.1. Taxonomy (NCBI): domain Eukaryota; kingdom Metazoa; phylum Chordata; class Lepidosauria; order Squamata; family Viperidae; genus Crotalus; species Crotalus tigris. The sequence continues at coordinate 298,260 of NW_024100632.1, forward strand.
TTACAAAGTCATATTACCAACATTTATTTATGCGATGGATTGCAGGAATGTATCTCACATTCATTGACTAATTCACTTGGTTCAAGGAGAGGAAGTCTCCCTTCAAGACCACCAGTCTAGGGGAAAAGAGGAGGGTCATACTCCACCTGAACATATGGACTAGGGCAGGTCATCAATAATCCTCGTATTGATTTTTCTTAATTTTTGGAACATACCACTGGAGGCAGAATTGTTGGATCTAACCATTTCCTTTTATCCTGCATTATTCACTGACGATGTGAATGGTCAGGGTCCTCCTCCTTCCCTTACTCTCAAGGAAGAGATGAGACATTTCAGGAGCCACATCTGGACAAGCTTTTTTTTTTTTTTATTGAAAGTTTTATAAATTTTACAAAAAGACAAAAACAATACAAAACAAAAGGCAACATATACAAAAAAGAAACTAAACATTACATATATATATAAAACCCCCCCCCATCCCCCACCCCTCACAAAAACCCTCCCTTCCCCCCCCTGAGCTTCCCAGAGCAGAATATAGGCTTAATTAAAAATTAAGAAATAAAAATAAAAAATTAAATTAAAAAATTTATATTTATATATATATATATAAAAATATCTATATATATATATAAAAATAAAACTTATAAAAAAGCTATGTGATATTTTTGTATACCCAATCTAAATTGTATAAATTTTATCCATTTGTCCCAAACAGCAAGGAACTTCTCTTGCGTTTGTTGCTTTAAGAAAGCCGAAATCTTTGCCATTTCCGCCAGATAAGCTACTTTAAGAAACCATTCCTGCAATGTAGGCAAAGATTCCTTCTTCCAATATTGTCCTACTAACAGCCTGGCGGCTGTAATCAAATTTAACATCAATACAACCTCCTTTGTATCACAATCTGTAACAATGCCTAACAAAAATAATTGCGGAGTAAATTTTACCCTCCTTCTAAAAATTCTCTGGATATTCCACCATATTTTGATCCAAAATGCTTTTATCTCTCTGCATGACCACCAAATATGATAATAGGAAGCATCCTTATAACCACATCTCCAACATTTGGGTTGCACGTCAGGGTACATAAGAGACATTTTTTGTGGATCAAGGTGCCATCTATAAAACATTTTATAAAAATTCTCCCTAAGGTTCTGTGCTTGTGTAAATTTGACATTTCTCACCCAAATGGTTTCCCAAATGTCCAATGAGACTGGGACACCAAAATTCTGTGCCCATCTAATCATACAATCTTTAATTAATTCCGTTTCTGAGTCCATTTCAACTAATACCCCATAAATTCTCTTGATATGGGTTTGTCTTTGATCCTTGACTTGCTTAATAAGATTTCCATCTTCTCTAAGAAAACCCAATTTACAATCCACCTTCCATTTATCTACTAGTTGCCTATATTGAAACCAAGAATAAATAATATTTTCTTGCGCTAAATCTTCCCGTAATCTTAACTGCCAGTTTTGCCCATCCCATCTAAGTAACTGACTATAAGACACCATGTCCATTTTTACTCCTCTTTTTATTCCTTCTATCGCATGCCAAGGTATAGCCCATAATGGAACTTTAAAATCACTTTTATAATATTTTCTCCAAATCCTAAGTAAAGAAATTCTTAAAATATGAGATTTAAAGACCCAGTCCATTTTTTTATTAAATATTAAATAGGCATGCCACCCATAAAGTAAATCCCATCCCTCTAAATGAAGTATCTCAGGATTTGTCAAATTTACCCATGGACAAGCTTTTTCTTATGTCCTTTTTTTTTTTTTTTTTGCACAAACATGAAAGGGCAGCAGCAACCCCTACTGGCCACTGATTCTGCAACATCTGTGTTATTTCAAAACTGGGCTGAAGAAATGGAGCGTTTGTCATCCTTTGAAGACCATCATCGTCCTTCTCCTTAAATATCAGAGGAAGGACAAGAAAGAAAGAAAGAAAGAAAGAAAGAAAGAAAGAAAGAAAGAAAGAAAGAAAGAAAGAAAGAAGGAAGGAAGGAAGGAAGGAAGGAAGGAAGGAAGGAAGGAAGGAAAGAAAGAAAGAAAGAAGAAAGAAAGAAAGAAAGAAAGAAAGAAAGAAAGAAAGAAAGAAAGAAAGAAAGAAAGAAAGAAAGAAAACAAGAATGGAACAAAACATCTTTCCTTTATTAACTCTTTTACAGAAGATCTCCCAACGTCTCCCTTAATGTTTTTAGAACTTTGATTCCAGTTAGAGATTATCTATAGGTCTGGGGCAACATCCTTGCCTGTGCTTGTCCTTCTTGACTTTAGTGGTGTGCTTGAGATGCAGCTAAAGGAGGTACCTGCTCATCAAGAGATTTTCATGTTTTCCTTGGCTGATTCATTTCTCCTGGTAAGAACATTTATCTCATGGTCTGTTCAGTTCAACATCTAATCTTCGAGAACCTCATGTGAGTGTGTGCCAATCATTACAAAGTGTTCACTGTTACACCCTCTAACCTTGACCCAAACGTGCCCCAGGGGCCACTTTTTAGCCTGAGTCTTCATCAAACCCCTTTTATCCCACCTCCAGTCTAGTGTTGAAGCACCTGCAAAGCATCTGTGGCTTCTCCAATTTTACATCTTTTCCTTTGATGGTTTTTACTCAAACTATGGGAAACGGAGGCTCTGAGTCCCTGGACTTCTCCTGTGCCTTTCTCTTCCCTTTAGCTGTATTTATCATCCCCCTTCATAGGGACAGAGACACTTTTTGCAGATGGAAATGAACCTGCAGGAGTTTCTCTCCTTTCTTCAACTCAAGCTTCCCCAGTCACTGGTTAAGGTACGTTGCTTCTTGTTTCAGCTGAAGAGGAAGAGTGAAGGTTTTTGTTGCACTTCCCCATAAGAATTCACCACGGGGGAACACGTTGCTTTTCCAGCTCCCACAGTAATAATCTCCCTCGTCTTCAGCCTCCGCATTGGTGATGGCCAAAGATCCTGTAGTCCCAGATCTGGTGGCAGTGAAGCGATCTGGGATCCCTTCTCCCCTGTTGCTGCAGGCATCACAGTGGACAAAATGAGGGCCTTTTCCTTCTTTCTGTTGAAACCACCGAATGGCATCAGTACTCTGAGTTAAGCAGGAGAGTGTAATGGTTCCATCTAAGGGCACGGAGCTGGAGGGAGGCTGAGTCCAAGTGGACTGAGCACCGATGCCTTTAAATAAGGAGGAGAGAGAAAGAAAGAAACACTGAGAAACTGATGCACTGTCCTTTGCTCTTAGACTTTTCCAAGGGACCAAGTTTTTATGAGAATCACAATCAAATCCTCTCTCGGCCCAGGAAAGCTTTACCTGTGCAGTAAGTGAGGAGCACAAGGAAGACCACCGCCCAATCCATGGTCAACTTTGGCCAGGAATGTCCTTCTAAGGAAGAAAATTATAATCCTCTTCTTCTTCTTTCCTTTCCTTAAATGCCTCTGCTTGGCCACTCATGCAAATGAGATCTGCACTCATTGGTTCTGGTGGAATATTTTATTCCCCCAAAGCATTCTGGGGTCTTCTAATTTAGCCAACAACAGATATGCATGGAGATATGAAAATGGGGGAGACTTAAAAGCTCCCAATTAAACCTGACCACATTATTGTGAATCAGGGGACCTTCAATATGTCTTCATGAATGGGACATGGCAATGCTTATGTGTAAATGTAATTACCAAATTCTATTTATCTGCATAGCATGTAAGGACTAATATGCAATTACTACAGAATCAGCTCTTATTTCCAAAGAGCAGGAAATAAAAACCCAGAAGCCATATATATGGAGAACGATCCTCCGATTGGACCGATGTGCTAAAACAGATCATAAGCAATTTTCATATTCTTTTTTAAAACTTTTGAAAAGCCGCTGGGAGCAGAGCTGCTGGACCTAAACCTCTTCCTTCTATCCCTCCTTATTTCGCCTGCTGCGTGAAGGCTCAATGCCGTCCTTCCTCCCTTACTCTAGTCTAGAAGAAGAGATTAAACTTTTCAGGAGCCACATCTGCCCATCTTTTGGCTGAAGTCATTTTTTGGAGAACCATCCAAAGGCAACAGCAGCCCCTACCCGCCACAAATGTTGCAGCAGCCACGTGATCCTCACTTAGGCTGAAGGAATGCAGCTTTTGGCCTCCTTTGAGGACCATCCTCCTCCTTCTCCTCAACTATCAGAGAACAGACAGGAAAAACAAGAAGGAAATAAAAGGTGACAAGAATGGAACATTTTAATGCTTTGATTTCAAAAAAGACACTTCAGGTCAACACTATACTGTATCTAAGTTTTGTCATGCTTCCCTGTGCTTGCCCGTCTTCACTTTAGTGGTAGGCTTGAGATTGAGGTGAAGGATGTACAGTATCTCTCATCAGAAGAGTTTCATATTTTTAGTGGTTGGTTCATTTCTCCTAGGAAGCAAAGCTTTAGCACATGGTCTCCTCGATTCAACCTCTAATGTAGGGAGAACCACACATGACTGCACCAATCTTTACTAAGAGTTCGTCCATGCTTCCACAACTCATTGGTGCAAACCTGTCCCAGGAACCACTTTTTAACGCTCTGTCCTCATACAATCTCTTTTCTCCCGTTTCCAATCTTGTGGTGAAGCATTTGTTAATCAGCTCTATCTTCTCCAATTTTACTTTTTCTCCACTCATAATAATTTGTACTTATACCGCAGAAGGCTGAGACCATGGATTTGTGGGCTTCACCTCCACCCTTCTCATCCACACTTCTGCGCCCATCATCCCTCGTGCTGAGAGACTTCTTTGCAGATGCAGATGAGCCTACAGAAGTTTCTCTCCTGTCTCTTCAGCTCAAGCGTCCACAGTCACAGATCATGATACGTTGCATGTGGTTTCGGTCTGAAGAGGAAGAGTGAAGGTTTTTGCCACACTTCCCCATAAGAGTTCACCACCGTGCAACTGGGTACCTCCACTGTTCCAGCTGCCACAGAAATAATCTGCCTCGTCTTCAGCCTCCACATTGGTGATGGCCAAGGATCCTGTAGTCCCAGATCTGGTGGCAGTGAACCGATCTGGGATCCCTTCTCCCCTGCTGTATCCACTACATTGGACATAGCGAGGAGCTTCTCCAGGTTTCTGTTGATACCAGGCAATGCAGTAGGTACTCTGAGTTGTGCAGGACACCGTAATGGATCCACCCAGGGAGACGGAGCTGGAGGGAGGCTGAGTCCAAGTGGACTGACCATCGATGCCTTTAAAGGGGTAGAGGGAGGGAGAGAGAGAGGAAGAAGAAGGAGGAGGAGGAGGAAGAAGAAATATTGTTAACCTGATGCATTTTCCTTTGCTCTGAGCTATTTAGAAGGGTGCAAATTCTTTTGAGAATCACAACCAAATTGCCTCTTGGGCCAGGAAAGCTTTACCTGTGCAGTAAGTGAGGAGCGCAAGGAAGACCACCGCCCAACCCATGGTCAACATTGATCAGGAATGTCCTTCTAGAGAAGAAAACTATAACCTTCTTCAGATCTTCTCCCTTCCTTTCCTTAAATGCCCCAGCTTTCTCCTGTCATGCAAATGAGATCTGCACTCATTGGTTCTGCTAGACCATTTTATTCCCTAAAAGCATTATGGGGTTTTCTAGTTAAATCAATGAACACCAGATCTGGGACCAATGTCTGTGGAGATTCCCATTCACCCAGGTCATATTCGTCTCAAAGATCTTTTCCTAAAGGTATCTGGATTGTTTTTTTTCCCTGAGGAAGAAGAAGACGTCCTTCATAAGCAATCCCCATATTCGGTTTTCTTCGTTTTTGGAACAAGCCACTGGAAGCAGAGATTGTGGGCTTGAACCATTTCCTTTTATCCTGCATATTTCACCTGTTCCGTGAGGACCAGTGCCCTTACTCTGGAGGAAGAGATGGGACTTTGCAGGAGCCATATCTGCCCACCCTTTTGTTTAAGTCATTTTTGGACGAACCGTGAAAGGGCAGCAGCCACCCCTGTTGGTCACTGATATTATAGTAATTGGGCATTGAGCTGGGCACTGAGAGACTTCTCTGCAGATGCAGACGAGCCTACAGATGTTTCTCTCCTGTCTCTTCAGCTCAAGCGTCCCCAGTCACAGATCAAGGTACGTTGCATGTGGTTTCAGTCTGAAGAGGAAGAATGAAGGTTTTTGCTACACCTCCCCATAAGAGTTCACCACTGTGCAACTGGGTAGCTGCACTGTTCCAGCTGAGACAGTAATAATCTGCCTCGTCTTCAGCCTGCACATTGGTGATGGCCAAGGTTCCTGTACTCCCAGATCTGGTGGCAGTGAACCGATCTGGGATCCCTTCTCCCCTGCTGCTGCAACCACTGCAATGGACAAAATGAGGGCCTTTTCCTTCTTTCTGTTGATGCCAGCTGATGCTGTGGGAACTCTGAGTTGTTGTGCAGAAGAGCGAAATGGTTCCACCCAGGGAAACGGAGCTGGAAGGAGGCTGAGTCCAAGTGGACTGACCATCGATGCCTTTCAAGAGGGTGGGATGAAGAGAAAGAGAGAGGAGACAGAAAGAAAGAAACACTGTGAAACTGATACACCATCCTTTGCTCTTAGACTTTTCCAAGGGGCCAAGTTCTTATGAGAATCACAATCAAATCCTCTATTGGGCCAGGAAAGCTTTACCTGTGCAGTAAGTGAGGAGCGCAAGGAAGACCACCGCCCAACTCATGGTCAACATTGGCAAGGAAGGTCCTTCTAGAGAAGAAAACTATAACCTTCTTCAGATCTTCTCCCTTCCTTTCCTTAAATGCCTCTGCTTGGCCACTTCATGCAAATGAGATCTGCACTCATTGGTTCCGCTACTAGACTATTTTATTCCCCAAAAGCATTATGAGCTTTTCCTAGTTAAGTCAATGAACAGCAGAGAGATTCTGCATATGCCCAATTTGGAACCAGGGAGGAATAAATGTCTGTGGAGATTCATCCAGGTGATAGCTGTCTCAAAGGTGCTTTTTCAAAAGGCAACTGGACTTTTTTCCCCTGAAGAAAAGAAGCTTCATGGATTCATCGGTCCAGCTGCCTTTTGAAAAAGCCCCTCTGAGACAGGGAGGTGATGGAATTAAAAAGGTCTCAATTAAAAATCAAAGCATGCTGTTTTGGGGAACAGAGAAACTTCTGAATAGCTACGCTGCTTTATCCCCGAATTTGACGTGGAAACGATACGTGGAATTGTATACCTTGAGGTATTCTCAAAAGCGTATAAAATCTAAAATGCAGTTTGCAGTAGACTCAAGAGCGTGATATTATTTTTTTTCCCAAAAAGCACAAAAGAAAAAACAAAGGGACACTGTGCAAAACGAAGCAGAAAATTCTGATCTCCGAGTAACTGTGAAGGAATCCTATCCAGGTTTCCTCCTCAGCTACAGAGAATCTATGCTTTGAACACAGCGCTAAGCTATCTTACCTTTTGGAAATAGTCAGCCCTGAAAGCAACTCGTAGAGCTGGTTTCATCCCTGTCTACATCACCTTTCTTCTGAACCAGGTAGATTCTGCTAGACCAGGGGTAGGCAACCTTGGCTCTTTTATGACTCGTGGACTTCAACTCCCAGAATTCCTAAGCCCTCATGGGGGAACCATGGCCCTTTTATGACTCGTGGACTTCAACTCCCAGAACTCCTAAGCCAGCATGGCTCAGCTTGGAAACCTCTCCCATTCCCCTCAGCATGGCTGGCTCAGGAATTCTGGGAGTTGAAGTCCACGAGTCATAAAAGAGCCAAGGTGGCCTACCCCTGTGCTAGACAAATGGTCTTGATTGGCAAATGGAGCAGAATATGCCAATATTGCTATTTCTTGTATTCACACAGCTCAAGGAAAAATGGTTTGTTCCAATCCTCTGAAGATGGAGGAGAAAGAATCATCTCACTGTGTCCCCGGCTAGTTGAACCAAGTGAAATATGTCACCAAATCTCCTCTTCAGCCTGCATGTTGGTGATGTTTAAGTGATCCAGGATTCCATAATGGAAACCCACAAAATGATCTAGGATTCCTTCCCTTCTGCTGCTACCACCATTTTCCACCTATTGTGAAGCTTGTTCATATCTTGGTGGACATCAGGAAGTGGCCTTTGAATTCCTAACAGAAAAGGTGATTTTGGATCCTCGGATTGGGAACCCAGTTGCAGGTGGACTTGAATGATAGGTCCCAGTGTTGAAGGAAAGAAGTCAAAATTGGCCTGGAGACATTACTCTGTAACCCCAAAGCTAAACTCTAAGGGCAAACACCAAAAGACTCATTAGGGCCCAGAGAAATATGAGTGCTTATCAAACTTCCCTAAGCTTTCAGTAAGGAACAGGGGAAGAATAAAAGCAAAAAGGTTATGAGCCACTGGACTTTCTGAATGAAGATCATTTGGAGAGGATGGCCTTATGTTGACCAAAATTGTACATTTGTCCTCGTGTCAAATTTCACTGAGGCAAAAAAAACAAAAACAAAAACAAAACAAAGGGAAATGAAATGAAATGAAGTGTTTTTGTTTCACTTCCCCACCTGAACGAATCACTGTGGAACTGACTACTCGTCCAGATGCAACAATAGTAGGTGGCTTCATCTTCAACCAGAGCCCCAGTGATAGTCAAGGACATCACATTCCCTGATCTGGACCCGGAGAAACGTTCTGGAATCTCGGATGGTCTGGAACTGGTTGCATAGATCAACATTCGAGGTTTATTCTCAGAGATCTGCTGTGCCCACCAAGGGTGGTTGCTATCCCCAAGATTTCCACCATCATATCGACAAGATAGGGTGACTATCTGTCCAACTGCAACAAATTCTGGGTCCTTCAAGGTCTGCAGTTGTTGAAGGCTGGGACCTGAAAGAGAACAAGACATTGCTTGTTCAACAGAGGATCAGTAAGAACACCACAAATGGAAAACTCAAGTATCTAACAAGGAACCTCTTCTGAGTTGGTTCTAGAAAGGGTTGTGCCTCCTTCTAAAGGGATTTCTCTTACCAACAGAGATCAGGACTATGGCGAGAAGAAGCACCTGGGTCATGGTGGGACAACTGGATGGGCCAATCCCTTCTCTAAAGCAAATGGATTTCCCCCTTGCCTCCACTCCACCTCTCTTAAATCCCCAAAAGACAAGAGAAGACCTCCTCATGCAAATAGCTCGCCCTTCAACTATCAACCCAGCCCTTCGGGAGGCTGATTAAAGAGGAAAGGGAGCAGCTGCTAAGATATGACTTGCTGAAAAGTAATATTTCTTGCGGTAAGGAGCAGAGGAAGAGGCAAAAATTAGTCCTTGATTAGCTTGAAGGATTTCCAGAGGACGTTCCATGAATCTCTTCTGATCTGCAGGAGTTAATGAAACGGTATTACAGAAAGTCATCTTTGGGAATATACGTGGGACTGGGATTGGGGGAACAGATGCCAGGCTCACTGATTAATTCTAGTCAAGTATGGTTCTAAGAGAGGATAAAGAGAAGGACCATCTCCAATTGGGCGTATAAACCAGGGCAGATCTTAATCAGTCTTCATACTATTTTTAAACTTTTCAAAGCGTGCCCGCAGAACCAGAGTTGGTGAGACTAATCGTTTACCTTTATCCTGCATGTTTCACCTGTTCTGTGAGGGATTTATTTATTTATTTATGAGACTTATATACCGCTTTAAGTGCAAGCACTCTCTAAGCGGTGTACACCAGTAAGCAATGTGTATGTATGTGTGTATATATATATATATATATATATATATATATATATATATATATATATATATATATGTAGGTCTTTGGTTGTTCGGGTTTTTTCCCACGTAAAATTGGAAGTGTCTTGGCGACGTTTCGACGAAGTCCCATTCGTCATCTTCAGGCTGGTGCTTTCAGCTTCGTGCCTCGAGCAGCAATGTGTGGTCTTAGCTGTTTCTTCCTTTTAACTGCCAGTGGGGGGATGAACTGATTGGGTGGGAGCTTGGCTGTGTTCTGATTGGGTGGAGGTGTGTTCTGATTGGTTAGGGGCGTGGCTGTGCTCTGATTGGCTGGGGGTTGGCTGTGCTCTGATTGGCTGGGGGGTTGGCTGTGCTCTGATTGGCTGGGGGAGTGTTCTGTTTGGTTGTGCTCAGGTTAGTCTGAGTTGCAGAGGGATTCAAGATTTTGGGCTGCCCTGCCATTCCTTGGCTTCGCGTTCGTGGTCGTGCTTCCTCTTCATGGAGGGTGTCCGTTTGCTTCATGTATGGATTGGGGGGGGTTAAAGTGGCTAATGATGCAGCTGTGGTCTGGCTTCTGGTTTGTGGTCGTGCCTCATAGTCAGTGTGGCTTTGGGTTTGTTTTTTGCGTGGATGTTTGGTGGTGACCTCCTGTGTGGTTTTTGTGAGTGTGGGTCTGGTATCATTTTTTGTGTGAGGGAGTCGTTTGTCAATGAGGGCGGGGTTCCAAATGGCTGGTAGGCGGGAGGTATCATCTCGCTTGTTCATGCTGTGTGGGCGTTTTTCTATCTCGATGGCTTCTCTGATTATTCTGTTATTAAAATGTTCACTTTTAGCAATGGTTCTGGTATTTTTAAAGTCAATTTCATGTCCTGTAGCTTTAAGGTGTTGGACCAGGGAAGATGTTGGTTCCTCTTTTTTGATTGAGTTCTTATGTTCTTCAATGAAACTCTTCAAAGAACTTCGAGGCATTGTTTATCTTAAAGAATCTTTATTTGAAAAGCATAACATCGACACTAACATAATCCCCTCCCCCCCCTTGAGCACATAGTATCAAAGCACAATTCCCTTCTCCAATTAACAGTCCCTAATTGGTTTAAAGCGTGGGCTTTCCCTCCAGCTCTCCAGCCCACCAATTCTTATCATCTCTTATTTCAACAACCTTGATTCTCACGCTAGGTTCAGTGTTATTATGTCTTAGCAGGGTCTCCTGCTTGAGCAGGGGGTTGGACTAGAAGACCTTCAGGCTCCCTTCCAGCTCTATTCTAATTGAGACTGAGACTTGCAAGATTCTGTCATTTTAGCCTTGCAATAAAGAAGATTTAGTTCATCATGTCTGGTTTACCTGATCCTTGCTTCATTTTTTTTCCCCATAGCTGGTTCGACTCACTTTCTATATCAAGACACTATTTTTTTAAAAAATTATTTTGGTTTTTTCTGGAAATTGCTCTGTGTGGTAACCCCTACGCTCAGCCCCCTGCACCTAAATGAGGCCAGGCTTGTCAGCAATGACAAGAAAGATTTTGTCTCAGTTCTCCATTAGGTAGGATCACTGTGCTCAACTCTCTGCCTTCATGACATGAAGATGGTGATTGCCAGCCTTGGTTTCTGCTTGAACATTGAAGGTAGCCCTCTATGGGGATCCTCAGTCTTCCAGGTCATGGTTGTCCCAAAGGTGCTTTTTTTTCAGGACTGGACTTTCTTGTTTTTCTTTGAAGATGTTTCGCTTCTCATCCAAGAAGCTTCTTCAGCTGGTCATTTGCCTTCTTTGAGAGCGTCGTTGGGACCCTTTAGAGGTTCAGGGTCACCTGAGTGGTGCAAAAGTTGTGTGGAACCTCCAAATGGCCTCAACGACTCTCTCAAAGAAGGCAAAGAGCGAGGTGGCGCAGCAGTTAGAGTGCAGTACTGCAGGCCACTTTAGCTGGCTGTGTTCAGCAGGTCAGCGGTTCAAATCTCACCGGCTCAAGGTTGACTCAGCCTTCCATCCTTCCGGGGTAGATAAAATGAGGACCCAGATTGTTGGGGGCAATATATATATATATATATATATATATATATATATATATATATATATATATATATATATATATATATATATATACATACATACACACATTGCTTACTGGTGTACACCGCTTAGAGAGTGCTTGCACTTAAAGCGGTATATCTCATAAATAAATAAAACAAATAAATAAATAAATGACCAGCAGCCTGTAAGGAGTATAAATCCTTCCATTCCTCACCATCCAGTCAGTGGGTTTATTCCTGTCCACTTGGTTCCTTTGGGCGGCGGGGGTAGGGCTTTCTGTTTCAGTTCTGCATCTGAAGGCAACAGGGTGTAACCCGTCGTTGTGCCACATGGCACAATAATAACCCCCTTCGTCCCCCTCCTCAACACTCGAAATGGTCAGCTTGGCAGTGTTGCCGTAGGTGTCTGCGGAGAAACGTTCAGGAGTCCCAGAGGCTCTTTCCCTGGACTTGTAGATGAGCAGCCTTGGAGACTGTCCTTCTTTCAGCTGATACCAGGATGGGTTAGTGGGGCTGATAAACTCCACGCCTTGCAGAGTACAAGTTATGACAGTTGTCCCTGCAATGCCCACTGAAACGGGATCACTTTGAGTCACCTGAGCCTGGGAGAAGGCACCTGGAAAGAATGAAGGAGAAGGAGAAGAGGAGAAGAAGAAGAAGAAGGAGAAGGAGAAGGAGAAGAAGAAGAAGAAGAAGGGGAGGAGGAGGAGATTTTTTCATAATAAAAGAGGAGGAGAAGGAGATGGAGAAGAAGACAAAGAAGGGGAAATAATAATAAGAAGGACATAGATAAGACTTCCTCCTTGTATTTTCCCAGTCATGACCGTGTGAAGTAGATTGGGCTAAGAGGGAATGACTGGTCCACTTAGCTGGACCAGACCAAAAGATATCCCAGTTTCTAACCCAGCACCTTCACCACTGGTTCTCCAACACTGCTTTGGAAAACTGAGGAAAAATTCCTGGCTAAAACCATGACACAAACAACTCCGTGTTTTTTTTTTTTAATGTGCCCCTACAACTTCAACCCTTCCCATGCTCACCAAAGCAAGAAAGTAAGACAGCGAGGACTCCATAGCAAGTCAATGCCATGGTGATGAACTGAGATCAGAGCAGCTTAGCCAAGTTCTCCCATTCTTCTCATTTAAAGTCTTGTGAGGGCCAGAAAAAGATGTCCTTTATGCAAATCTCCACTTCCTTCCTGGAGTGGAGTGTTTGTGGGTCAAAGAATTTTGCTCAAAGGCTTTATAATTTTTTTTAATGGCTTTTGAAGCCAGCAACAGTGAAAGAAATAGTTTTAGAAATGGATCTTCTGAGTATAGGTCTACTCTGACGGACCCTGAATTGTCTTCCTCACAAGAAGGCCCTCTTCTCATTTCATGCCTGCTTTAAAAGGGACAACCCTGTCCTCAGGGTCACCCAAGTAGTGCAAATGTGTGTGTGGAGCCTTCTTGGCTTCTGCAACTCTCTGAAAGAAGGCAAATGACCAGCTCTCTACAAGGAATATAAATCCTTCTCTTCACCATTGGAACTGAAGATTTCCAAATGCAATCGAAATGCATTTAACTGTTTTGTTTTCAGTTGACCCCTTAGAGCAGTGGTTCTCAACCTGTGGGTCGGGACTTCATTTGGGGTCGAACGACCATTTCACGGGGGTCGCCAAACAACGCAGTCCGCCATTTTTTCCCCTTTTCCTTAGCTGTGCTTTTATTCTATTGGCTTTTGAAAGCCAATAGAATAGACTCTCTTGAATAGAGTCTAATTCTATTGGCTTTCAAAAGCCAATAGGAATTGTCCAGGCTGAGCCCGCCAAAAGCCCCAGTCTGCAAACGGTGCTGCACCAGTTGAGTAGTCCTCGACTTACGACCGGTTGAGTAGTCCTCGACTTACGACCGGTTGGGGGTCGGGGCATTAAAAAGGTTGAGAACCACTGCCTTAGAGATACATCTGCTGTTTTTCGCTCTTCCCTGTCCTTATTAGCAAAACTGGGTTTCAGTTTCAACTGTACACCTGCCTGCATTCTAATGGAACAGGCTCTTGGCGAGTAAATTTAACAAATAAATGTAAACAATAAAAAGAGATAGTATCGGGTATTCATCCCTTTTGTCACTAGCGAGAGTTTGAGGATGTTGTGAACTTTCTTTTATTATTGTACAGATCTCTGGAGGAATATTTGGGAATCCCAAAGAGGATTTTTTTTTATAAAATTGTACGCAAACAACTGAAAAGTCATCTCTGATTTCCCTAATTAGCATCTAATAATCTCCCCATTGGCCCAACTGCAGGATATAAACACCTTCCCCTTGAGGTCTGTTTGCCATGGAAATGATATATTCCTGGATTTTTTTTTTATGCTACTAAAAAATGTAGCTAGTGTTTTTTCTCTAATCAAAGAAGTTAATTTATCCATCTCAGCAAGATCTCTCCTCCACTATTCCTCTAAGGCAGTGTTTCCCAAACTTGACAATTTTAAGGCATGAGGACTTCAACTCCCAGAATTCCACAGCCAGCAACGCTGGCTGTGGAATTCTGGGAGTTGAAGTCCACATGCCTTAAAATTGTCAAGTTTGGGAAACACTGCTCTAAGGTTTCCATCTCTGTGCATATAAAAATCTCAATGCAGTAATCACGTATTGAAAAAAAATCTTCCATGGCTTTTTTCTAACATTATCAGTCCTAAAAGGAAAAGTTCTGGCTTCAGTTGACTATTGATACCAATCCTGTTGAGGTCCTCCATGCTGCTAATATAACAGGCAGCCAAAGGTCCACTTAGAGTGTTATATGTTGTATTTTACATCTTATAGTTCCAGGGTATTCAGCAGATACCACCCACCTCAGCAGGAAGAGGACAGTGGATTCATTTCTGCCAGTTGATGTAGATCTTCCCAAAGCTTAGGAACCTAGTTCTGGACCTAGCAAGATCCTCTGAAGAGCCAGAATCTGGTTTTTGATCTTAGAGCTCCTCCTGATGGCAAAGCTTTTGAATCACTATCTTGGCTTGAGTTGAGGCTCTTCAGCTTGAATGAATCAAACAGACATTCAGATCAACCAAGGGTTTCCTCTCTTGGGACTTGCAGCAAAAATATCTGTGGTTTCCGGAGTCAACCTCTATCAACAAAGTAGAGTTTGTCAAACTCGTGGATTCTCTGTTCTCATCTGGCTTGCTTTGAAGGACAGACAGGTCCCTTTGCCCACCCATCACGTTTTTATTCTCTTTTCCGTCCTTCCTGTAGCTTGTTTCTTCTTTATGCTGCAAGCCCCTTACCAGGTATATTCTGCCCAAACCACCATCTGCACGAAGGGGTTCTGTCTGTCTGTCAATCCCTAATGGGACCAGCTGATTGTGGCTTAAACTCGGCCAGTTCCAAGAAGAATCCAACGGCAATTAATTTAACCTGCATTCATCCCCTCTCCCTCATAGTACCACCCCACCATGGTAACCCACAGAAGCAATTTGCAGCCCAAGCTTGGTGTTTGGGCATAAAATATTACCCAAAGTCTTTGCTATCAGGAGCGTCAGAAGCAAGAATGAGGATGCTAGCAGGGTCATGTTAGAAATCAGGTTTGCAAAGTTGACGATCTCTAATTTTATTTTTTTTAAAAAAAAAAAAAACACCTTTGGTGTCTATCTCTGATGAAAATGTTGATTTGTTGGCAATGGTAGAGAACATTGAAAATACAACTAATTATAGACCAGACATCCTAACCCCCAAAAAGTATGCAAATGAACCCCTCCCCCTGGGGTATTTGCATATAACTTCCCCAAACTATAGGAAAGCATTAATAAGGGTGGGTTACCAGCGGTGTCCTATAGCCTGCCTGTGTCGGTTCATGACAGCCTGTTGTTAATTTTTTGGGAAAGTATGGTTGCCCCCCCCCTCCCATAGCTGTAGCATCCATCAGCTGTTTGGCAGCTGGCAATGAAGCACAGTGGGTAGAGCCTCTTGCTAAAGGTTTACCAGCACATCCCTGATGATAAAGGTAGTTGAAGTAGTAGGGAACTTTTCTTTTCTTTCTTTCCTTTTTTTCCTTTCCATTTCTTTTTCCTTCATTCATTCCTATTTTTATTTTCTTTCCTTCTATTTCTTCTCTCTCTCTCTCTCTCTCACACACACACACACACACACACACACACACACGAAAGCTTGGAATTCAGAAGCAGCTATAAAGATGGAGAGCTAACCAGTCCCCATAAAAATGTTTTAAAAAAACACAAAGCGATGCAGGCTACTTCTGCAAATGAAAGCCTTCAAATGTTTGCATTTAGAAGAAGGAGGCAAAAACAGGTTGTGTGATCACCAAGGAATAGGAAGACCTTTCTGTTCTGTGAAATAACCAAATGACCACTCACGAACCAGGTTTTGCACAGACCCCAATTTGGAGAATGAAGGGACACCCATTGTGTTGAATTAAGATATCATTTTTCAAGGTTGCATCATCCTTGGTGGACTGTGAGCGTTAATCTCCAAGGTCCAGGTCAGCATTGGCAGACTTAGCCTGACACTAAAGACTTTGCATGCTTTATATAAACAAGCTAAGATCTAAATTAAGACCATTAAGGGTCATACAGTTAAGCTGAATATCTCTCTGCCTTTCCCTGTCACCTTCCACATCTGAAGTCCACCATTTACCAACCGTTTGCTCCTCTAGGTCCTATCAACAATGACCATTCTCTTCCACAACAGAAAATATGTACTGGAGAAACTGAGAACCTCCAACTCATGGGTCTAAGTGGACCGCTTCTCTCTAAGTTCCGTTACCGCACACTCTTGGTTAATGAGTTGGTCAATCCCACCATCTTCAATTCCCATCTCTTGCAAAATTGGAAAAGGAGAATGCCAGGAAGTGCTCTCAGCTGGATCCATGGCTCACTCTAAGCCAGTGGTCCTCAACCTGTGGGTCGGGACCCCATTTGCGGTCGAACAACCATTTCACAGGGGTCGCCAAACAAGGCTGTCTGCCATTTTTTTCCTTTTCTTTGGCCACGCCCCTGGCACCTGATGATGTATAAGTGGTTGGGGGTCACCACAACATGGGGAACTGTATTATGGGGTCGTGGCATTAGAAAGGTTGAGAACCACTGCTCTAAGCCATCATATGGCTTGTTTATAGACTGTGCAATGATTTGGACCTGAATTCACGTAGCCCAACATGTCCACCAAAATCTTAGGAAACAGCTTTGTCCAAGCTAATGTCCTCCAGATGGTCTAACTCTAAACCAAGGTGGGGAACTACGGCACCCTTTATGACTTGTGGACTTGAATTGAATGCTGGCTCAAGAATTCTGGGAGTTGAAGTTCACAGGTCATAAAAGAGCCCTAGCTCCCCACCCCGATCTAAACCATAATCCTCTTCCTAAACATGACACTTTCAGCTGGAATTATGAGTTTTATAATCCACTCTGCCCAAAGGACATCAATTTGGAGAAATGTCCACTAGAAGCATCCTTCAAAAGATCTTCAGACTCAAATCTTGGGACTGACTTGTTTTGGCTATATATCCCTCTTTTAAAGAATCGTCACACATTAGTTCAATTCATAAGGCCTTAAACAAACAGAGACACGCACTCAGGTGCTAGCTTTAAATAAACCATCTGCTTTTATTTGACTTTCCTCTGTACAAAAATCAATTTATCCTTGCATTTAAAACCTTTCCTTGCTTATAAATCTACATCTGAGAAAACCAGGTTGAGCTGGTCAGATTCTCTGCTAATTCTCTTTGTCCCCGTTAGGATCCTTTTGTCGCTTAGGGTTGACCTTTCTCATTTCTTCACAAGAGGGAAGTCACACCTGCGAAAGAAAGACATGACATGTTGGCCTCAACCTGCAAGACGTTTTTCAAAAAAACGATGGAGTCATACTGGCTGAACAGAGCCCTGGATTGCACCAAAGGATGGACAGGTAACATAAATGGAATTTCTGCCCTGTAAAGCAGGGTTCTAATATTTCATATCTTTATTTGGAAAACTGAAAGAGGGAGAAAGAAGGAAGGACAATTAAAGTCCTGGCTGGTGGTGAACATCTGACTCACTGTTGCTTGGCCATCAACAGGAGGAGAGTCTGCGGTATATAAGTCTAAGTGCTGTTGCTATATATGGAATTCCTGGCAAGGATCATATCAGAGCATTTCAATCTCCACCGCAGATCTAAAAATGACCATGTGGGGGTAAGAGAGACTTTAAAACCACCCTGGAGGGAGAGATGGGTTCAAGGTCACCACAAAAGGTCTCCAGAAGCACAACCTTCTAAAAAATTATTAGGGGGTCAGGTCCTTGTGATGTCTCTAATGTACTCTGCAGAGGCCTTAACCCCTCAATTGCCCACCCATGCACCTAATTTAAATCCTCCATCAGTCTAGCTGTTTCGGGGATCTGATAAAGTGAGATGCAGCTCATCAAAGCTGATGCCTTTTCAGCTTTTTTTGGGGCAACTAGACTCCTGCAACTTCAACATGTCTCCTTTCTTCTCCAGCACAGTAACACTCACCGCTGGCTTGCTTGCATTGCTTCAAGGCCTCGTTGAAGCCCTCACACAAGGTCAAGTCATTCTGGTTAGTAGCACAATCCAGGAACTGCCTCATCTCATACAGGCAAGGTCCATACTGGGATGACTGATGGGTTGGTATCTGCCTGGACTCCTGGAGACAGTCAAGAAGAGACATTAAACCTCCCGAGGTAAGCGCAGATCATTTGGTCATGTAGGTAGTCCTCAACATACGGCCATAACTGAGCCCCACGTTTACGTTGCTAAGCGAGACGGTTAGTGGGGTTTTGCCCCATCTTACGACCTTTCTTGCCACGGCAATTCTTAAATTAGGAACACGGCTGTTAAGTGGATCCGGCTTCCCCACTGACTTTGCTTGTCAGAAAGTCACAAAAGCGGATTGCGTGACTTTGGGATGCCACAACAGTCATAAATATCAGTCAGTTGCCAAGCATCTGAATTTTGATCACGGTCGTTAAATGGGGGGGGGGAAACAGTCACAAGTCACTTTTTTTCAGCGCCGTTGTAACTTTGGATGGCCACTAAATGGACTGTTGTAAGTTGAGGACTACCTGTACAACAGGCTTAGATCAGGTCAGATAAGATGGTTATTGGCCATAAGTTGCTTCTAGTGTTGTAGCTTCAAACGGTTGTTAAACGAATGGCCGTAAGTTGAGGACTACCTATTGAGTGTAGTTGTCATTCTTTACATCAGTTCCATGAGTTCCCACCAGGATTTATGGGGCTCCCACTCTTATGTCATTTAGGAAACGGCAAAAGAGCTTTACCACTCCATCAAGATGGCTCTTGGGCTGAACAGGAAGGACTGGCTCAAGATCCCCCAAGCACCTTCTCTGAGACACCCCCCCCCCGTTCAGGTCCAGCATCTCCACCACAAGAACCACCTCCCCACATCCCTTCCTCCTTTCCTACAATTCCCTCTTTGGGATGATCCCCCCAAAGCAGACTGTCAAGTTCGAAGCATGATTTTGCTTCTCCATTTGCCAACAAACTTGAGGGCGGTGGGGGGAGGGAAGGGAAATGGAACGCGGACTCCAGAGACCAAGAAGTCAGACCCTGAGAACCAAGGACAGTTCACCAGATGTCTGGCCAAACTCAAGAGACACTTTCTCATAACCATAGTTCAGCACTTAATTGGGCAACGTGACCTGAATTTTTTTGCCAGAGCTGGTTTTGCTTTCATCGATGCCGAAATGATGTACTCAATAAAGTTTTGGCATCCAAAGATTGGATCGTCTGGAAGGTGCTTGCTTGGTTGGGGTTCGCCAGTCGGAACCGCGACACAGACCTTGCAAACGCTACTCGAGGATTTCATGGTGTGTGAAGACCACCCGCCAGGCCTTTGACCCAACTCCATTTTACCCACATCGTGGGAACGGGGCCTGGGGTTTGTCCATCTGAGCCTCACCTGGACAGAGCTGCTGGCCACTTTCGTGGGCTGGGAGGAGCTGCTGTCGCCACTGAATGCCCCCGTGAGAGCGCCACCGACCACGTGGCCCACGGCGGAGCCAACAGCCACCCCTGCTGCTGTGGTAGCCATCTGGGCCATCAAGCCAGGCTGCTGAGGCGGAGCAGGAGTGCCCATGGCGGAAGGAGGAGGATGAGCAGGAAGTGAAGAATGAGACGCTGCTGGACTGCTAAGAGCAAGAGAAGAAAGAAGAAAGTGAGTTTTTTGTAGCCTTTAATTTATTTATTTGTATCCCACTTTGGATTATTTTTACAAATAACTCAAGGGGGCAAACATATCCCACAGACGTCCCTCCTCTTATGTACCCCACCACAACCACCCTGTGAGGTGGGCTGAAAGAGAGAGACTGGCCCAAAGTCACCCAGCTGGCTTTCATGGGCTAAGGTGGAACTAGAATTCACAGTCTCCTAGTGACTGGCCCAAAGTCACCCAATTGGCTTTCATGCCTAAGGCGAGACTAGAACTCACCCTCTCCTGCTGATTGGCCCCAAGTTACCCAATTAGCTTTCATACCTAAGGTGGTACTAGAATTCACAGTCTCCTGGTGATTGGCCCCAAGTCTCCCAACCGGCTTTCATGCCTAAGGCAGGATTAGAATTCACCATCTCCTGCTAATTGGCCCCCAGTCACCCTATCATCTTTCATGCCTAAGGTGGGACTAGAATTCCCAGGCTCCTACTTCCTAACCTGGTGCCTCAACCCCTCGCAGTTTACAGGAAGGAGAAGGGCAGGAATGACGTGGTACAAGCTTCCATCATCTCCCACCCAAAGTGAAGGAAACCCATATCCTTTGAAGCGGCCTGGAGTATATAGCCCATTATCCCCAACCAGCATGACCCCCCCCCCGGGGAACAGCTTCTGGAGGGACACAGATGTCTCATCTCACGCCCTGCATTTCTGTGAGTTTCTCTTAATCAGGGTTTAATCCAGGTTGTTTTCTATACCAGCTTTGGTCCTTGACTTACAACAATTTTTTTAGGGACCACTTGAGGTCACAACAGCACTGGAAAACCGTGACTCACAAACCGGTCCTAGCCCTTATGAATGTCCTAGCATCCCCGTGGTCACGTGATCCAAATTCCGGGCATTTGGAAACCCTGTATTGATGACGGTTCCAGCATCCCAGGATCACGGGATCGCCCCTCGTGATCTTCCCAGCCAGCGAAGTCAAAGGGGGGAAGCTGGGTTGGCATAACAGCGGTGTCTTTCATTTAACAACTGTAGTGATTGGCTTACTAACCACAGTCAAAAAAACTTGTTCAATCAGGCATGGCTCACTTCACCGCCTTGCTTAGCAACAGAAATTCGTAAGTCGTAAGTCGAGAACTTCCTGCATTTATTGGGTTTCTCTCCTGTATTCCATTCAGGAGCTCAAAGCAACATACCCAGCCCTGTTTCCACCCACTTTCCCCCCAAAACAGCAGCCCTGGGAAGTAAATTGAGCTGAGAATTAAAGCCCCCCAAGCAGACCCCTCCGTGGCTGAGCAGAGACTAAAATCTCCTGGATCAGCCACTTTCCCCCACGTGGCTCTTGGTTTGTCGGCTTAGATCCAGTTTCTCATCTGACCTCTCCTCTCATTTGCTTTTTAGCTGAATCATCCAGAAGGCAGCAAGTCTGGACGAGCAAATCTCCTGTTCTATTAACTCATAATCCCCCAAGGTCACCTGCTTAATATAGGTATGTGTGTATGTCTACAGACTGTGTATATGTGTGTTATGTATGTGTAGGGGTAGATATGTACCTTGAAATAATAGAAAATGCTTGTGGCTCAGGTTTCAGATTTTTGGCAGTGGTTTGCTCTCCAAGCTTGTTTCAGTTTAGTTTCTGAACGTTTCGTTACCAGCTTAGGTAGCCTCATCAGGATTTTCTTGCCCTATTTTCCTTAGCTTATAAATGTCTTGTGTGATATATATATATATATATAGAGATGGAGATATATCTTTCCATCCTAGACTTTGACAACCCTCTCTCAGATCTTTGGCTGCCCACATGTTAAGGCTTTGGCCTTTTCTTCCCACAATGAGTGTGTGGCACCCACGGACACACACACACACACACACAGGATTTAAATAAGACTGGCAGCTCTAAGCTGATCCGTCTGCTTGGAAGCGTCTTTGGGGAGTTTTAAGTCGACTTTGCCTCCTTATTTTTGTCACTCAGAGTTGAAACCCACCCGTGGCCTTTTAAATACACCCAACCCCTCCCCTCTCCAAGACGGGGCTCCTGAGCATGCACAGAGCGCTTTTCCTGCCTTCTGACCTTGGAGAGCAGTCGTTGGGCTTCTATCCAGGGCGGGGGAGGGAGGCGAAAGAGTACTAGGAGCAAAACTCGTGTCCAGTACTCTCAACCCCTCCCCTCTCCAAGACGGGGCGCCTGAGCATGCACAGAGCGCTTTTCCTGCCTTCTGACCTTGGAGAGCAGTCGTTGGGCTTCTATCCAGGGCGGGGGGGGGGGCGAAAGAGTGTCCAGGACCAAAGCCGGGGTCCTTTTTTAGGAGGGGGAGCTGGAGATCTGGGCGGGTGGGCTTCGCCCCCCACGCCTACCTGGTCGCCGTCGGGCGGGAGGGCGCGCTCCGGCTGCCCCTGGGCATGGCGAGGTCGCTCGCTGCGGTTGGCCCGGCTTCGCTCCGAAAGAGACGCCCGGAATCTCCTTGAAACTCGCTGTGACGCAACCGCGTTCTGGAACACCCCCCCACGTGACTCGGAGAGGGCCGGAGAGCTTCTTCTGCGCAGGCGCAACCGTCAGGAGCTCCTCTCCTCTCCCCCCCCAGCCCGGCCCCGCCCATCTCTCGGCCGCAGAGAGCTAGGAAAAGTCTAGAGCGACCAAACGACCTAAACATTCTCACGAGACTCTTTTTTTTTTCAGTGGAAAAATACCTTCCATCCTTCGGGTCTTTTTTCTTTCTTGCCGTTTTTTTTTTTTTTTTTAAAAAAATACGTCTGAATTAGAATTTTGAGGTAAAATAAGGAAAATAAAACTGAAGGAAAGGAAAACAGAAGGAAAGGAAAACAAAAAGAAAGGAAAACTGAAGGAAAGGAAAACAAAAGGAAAGGAAAACAAAAGGAAAGGAAAACAGGACGAAAAAAACAGAAAAAAAAGGAATTTAAAAAAAAAAAGGAAACACAAGAATTTTGGCTCCTGCCAGTTCTTCTGAGGAATTGCCATATTACTCCTTCTTCCCCTCTCTTGAATCCTTTCTGACCCACAAATTATACTGATAGAATTTATATGCATTTTATATATTTATATTTAACATTAAATATTTATATAAAATTTAAACCCCTAAATCAGTTTCTCAAATCTGTTCCAATTCTGAAATGTTGTACCTCAGTCATGCCGGCTGGGGGATTCTGGGAGTTGAAGTCCACCTAAGTCAGAACTCCAACGCAGCTATTAAGTCAGTTCACTTGGACAAGTAAAGGCCTTAATACCCACTTTTTGTTCAGATGGGTCAGCAAAGATTTTGGGGGGTGGGCGGGCAAGGAGAAATAAAAGTCCTATGTAGATTTGTAAAAAAAAGGGGGGGAGGCTGTTGTTTTCTACTGTCCAGGCTGAGAAATGATGGACAATATTTTTCTTCAAAAGTCAATCAATTGAAATTATGTTCCATTCTTCTTCAAGGGAAGGGTTTCAGCAGCAGCAACAACAACAACAATAATAACAACAACAATAACAATAATAAAGTTGGAAGGGACCTTGGAGGTCATCAAGTCCAGCCCCCTGCTCAGGCAGGTAACCCTATACCATTTCGGACAAATGGCTGTCCAGTCTCTTGGACAAACACCTGTTAATTTTATTTAGAGCATTTATATTGAATTCTGGGGGTTTCCCAACCAATAATTGAAACAATATCAACAATAAAACCAGTTGAGGATCCTTTTTGGAAAGACCACAGATTGGAATAGACCTCTCCCATCTCGTAACCAAGTTAACTTGATTATTGAACTAACCAACTGTGATGTCATACAATACAGTCAATAAGCTAACTAAAAGAACTGGATTTACGGGAATGATTAAAAATCCTAACTAAAGTTAATGAGCCAAACTTTGTGATGGAACTGTTCTGTTTAATCCAGCCTAGGTATCTATGAAGGAGCAGCATAAAAAAATATGAAGACAACCCTCCTTTTTAATTGAAAAGTTCTCAACAAGAGCAAAGCAAATCCACAGACACAAGCTTCTCAAGGGACAATATCAATGAACATGGGAAAACATCCAAGACTTGCTAGGTACTCTATTTAACAGCAATTTAGAGGGGAGAAAAAAAGAATTAACATCCAGAAATGTTATCGCTAAAACGAGAGCAATCCAACTTGAACAATCCTGGCCTTCTAAAACAGACATGAGAACTTTGATATCCAGTAAGAGCAGAGTTCATCGAGATAATCAAAATCTAAGCAAACTAGGTGAAATTGTGGATCCATGGTCCAGTTCCTCTTTAGTGGAAAATCACCGCAAGCAGGAATTACGGGATGCTTCAGTTGCAAACCACGGTGAACCAATTGCTGCCTCGAATTACGGTAAGAGATGCTTATCTTCCGATTTTATATTCTCCACCTGCCTAGCACCTTCCAGATATATTGGGGGGGGGTCCATAATCCCATTGCTGGCTAGAAATACTGCAGTTATCATTCCACTGAGTCTATAGGAGTGCAGGTTGTGTTCTTCACAAAATTGTTGGCACTTGTGCCCTTTTTTAAGGCAAGGCACAAGCTTCACAACCAGCTAAGTCAGGGGTCTTCAAACCTGGCAACTTTAAGACTGGTGGACTTCAACTCCCAGAATTCCTCAGCCATTCTGGGAGTTGAAGTCCACTAGTCTTAAAGTTGCCAAGTTTGAAGACCCCTGAACTAAGTCATAGAAAATGAATGTTTTCTATTCTCAGGATGGAAGCTTCTCAAAAGCAGCAATGCAACATACAATTCAGTTGCAGGTTTGTTTGCATTTTTTTTTTTAAAAAAAACCCTTTTAAAACAATAAAGGCTGCCGATTAATTCATCTATTAAAATAGATTAATTAATGTTAGCGAGTCAATGGGAGTCATTTTCAGCAATGCATCGGGAGTAAACCAGGCCATTTATCCTAAGGGGAGAATTTCCAAGAAAGAGGAACGAGGGCACAACAGGAAGGCCATTTTATTTCCCAGAGAGCTGCTCGTAGAGTTTGGGCACGTAGTCATCCCACTCGGCTTGGTAGCAGGTGCCCGCGACGGGGGAACCCAGCTTGTATTTCTTGCGAAAAGCCGATATTTTGAAATTGCCTCGTTTGTCCCCCGAGCGGTTGCTCAAGATGGGCTCGTTGCAACTCAGCTGCTGGGGCTGCTCGTAGACCAGCCACACGTAGCGGTGAAGGCCTAAAAGTGGGACAGGAGGAGGGGGGGGAAGCAGAAACCCCTTTAATGAAGGTTCAATTCAGCCCTGCCTGCCTCCTCAGAGCGGTTGGGAGTCAAGCAGCGAACAAGATTTTGAGGATGGGTTGGATGAATGGAGGGATGGGTGAAAGGATGGATGGGTCGGTGGGTGGATGAGATGGATGAGAGGATGGATGGATGGGAGGAAGGAGAGATAAGAGGAGGGGAGGAATGGGAGAATGGATAAGAGGATGGATGGGTGAGTGGATAGGAGGAATGGGATGGATGAGAGGATGGGAGGAAGGATAAGCAGATGATGGAGGGATGGATAGAAGGATGGAAGGAATGGAAGAATGAATGAGAGGATGGATGGGAGGATGGGTGGGTGGGTGGGAGGAAGGATAAGATGATGGAGGGATGATAGGATGGAGGGATGGGAAGATGGATGAATAGAAGGATGGGAGGAATGGAAGAATGAAACAGAGGATGAATGGATAGATGGATGGGAGGAAGGATAAGATGATGGAGGAATGGGAGAATGGATCTATCATCCATCCATCCATCCATCCACCCACCCACCCATCCATGCAGTTCTAAGATGAGGATTACCTGTTCAGTGGCCACTTTCTGAAAGATAATGCATACCGAAAGGAACTGCTGCCACTTACCTGTTCCTTTCGGGGGTCCAGATCCAACATAGTCTGACAAAACATTCCCACTGCTGATATCGTTGCCTTTCATGTTGGTCACCAAAAAGTGGTGCCACTCCCTAAAAAAAAAGGAGAAGAGAATTGGGTCCCCATGTCTGCAAATCCCACCTTGCAACACGCTAAGAAGTGTTCCTCTTCAGGGGGGACTCCGTGCACTTTCCAAGCACCCCCAAAACTCAACTCACCTGAATTTGGGGGTTTTCCTGCTGGGAGCATCAGGATCCGTAAGAACCAAAGTGTAGAATTTATCCGGGCTGCAATTATCCCACTCTATCAGGGTTGGCCGATTCTTGACCTGCCCAAATAAACAGAATAATTTTTTTTTTGGCTCCTCGTTAAAACAAAAGAAAGACGGGCCAGAAGAAATGTACATTGACTAAGGCAGCTGTATAGTAAGAGTTGCCAATTTTTCTCCCTTTGCAGACAGCCTGCATTTTCAGCAAACGATAAAACAAACAAACAAACAAAATTCCTGTTCCAGAAGGTGGGAACTGTTTCTCTCAATCTCAGCCACTTTAAGATATCTGGACTTCCGCCCCCAGAATTCCCCAATTGATAGAAGAGAATATTTTTAGCTCAGCGTTGAACTGTGGGGTCCTTGGTGTTCTCTGAGCTTGGTTGTTTTCTTGCAGACATTTCATTACCCAACTAGGTAACATCATCATCATCATCGATGTGACCTAGTTGGGTAATGAACCATCTGCAAGAAAACCACCAAGCTCAGAGAGCACCAAGGACGCCACAATTCCCCAACAGATTTAGTTTGAATAGTAACCCCCTGGATTAGAGACCTAATTTTGTGAAGGGGATGGACTGTGTTCAGCCGGGATGGTTAAGATTATGAGATTTTAAGCCACCCTCCTTTGCACGTGTCAGTGTCACAAATGAGCTGACATGCATCTGGATAAATGTTCATTGTTATATTTGAAAGGCAGTCGATTTGACAAAAAAAAACAAACGTGGAAAGCTGGACATCTGCAAATGGGGAAGCTGGTTTAATGAAAATTACGGCACCGTTAAATGGAAACCGTGGCGTCCCTCTCCCCCAGCTACGCCTCACCCCCTAGGCTAAAACGGTTCCTTATCGAGGCAAATGGATTTTTGCATTGCATGCACTAACATTCACCGGGATCGCGTCCAATTTAGCTCAAAAGTTCCGTCTCGGTTTTGCAAGCGGGCGCGGCCTTCAGCCCGAGCGGGTGGGCGAGCGAGGGGGCGGGAGCGCGCGCTCCGGGGCCTGCACCGGCCTTTGCAACGGAGGGAAAACGGAGCCTCTTGGGAAGATGCCATCTTGGCCATGGGTGCCTTTTTATTTTTAGGTTTGGTGTTTCTTTTTCTTTTTTAATCTTTCCCCCTTGCTCTTCTCTCTTCTATTTTAAGGCCAGGCCAAAAATGTGTAACAAAAACCGTTGCGCGTTTGTTTGTTTGTTTTTTTCCTTCAAAAGGCCACCCAGGGTTCTCTCGCCTGCCAAGGCTCATGCCAAGCAGGAGACCCATAATGCACGCTCAGATGCATGCTTTTTTTTTTTTTCCCTTCGGGGGATGGGGAAGGATTTTTCCCCTTGCAAATGGCCGAGCCTAGAGAGGGGGCGAGGGGTCTCCAAACGGGACTAGCTTTACCGCTTGCCATTGTGGCATGTTGGCGATCTGCAGCAAAAGGAGATGCGGAATCCTATACGGCGGGGTTGCAGATAGCTGGGGGGTGGGGGTTTACAGGAAAAAAAAATAACCCTGAAATGCTCTTTTCATTGAATCTTTGCGTGTCCGAGCTCCTTGATGGAGCCCCCCCTTTTAACAGCTGCCAGCGGGCGCTCCTTAAGGCTTTTGCGGACTGGATTTGGAAGCGCCGCGCAGCCCCCGTTGCAGGTGGGGAAAACGTGCGTGGAAATTCAAGGGGGGGGGTGTAGGGGCCCGAGCTCCCTCCAGCCAAGGGACGAGAAAGAGGCGTCCCCCTCCCTTTTTTTTTCTTTTCTTTTTGCAAGAGCAAAAAGGCGACGCAACTTTGCAACCCGCGCCGGCGGCCCTTTTACCTGGGTCGGTGTAAGCACTTGGCCGAGATCCTCGATTTCCACCGACCCGTAGCGGACCCGCAGAGGATACGCCGGCTTCTCTTCCACCTCGGGGAGGTTTAAGGAGCCTCCCCAGCCGCTCAAGTCTACCGGCATGGTTGCACCAAAGGTCCTAGTCCCTGCTCGCCGCAGCCAGCAAACGTAGCGCGCGAGCCTCATCCAGCCTAATGCGGGGGCTGCGGAGGGGCAAGTTCCTCCTCCAATCCCAGGGCAGCGGGACCCCTCCTTCTTGCTCCCATTGGCTGAGGCGGGGAACAGGCTCGGCCCTGTCGGAAGAAGGGAACTCTGGGAGTTGAAGTCCCGGAATGCCGGCTGGGGCTTTCTGGCAGTTGAAACGCACCCAGTTTAAAGTTGCTAAAGTTGAGAAGCTGCTTTTATAGAGCGATTCAAAGCATGAGGGCATTGCCAAGTTTTGCATTTGACCATCCCATGATGAGAATTCATCTCGGAAATCTTCATAGTGATAGTTAAAAAAAAGACGAAATATTTTTTTCTAAAGCCATGTCTCTGCACATTTTGGCATTTTATAGTTTCATTTAGCTTCTCCAAGGGCTTTCTTTCAAATAAATGTCCGAAATCTCACTGAGTTCCTTAAACAAAAATCTTTTTACAGACGATGCTAATGAATCTTAGGAGGTTGTGTTTTATAGGGTCCTTGGTGCTCTCTGAGCGTGGTCCGTTTTCTTGCAGAGATTTTATTACCCAACTAGGTAACATCGTCAGTGATTGGGTGTGTGGAATGGAGGAGGAAGAGAGGAAGAAGAGGAAGAGGTGGAGGAGGAAAAGGGGAGGAGAAAGAGAAGAGGAGAGGGGAGGAGGGGGATTGTGGGGTTACTGATGTTCTCTGAGTTTGGTTATTTTCTACAAGACGTTTCACTACCAAACTAGGTAACCTTCTCCAGTTTACAGGTGTTAACAAACTCACTTCCTGCCTTCCACCCCAGCCCCCAAAGTGAGGTTCCTAAGCAGATCAGGGATTTGAACCGGTCACCATCTTCCCAGCCAGATTAAAATGGCATCAGCGTCAGAGAGAGAGAGAGACCCAACCTAGAATTAAGGAGAAATTTACTGTCAGTGAGACGATTAATCATTTCCAGAAGTTGTGGGTAGCTCCATCACTGGAGGTTGTCAAGAAGAGATTGGTCCAGAACGGTGTAAGATCTCCTACCTGAGCAGGGGGTTGGACTGGAAGGCCTCCAAGGTCCCTTAAAATTCTGTCATTCTGTATTTGTAAGTGTCACGGCTGGATCCTCGATCCAGCTGTCCAGGTAGTCCTCGACTCGCGACGGTTCATTTAGTGACCGTTCACAGTTAAAACGGTACCGAAAAAAAGACCGGTTTTTTCCACTGCTGCATCCCCTCCATCAATATCCAGACGCTTGGCAACTGGTTCATATTTACGACGGTCACAGTGTCCCGGGGTCATCCGATCAACGTTTGGCGACTTTCTGGCCCTGGGGAAGCCAGATTCGCTTAACGACCGCGTTACTAACTTAACGACGGCAGTAATTCGCTTAAACCGCCCTGGCAAAGAAAAGTGGAGCAAAACTCACTTTAACCGAGGTCTCAGTGACTTACGTTGCGTTGGATGGCTGGGAAGGTCCCCAGTCACCGGCCGGCGCCAGGTAAACCAAGCCCGGAGCGAAGCGCGTCGGCCGCAGCCGCTCCGCCTCCCGCGGGGAAGTTTCCCCGCCTCTCTGTCAACGCTGCCCGCCCTCCCGGCCGTAAATCCGCGGAGCCGCGCCGGCTCCCCCCAATCCGAGCTGCCATGGCGAGCCGGGCGGCTGCGAGCCTTCTCTTCGTCCTGGCGCTTTCCGGGCGCGGCGGCGCTGCAGGTATTCCCCTTGGCCGGGCGCGATGGGCAGGGCAGGGCAGGTGGCACAGCCCCAAGGTTGGAGAGATGACAGCTGAGCCGGGAAGAGCCGGGGTTCCACTTGGAGAGGAGACCACGAGGAGATTCCCCCCCCCCCGCCCGGAGGGACGACTAGACTAGATGGGGAGCCTTCCCGCTAAAGCATCTTAAGTCTCTCCTGGAAGGAGGAGAATGTTGCCTTGACTTCGGGGTTTTTTTTCCCAAACAAGGATGTGTAACCCTTCCCTTCTCGTCTCCTTCGCTTTCCGAACTTTCTGCGGGACGGGATCGCCGCCCCCCCCCCGAACCTCCCCCCTCCCGCCCCTTTTGCCTTCGTCTGTCCGCGAAAAATCCGACTGAGCGCGCGGCGTTTGTTGGCAATGATGGGGAATGCTTTGCGTAAAGGGATCGTTGTTCCGCCAAGTTTTTTAGACAGGTCGGGATTTAGAGGTTGCGACGTCATTTGTTTCCTTCCCTCCCAGCCCCCCTCTCCCCCCCTCCCCGCCCTAACTCCAAATTTTTCAGGAATACTGCATACTTGTTTTTGTCCCAAAAGCGCTTCCGGTCACAACTGCCTGCTCTCTGATTTCCCCGAAGTCTAAAGTGGGGGAGGTAGGATGCAGAATTTTTCTAGGATGATTTTAATCGCTTTTCTGAGGGTTGGGTTGTGGCTGGGGTGAGGGAGGGGCAATTGATAACGTTTGCCTGTTTCGGTTAGGAAGGGGGAGAAGAAGCAAAGCACTTTTATGAGAAAGGAAAAGGAGAGAGAGAGAGAGAGAGAGAGAGAGAGGAAGGAATGTGAGCAAGAAAAAGAAAAGAAAGAGAAGGAAGGAAAGAGAAAGAAAGAAAGGAAGAAAGAAAGAAAGAAAGAAAGAAAGAAAGAAAGAAAGAAAGAAAGAGAAAGAAAGAAAAGGAAGGAAAGAGAAAGAAAGAAGGAAGGAAAGAAGGAAGGAAGGAAAGAAAAAGGAAAGGAAGAAGAAAGAAAGAAAGAAAGAAAGAAAGAAAGAAAGAAAGAAAGAAAGAAAGAAAGAAAGAAAGAAAGAAAGAACTATGAATAGGAGACAGGTAGAATTACCAAGTAAACTAGAATTAATTTGTGAGATAGACAAACAAAATTCAGCCCAGGTTCTTCCTGGTTAACTCCAACCCTTTAGTGCAGTGGTTCTCAACCTTTTTAATGCCGCGACCCCATAATACAGTTTCCCATGTTGTGGTGACCCCCAACTACTTATACATCACCGGGTGCCAGGGGTGTGGCCAAAGAAAAGGGGGAAAAAATGGCGGACAGCCTTGTTTGGCGACCCCCGTGAAATGGTCGTTCGACCCCAAATGGGGTCCCGACCACAGGTTGAGAACCACTGCTTTAGTGGGTTGTGATGACTTTATAGGCGGATTTTCAATCTGAAGGCTAAACAGACTGACCGAATGAAAACTGTAAAACCCTGCTTTTGCATGCAGAGTTCTGAGCAAGGAGAGGTACTGTTGGAAAGAGAGCTAATAATAGAGCAGGATGAGTTTGCATTCTGCTTGGCAAGGAGAAAAGACCCAGCTTTGCTTTTACAGGGAGTGCAACTACGATGCTCTTTTCTTGTCTCATATCAGCTTCCAAGAGTTGATGTGATTTCAGTGCACTTTGCTAAAACCTAGCGTGCCGTGCTTGATTTACTCAAGTGTGGTTAAACCGTGATTTAGGGTGGTATGCCCGGTGTATTTGGTGTTTATATCCCACCTTTATTATTTTTACAAACAACTCAAAGACGGTGAATGTATCCATCACACCTTCCTCCTCCTGTTTTCCTCGCAACGACAACCCTGTGAGATGGGTTGGGCTGAGAAGATGGGAGAGGCCCCAAGGTCCCCCAGCTGGCTTTCATGCCTAAGGCGGGACTAGAACTCCTGGTCTCCTAGTGATTGGCCCAAAAGTTCCCCAACTGGCTTTCCTGCCTAAGTTGGGACTAGAACTCACCATCTCCTGCTGATTGGCCCAAAGTCACTCAACTGATTTTCATGCCTAAGGCAGGACTAGAACTCACTGTCTTCTGCTGATGGCCCAAAGGTCACCCTGCTGGTTTTCGTGCCTAAGATGGAACTAGCACTCACAGTCTCCTGGTAACTGGGCCAAAGTCACCCTATTGACTTTCATGCCTAAGGCGGAACTAGAACTCACCATCTCCTGCTGATTAGCCCAAAGTCAGCCAGCTGGCTTTCGTGCCTAAGGTGAGACTAGAACTCGCAGCCTCCTGGCTTCTAGCCTTCTGCCTTAACCACTAGACCAAACTGTCTCTCCGTGCAAAGGGTAGATGGATGGAAACTCTTAACTCAGTGTTTCACAACCTGGGCAACTTTAAGGCAGGTGGGCTTCAGCTCTTAGAAAGGAGAGCATTTTAGATAAATAAACTTTATCTCCCCCAGAAACTGAAGAAGTGGCAGTTGGCGAACTGGATGGGGAAGTGACCTTGCGATGCTGGAATGCATCTTCCCAGGTGCTGGTGGTGCAGTGGTTTCACGGTGAGCCCGGTGCAATCCCCATGCTCTTCTCCTCGGATGGAAAACTGCCTTCGGATAGCCGCTTGTCCCTGGTGGAAAACAGCTCCTTGCACATTTCAGGATTGCGTCGAGAGGACGAAGGTCACTACTTGTGCAGGGAGATACTGGCTGAGACCAACCATACACACAGGATCCAGTTACTGATGGCCGGTAAGTTTTCACCCTTGCTTTAGAAAACGGCGTGGATGCTCGGCAGATAGAACAGGGCAGTATATTAGACAATGTATGTGGGTATAGATGTTGCATTAAGTCAACAGTTGCCAGCCCAACAAGGTAGGTCAGACCAAAACAAAAATTCAGTGCCATAGGGGTCAGCACTAGTTTTATTGCAGTTAAGGTGCTGGCCTAGGATCCAGGAGACTGTGAGTTATAGTCCTGCCTTAGGAAAACGAGTGAAAATGCTAACCTGATCGTCCAGTAAAGATTGCCATGGAGATTCACGTGAATGCTTTGGAGGGTGGGGGGAGATTTTGTATGTCCAGTTTAACAAAAAGAAGGACTAGGATGACATGATAGCAGTCTTCCAATACTTGAGCAGCTGTCACAGAGAAGAGGAGGTCAACCTGTTCTCCAAATCACCTGAAGACAGGACAGGAAGTAACAGATGGAAGCTCATCAAAGAGAGATTCAACCTAAACAGAGAGATTTGAAGATTAGTGTAGTGTTTAGTTTAACCTGTTGACTGCTTTTTCTTCTTTTTATCTATCTATCTATCTATCTATCTATCTATCTATCTATCTATCTATCTATCTATCTATCTATCATCTATCCATCCATCCAGAAATGCAAAATATAAAATACAAATATATATGTAATGTTGACTGCTTTCTCTTCTTTTATATAAAAGATGTGTGTGTGTATGTATATGTATGTGTGTGTACGCACACACACACACACACACACACACACACACACACACACATAAAAAAAGAAGAAAAAGCAGTCAACAGGTTAAGTTAAACATTACATATATATTTGTATTTTCTTTCAGCATTCAGCCGGAGTGGATCCTACATCTTAATTGTTAAATTTAATTGAACCCCTTTTCTTGCTTTTTTTTGTACACTATTTTTTTCTTTCTCTGCCTCTCTCTTCCTCTCTCTCCCTTCCTCTCTCTTTCTGTCCCTCCCTCTCCTTCTCTCTCTCTTTTCTTTTGTTGTTGTTAGGGTTGAGTGTATGTTTTTGTTTTGTTTCATTTTGTTTGTTTGTTTTACTGTTCTGTATTTTATTCTCTATGATAAAACAATAAATTATAAGAGAGAGGGAGGGAGAGAGAGAGAGAGAGAGAGAGAGAGAGGGAGATTCAGCTCTAAAACTAAGGAAAAATTTCTTGACAATGAGAACAATTAATCAGTGGAGCGACTTGCTTTCCAGAAGCTGTGAATGCTCCAGCACTGGAGGTTTTCAAGAAAAGACTGGACAGCCATTTGTCTGAAATGGTATAGGGTCTCCTGCTTGAGCAGAGGGCTAGACTAGAAGACCTCCAAGTTCCCTTCCAACTCTTGTTATTCTATGACCTCTATTGTTTTTTTCCTCGGACCAAACAGACCAATTTTGCCATTTCTGCGAATCCTGACACTTACGCAATCCCTTCCACAAGATTTCCGCATTCTCTCCAGTGTCGGGCGTACAATAATCTTGCTATAGTTACCAGATTACAACCCCCTATCTCAATTTCTTATTTGCTTTCAAGGTGTGGCTGGCTGGTAATTCTGCTCTTTGCGTGTGAAAGGCGAGAGCCGCACCCATTTTAACTGGTGCACCGCTGCATCCATCAAGATGCAGAAGATTTATAGGTGCACAATACAGTAGTCCTTGACAAATGACTGCAACTGGGTCAAGAATTTCCCTTGCTAAAGAAGTTAAGTGAGCCACACTCACTTTGATGTTTATTAAGCAAATCACTTCCGTTGCTCAATCCATCATCAGCTGCCTGGTTCAGTTAACCGCATTGATTTGCTTAACAATCACAGCACCAATAACGGCAAAGGCAGAATATAAATAAACACGTAAACAAAAGCTATAGTAACAGAAAACAAACAAAACAAAACTGTAAACAAACAAACAAACAAACAACGGAGAAAGCAAACGGTTGGAGCCAAGCAACATCCAGGCAATATTTATATGTTCTAAACAGGACGAGGGCATCTCTGGGGCTTCCTTGTAAAGAAAGAAGGGGGCAACCCAGGTGGGATTTTGCCAGGTTTCCATCTTTAATTTCAAATAAGAAAACAGGGCAGGAAGTTTTAACAGGTGCGTCGGAAAACCTCTGCAACCACCTTAATTCCCATGGGGGGGGCGCATTGCCAGGAGTTGTCCTGGGCTCAGATCCTAGTTGGTCACGGTCACCTGCTCCTGGTAGCTCTGCCTGCTGTCATCACTGTGACACACTAATCAAGGAGAGAAGCAACCTGGACTTAAGGAGAATCTCCCTAACCAGGAGGACAATGAACCAGTGGGACAGCTTGCCACCAGAAGTTGTGGGGGCTTCATCCCTGGAGGTTTTTAAGAAAAGACTGAGCAGCCATTTGTCTCGAAGGGCGTAGGGTCTCCTGCTTGAGCAGGGGGCTGGACTAGAAGACCTCCAAGGTCCCTTCCAGCTCTATTCTGATGGATTGTGCACAAACTGTGTTGGCTGCCATCCGGCCTTTGGGTGCAATTCAAGTTGCCGGTTGTTACCTTGGAAGCCCTCCGTGGCATATCTGGTTACCTGGGGGACCAGTCTCTCCAATTCTCTCTGCCCACCTGGTACAACTGTTTGACAGGGAACATGTTTTATTTTGACATGCTTGCTTTCCAGGTGGACCAGAGCTGATGGAAGTCAAAATTTCTCCCACCGGGACGTTGCCAAATGGCACGCTTTATGCCAAAAGGCATGACATCTTGAACTTCACCTGCAGTAGTGATTCTTGGCCTGATTCCGCCACTAAGTGGGATTTTAACCCACTTGGTTCTGCCCAGGAGCCATTCACCGAAGTCAACAGCTCACAGAGCTCTTTCGTGCTACACAACGTCATGCCCAACTATCAAGGGAACTACTCGTGTCTGGCCACAAACCTGTTGAGCCAACGCCAGAAGTCGGTCGTCCGCGAACTCCTGATCTACTGTACGTATGCCGAAAACTATGGGCAGGGTGAGTGCGTGGGTGTCATTTTTCCCCAGGGAATGTTGCACTTCTGGAAATGCACAGGACTGTGGCCCCTATGCCTTCCTCTTAAGGAATTGTGTCCTTGAAGAGGAAAAGCCTTCAACATTAGGAATGAAAACGTTCAGAGTGAACGAGAACGAAATGATCACGGATGGAAGTTTAGTAGTAGACAGGCTGGCCTCCAGAAGTTGTGGGTGCGCCATCACTCAAGGTTTTCAAGGAGAGACTGAACAACCATTTGTCAGGGATGCTACTATAGGGTCTCCTGCTTGAGCAGGGGGTTGGAATAGAAGATCTCCAAGGCCCCTTCCAGCTCTGTTATTCCATAGATAAAAAGGACCAATGCACAAACAGGACACAGGTGGGATCTTCTCCTAATCTACTTGGTGGTTCCACAAAGGCCAGTGGAATAGCTGGCAGAAAAATCCTAGCGGGTGTTCTGAACTACAACGTCTATTGTCCCCAACCATTAACTTTGCTGACGGGGGGGGGGGGCTGAAGTCCAAACCCCGCCTCATCTTCTCCCCCCCTCAAAAGTTCCTTCCTTATTGCTTTTCATGAACTTCTGTTTCTGCTTTCTCTCAATCCCTTGTCCTCTAGCCATGTTTCTGTCAGGGTCAGAGCTGATCCTAGATTCCCCCCCCCCCCCCCGCACCCGGGTTTTAGTACTTGTCTCCGGTGTTTAAAAACAGGCAATAAAAAATGTAAATAAATCAGACCCAGAGCTATTTCCCAGTCCTTTTGCAAGCTTCTCTCTTCAGATCTCCCACCGTCATCGCCCAGGTGTCAAGCTGAGACCTCCGTGGAGAATTCTCAGGAGGTTCAACTGTCGTGCAGCTGGCCCGGGGGCTACCCACCCCCTACGCTCCAGTGGATCAACCTGGAGGGTCTAGCCATGGATTCCAACACCACCCACTTTGCAAATGCTACAGTGGTGTCTCTGCAAGGGTCACGGCGGCTTTGGGGCAAGGATTTTGTCTGCCGCGGAAACCATATTGCAAATGAGAAGAAAAACCAGAACTGCACCTTGCGATTGGGTGAGTCAAGGATGGGATTCCGGAACTGCACAATTTCGCAGTGCGTTCCAAGACTCCAAATGGGAAAGAGCTGACTGGGATTTCTCTCCCTGTTCTCTTAATGTCTTTCCATGCTCCTGATGTAAGGAATGGCTGGTTTTAATTTCCTCGTTTATTCTTTTCGGCCTTGTTCTTTTAGCTCCCATTTGAGTCCCCCCACCCCTATACTTCTCTAAAAGCTTCCTCAACATCATCCCTATAATGGTCTGTGCAGGAACAGTAGCGGCCACAATTGTGGAAACCTTTTGGGAAAAGTGTATTTTTGAGGTTTGATGGCTAATAACACCACTTTTTTTTGAGTAGTATCCTAAAATTATATATCAGTGGAAAGATAATTTAGTCAAGTATGTAACGCAACGAAGTTTGTTCAATGATCTGTACTGTATTCTATGAAAAGTTATAGCCAGATAACCAGAAAAAAGGAAGCACAACTTGCTTAGGTTTTATATCAGGTAGCTTTCCTTCACCTGATTTAACAGGTAAAAATGTTTTCTTTTGAATATTGTGGGGAAAATAAATTTAAATGAGAACTTGAACAAGGTGATCTAGAAGATGATTAATGAGAAAAGAAGCTCAAGAATGAGGTGGAGGTTATTCGTAGATATTTAATTGTGATCTTCTGAAATTATCAAGGAATGTACTAATTTAAGGTTAATAAAAGAGAACATTATTGGAAGGAGAGAAAATCTAGGAAAGCTATCATGTGGAATATGGAACTCTTAGAAACTAACTAGTATTTGTAAATACAAACCCAGACAACACACTGCTTAGCAAATATTGATGGTGATATGTAAAAAAACAAAAACCCTAATAAAACATATATATCTCCTGTCCTCCCAACTCAACTTGACTTTCCTCTTGCGCCAGAGCGGCCCTCCGTCATGGCCAACCCAATGAAGCGCTGCTTCGCGGGGAGATCCATAGAGATGACCTGTGAACTGACAGCCGGCAACCCACCTGCGAGGATCACCTGGTGGCGCAACTCCTCCAAGGTGGAGACAGAGATCCGGTCAAGGGGCAGGGTTCTCATCAGCCAAAAGGAGGGGGTCTCCAGCCTTGTCATCCAGAACTGCTCGGCCAGCAGAGACCAAGGGTACTACATCTGCAAGGCCGAGAACCCCCTGGGCCCGAGAGAGGTCTACGTTCACCTGAAGGTGACAGGTAAGTCAGGAGGTTGCAATAGGGGCACTTGGGCTGAGGGTGGGAGGACTTCCGCGCCCAGAATTCCCTCAGCCGGCCAGGAGTTCTGGGAGTTGAAGTCCATGCAGCTCTT
This sequence comes from Crotalus tigris, assembly GCF_016545835.1. NCBI lineage: Eukaryota > Metazoa > Chordata > Lepidosauria > Squamata > Viperidae > Crotalus > Crotalus tigris. Next base: position 335,906 of record NW_024100632.1, read on the forward strand.
AAAGTGGCTGAAAGTCCTTGACTCTACGATCAGGATTGAACCCAGAGGTCTTTATAAAACAGAAGCTTTGACTTGCTGCCAGTAACGAAAGCTATTTGGGACCTCCTTGCTCTGATGCCTAAAAAGCTCTCCCACCCGTGATGGGAAGGCCTCACCTGGTGGGAAATGGTTGGTTCCAGCAAGTGGAGTGTTGATTTAGCAAGACTGATTGGTTAGCTTTAGCAAGTTGATTAATTAAGAAAGCTGGATTTTGTTTAAATTTATACTGTACATCCCATGCGATAATAAAATCTGCCCACAATCCTTTCCTTTCCTCCCCTCCCCTCTCCTTTCCTTTCCTTTTTCCTCCCACCCTGCCACCCTTCCTTCCTTCCTTCCTTCCTTCCTTCCTTCCTTCCTTCCTTCCTTCCTTCCTTCCTTCCTTCCTTCCTTCCTTCCTTCCTTCCTTCCTTCCCTCCTGCTTGAGAATTCCTTTTGAGTTTCATTTTTGAAGGGTGGCGATCTTACAAATTTTAAGAAATGGGGGAAGAGGAGGAGGAGGAGGAGGAGGAGGAGGAGGAGAAGTTGCTTCATGGCATATCTCTCTCTCTCTCTCTCTCTCTCTCTCTCCCCCCCCCCATCTCAATGCTTTTTTTCTCTCCATTTCTCTCTGCAGATCCTCTGAACGTTGCTGGCATTGTGGGTTCCGTTGTAGTCCTTTTATTGCTCGGAGTTCTGGTCTTTTCTGGAATCCTTCTCTATGCGGGACCTCAGGTGTGCCTCAAAGGTGAGAGAGGGTCTGTAGAGAATTGCTCGCTGGAGGAGTCAAACCAACAGAATGCATTTGGGTTTCAAAATGTGTATTCCTTAAATTGCGCTCTAGGCAATCTTATAGGAACGTTGAAAAAGAAAATCTTATGGATATATTGGCACATCCTTCCAATAATAAAATAAAAGATAACCAAAGGTTTCTAAATGCGATATACTGTATGTTGCTAAGATGGGTGGCCAATACATCTGATAGATAGATAGATAGATAGATAGATAGATAGATAGATAGATAGATAGATAGATAGATAGATAGATAGATAGATAGATAGATAGATAGGCAGGCAGGCAGGCAGGCAGGCAGGCAGGCAGGCAGGCAGGCAGGCAGGCAGGCAGGCAGGCAGGCAGGCAGACAGAATATATTTCTGACATTGCATTAGATACTTACTGTATAACCTTAGAAAGCAAATGAGTAACTTTTTAATACAAAATATTTTTCTTCTCTTCTCTCTTTCATGTTCCCAGCGAACGTGCTTCGGTAAGTGTCTCTATTTTTTAACTAAAAAGTCTCGACCCATTTCATCTAAAGAAACCATCATTTGGAGAAGGGATTGTCAAACCTTGTGGTAGTGCGACCTCTTTAAAATGGTACAGCCCGTGAATTTGTATAAAGCCTCATCCATTGAACAAAACTAACAATTTCATTGGGGTTAGGGCTGGGCAAGAAAGAAGCATGCCACTTATAAGTATTTTTAAGTATAATATTTTAGATTCTATGTCACGGAATGCTCAATAGTAGTTCAATAATTACCTGCAGGTATACTTGATAACAACACAACAGAATATTTATAGCTCAAGGTTGAACTGTGGAGTCCTTGGTGCTCTCTGAGCTTGGTTGTTTTCTTGCAGACATTTCATTATCCAACTAGGTAACATCATCAGTCCTAGAAGGAGTGGGGTTTGCAGAAAGGAGGAGGAGAAGGAAGAGGAGGAGAGAAAGGGAAGAGGTGGAGGAGCAGAAGGAGGTTTGTGAGGTCCTTGGTGCTCTCTGAGCTTGGTTGTTTTCTTGCAGACGTTTCATTACCCAGCCAGGTAACATCAACAACGCTAGACCTAACTGAGTAATGAAATGTCTGCAAGAAAACAACCAAGCTCAGAGAGCACCAAGGACCCCATACTTGATAGTATCTCCCATGGTTCCCAGCTGGAAAATGTGACCTATCTGCCAAGTTGGGTCAACATGCTCTTTAGTGAATATCACCTGACAGAGGTGGTCCTTCAAGCAAGGAGGAGGAGAAGAGTTCTCTTCATTTCTTTCTTATGGTTTTTATTGTTGTCTGCATTGCAGGAATCGAGATGCAGGTGACATCCTTGAACTTATGGACTCAGATGAAGATGACCTGTACTTGGAGGCCACTAGTGAACCAACATCACATCAGATGGAAGGGATAGGAAACAGAGGTTCTACCAGATCTACTGAAAGTAAGATGAATGGAGGGACCCAGGCACAGGCAGGAATTGTGTGTCAATTCACAAGAATCCAAATAAACACTCCAGGTTCATTCCATTTCCGAAACTCTTACTGTTTATTGAATACACGGCATGGTAATGTTGAGGCAAAACTAACTCTGAGGTTTCCAGACACCAGTTGATAGAATTAAACAATAATTTATCTGGCCTGATCCCCACCCTCTCGCCTAGTCCATGTAAACAATTTCACTTTGTTACGGGAACCATCTGCTTCTTCTCTACACCTGCTGCAGTGCCCTTGGAAAGGTTTCAGTCTCTCACCGTCTCAGCAGAATCGGTTTCATTTCTTCATCTTATGTATGATGCACATAAAAACCAGGTGGAGCTTCAATTACATCTGTGGGGCTGCCAGTTCAACTTCCTTGACCATACTTTTGTCTCATTCTCTCTGTTAATCCTGGTGGTTTGTGGGGAAGACCTTGGAAACGGGTGAAGGAGATGCTGCCTACGGAGCAATCATATAAGAGACAGCTTAGCTCAGAGACGGATAGTGGGTGGGGCAAGAAACTCAAAAAGGACCCTCCCTAGTTTCTCAAGGTGTAAAGGTGGAGAAATGCAAGATTCTGTTAATATAGCTTTGCAATAAAGTACAATTTGCTTACCTGGTCATGTTTTCAGTGTGGTGCACCTGGTAAGGCTAACAGTTACAGAAGCACAACCATAAACTCAGGGCGCGGCTCCCACAGTCTTCTCAACTTTGTTAATGAACTGTAATTTCTCTGGTAGCAAAAGGAGCATCTCGTTTAACACAAAGCTGAAGAGCAATTCTACTAGCTATGTTTTTTACGTAAAGGATGAAAAACTAAACACCGTTCCTTCCAAACATCCCTCTAGAGAACTAGAGTTCCTTGCCCACTCCCCTGGGGAAAATAGCGGGGCATCCTTGCTTTAAATGGAAATTAGCAGGACACAAATTCAAATGGGAGTTATTTATTTGTTAGATTTTTATGCAGGCTTTATGACTTTGTAGGTAACTCGAGTTGGTGAAGATGTTTAATACTCCTTTGTCCTCCAAATTTTCCCCATAACAAAAACCCTGTGAGGTGGGTTGAGAAACTGGCCCAAGGTCACCCAGTCAACTTTCATGTCTAAGGAGAAACTAGAACTCACCTTCTGCTGGGGATTGGCCCAAAGTCACCCAGATGGCTTTAGTACCTCTGGTGGGACTAGAATTCACCATCTCCTGGTGATTAGCCCAAAGTCATCCAGCCAGGTTTCATGCATAAGGTGGGACTAGAACTCACCGTCTCCTGGTCATTGGCCTATAATCGCCCAACCAGGCTTCATGCATAAGGCGGGGCTAGAACTCACGGTCTCCTGATGATTAGCCCCATCCAGTCAGCTTTCATGCCTAAGACGAATCTAGAACTCAGGACCCCCTGGTTACTAGTCTGCTGCCTCAGCTATTAGACCAAACTGGTTCTTATGATACTTATAATAGGGGAGGGAGGGGAACAGGTGATTTGGTGAGCTGCTAACCATACCTGGCTACGGTTTTTAATTTCCGTGCATTTTTTTTTTCAGGCTCATTTCCAGAAACGTCCATCTCCCTGGAGGAAGTCCGGACAGCCAAACCCACAGCATAGAGAGGATTATCTCTTTTTTTGCTTTATGTACTAAGAAGAGAAACAGACTTGCAGAGTGGATGGAACTGGACCCAAAGGATTCCTAGAAAAATTATGCCCATCTGGGTCTGTCTCTTTGGCCTCTATCCCTCCCTGTGCTGCTGCTTGGCTGAGCTGTGTGTTGAAACAACATTTGTGACGTAGGCGAGGATACAAATGAGGTGGCTTTTTCGGAACTGGAGGAAGAAGCATCCCTGGACAGGAAGCCTTGTGGCCCTGCAGAAGAGCTGGAGGAACAGGGAGAGATGTCCCAGCTGGTCCTGGATCCCACATTCCCAGCTTAGATCCTCTTTGGATATGACTCTTAACAGGAGTCAAAGCTTCTAGGGTCTCTTTCAGGGAAGGAAGCATCACAGCAGCTCCTGTTGGGGAAAACAACAACAACTGGACAGTCTTGCTTAGGTGCAAATTGCTTGAGGCATCTAACAACTCTTTGTGTCCTCTAGGGCTTGAATGCAGGAAGTTACTGACAAAAATTATGTCTCATGTCACCCCAGACGAGAGGCAGATATTTGGGGGAGGGGGGCTTCAGGCAGGAGTCTATCTCAGCTCTACCTGGGTACTGAACTTGGGGGACTTCTTCCCATGAAGTGGATTTGGCATCACTAAACTGCATGCCTTTGCTTGCTCGTTTCTGGGATCTTCAGCCGTCTGAATTGTAGGAGCAGCTGCAGCTGTTACCTGCCCAGGTATATGGTCCCAATTCATCCCCTCTAAATATTTTAAAGGATTCTCAAGCCAGCCTGTCCTTCGCAGAGAAGCTGGAGAATTGAAGCCTGCCCACTTGAAATACAGCTGGCTCTCAACTTACGACCGCAACCGAGCCCAAAATATCTGCCGCTAAGTGAGCTTTGCCCCAAATTTCGACCTTTCTTGCCACATTAGCGGGATCACTGCAGTTGTTAAGATAGCAACCCGGTTGTTAAGTAGCTTCCGCACCGACTTTGCTCGGTGGCAAAAGCGGGTCGTGTGACCTCAAGACACTCGAACCGTCGTAAGTCCGTGCCATTTTCCAAGCATCTGAATTTGGAGGAGGCTGCAACGGTCGTAAGTGTGAAAAGGGGTCACGAGTGGCTTTTTTCCAGTGCTGTTGTCGCTTGGAACAGTCACTAAATGTTCCAATTTTAGTATATGTGCTGCCGAAGTGAGCACAAACAGACGGTTGTAAACTAACCTATAGAGGTTAGAACCATGTACAAATTGTACGCTGGATGTCAGATGCTAGAATAATGTGCAAATCTGGCTCGGGGTCTATTGATGGACCGGCAGGTGGGTTAGGCTTCCTCCTTTAAAATGCCACTTTTCCAGCCGTCATCTTCTTTTGCCTGTTGCACTCCTGAAATAATTACTTCCTTTTGAGGCTGGTAGCAATCAGAGGCCAACATTCTTCTGGCCCTTGTGAATCTGGGTGTGATCTTTTGTTTATGGAATAAAAGTGTGGCTTTTGGATACAAAGGTGACTTGCCTGTAGGGTGTGTGCCTGTGTGTTTGATATGTGGGCGTTATTAGCCAAATCAGGAGAAGTTTTATATTCATTTCACACCTTTTAAGAACTGGAGCTATTCTTGTTTGCTGTTTTTAAGTGAAATGCATGCTCTTTATTGGCTAAATGCCGGTGTCATGGTTCCAACAGATGAAGTGCTTCAAAAGAACTTTGAGGCATTGTTTACCTTAAAGGATCTTTTATTTGAGTAGCATAATATCGGCTCTACATAATCGAAGTCAAAAACTGAATTCCCCTCCCTGGGCACCTAGTATCAAAGCACAATCCCCTCCTCCAATTAACCGTCATGAATTACATTCTCCAATTAGCTTGAAGCGTCAGCCCACCAATTCTTTATCAGCTCTGGGCTCAATAACCTTGATCCTCATGCTAAGTTTAGTGTTGTTATGTCTAGCTGGACTCTCATTCACACCCCCCCCCCAGCATCATCTAACTCTAAAAGGGAAAGGGAAGAAGATGGCTACATTTCCATCTGTTGTCAATGCAAAAACATCCGATGTTAGCAGCGTTGACAGCCTGTCGTTCGTATCCTGTTACCAAGGATCGTGTTTTCTGTACAGGGACGGCAACATTTCCGTTGCAAAGCGAGAGATCGGCTAAGTGAGTTTTGCCCCATTTGTTAAGTGAATCATCGCAGTTGATAAGTTAGTAACTCGTTTGTTAACTGAATTGCCAGAACAGAAGCTCTGAGCTTGGTGGGTGTTTTTTTTTTTGGCAGGCATTTTATTTATTAATCAGAATTATATGCCATCCATCTTACTCTCCAAAGCTGAAACTGACCGTCTTACAGTCCAAGAAAAAACACGCTAATATGAAAACATGAAAATTAACAAAATTAGATAACACTTAGAACCAAGCACACAAGCCATATAGAGGTTTTTATTACCCCTGAGTCATATCCTGAGTGCGAATTTGATAGGTCTCCGATAATGGACTTGGTTTTGTAAAGAATCAGAATAGAGCTGGAAGGGACCTTGGAGGTCATCTAGTCCAACCCCGTGCTCAGGCAGGAAACCCTACACCATTTCGGACAAATGGCTGTCCAGTCTCTTCTTAAAAACTTCCAGTGTTGGAGCATTCACCGCTTCTGGAGGCAGGCTGTTCCACTGGTTAATTGTCCTCACTGTCAGGAAGTTTCTCCTTAGTTCCAGGTTGTTTCTCTCCTTGGTTAGCTTCCATCCGTTGCTTCTTGTCCTGCCTTCAGGCGCCTTGGAGAAGAGCTTGACTTCTTTGGGGCAGCCCCTGAGATATTGGGCCGATGTGCAAGCAAACCCCCAAGCTTAGAGTGCACCAAGGCCTCTACTCCGGCCTTTCCCCAGCTGGACGGACCAGACCCACCTCCCCAAAAGGCCATTTGGCTGTGGATGATGGGAGCTGCAGCCCGCTTGGGGAAAGCAGCCAAGGGCCGCCCCGGCAAGCGAGGCAGGGCCACGCAACTCTCCTCCGAGTAAACCGGTTGCAGCCCCGCCACGCCTCCCCGTCGCAACCAGCCGTGCGCCCAGGGCGCAAAAGTGGCGCAGGGGCGGAGCGCTCCTCCGCTGCTTCTCCGCCCCGTCTCTCGGCTTCCCCTCCGCGCCGAGTCCGTCATCTGGCTCCTCCCGGACGAGGGACGGGCTCGGGAAGAGGATGGAAGCGGCCCCGGGCGAGCGCTGCCGGCCGCGGCTGCTGTCGGCAGGAGAGGCGGTGGCGGAGGGTGAGCGGAGGGCGCGGCGGTCCCCTTCGCCCCGCGCGTCCGGGGAGGCCGAGCCCGGCTTGGCGAGGGGCAAATCCCGGCGTTTCCCCCCCCCCCGCCAGGCCCTTGAAACGAACCGGGAGTCTGGTCGCTGGAGCGCGGCGCAGCGCCTCTGCCTTCCATCCCCTGGCTGAATCGGGCAAGCGGGGCTCGGGCACCTGCGGGAGGCTTCCTCCCCCTCCCCCCCGTAGATAAAAGAGGGGTCTCCTCCTGCAGGGAACCCTTAAAGAGATGCTTGGATCCCCCCTCCCTCCTCCCCTTATTTATTTATTTGTGTGTGTGTGTGTGTGTGTGTGTGTGTGTGTGTGTGTGTGTGTGTTTGGCTTCGAGTCAGTGGCAACTGCCTGGATAAATGTCCGCAGTTTTCTTGGCAAGATTTTGGCTGGGCTTTGTTTGCCCTCGCCTGCTTCTTCCCAAGGCTGAGAGAAGGGAACGGACTGGCCCAAAGTCCCCTGGCTGAATTTGTGCCTAAGGTCCCGGGTCTCCCAGTTGGTAGCCTGGAGCTTTAAGCCACTAAACCCTCCCTCCCTTCACCTAAGGTGGGACTAGAACTCAGGGTCTCCCAGTTCGTAGCCTGGAGCTTTAAGCCACTAAACCCTCCCTCCCTTCACCTAAGGTGGGACTAGAACTCAGGGTCTCCCAGTTTGTAGCCTGGAGCTTTACGCCACTAAAAACTCTCCCTCCCTTCGCCTAAGGTGGAACTAGAACTCAGGATCTCCCAGTTTGTAGCCTGGCGCTTTAAGTTACTAAACCCTTCCTTCCTTCCTTCCTTCCTTCCTTCCTTCCTTCCTTCCTTCCTTCCTTCCTTCCTTCCTTCCTTTCTTCCTCCCTCCCTCCCTTCCTTCCTTCCTTCCTCCCTCCCTCCCTTCACCTAAGGTGGAACTAGAACTCCTGGTCTCCCAGTTTGTAGCCTGGAGCTTTAAGCCACTAAACTCTTTCTTCCTTCCTTCCTTCCTTCCTTCCTTCCTTCCTTCCTTCCTTCCTTCCTTCCTTCCTTCCTTCCTTCCTTCCTTCCTTCCTTCCTTCCTTCCTTCTTTCCTTCCTCCCTCCCTCCCTCCTAGTCTCCCAGTTTGTAGTCTGGTGCTTTGAGCCACTAAACCCACTCCCTCCCTCCCTTCCTTCTTATCCTCTTCCCAGGAGACCCCCTCCTCGTGGCTGAGCTGAAGCCCGGACAATCCCAACAGTATGACTGGAAATCCAGCTGCGAGACCTGGGGTGTGGCCTTCTCCGCCGACGGGACCTGGTTTGCCTGGTCACAGGGCCACGGTGTGGTCAGGCTGCTCCCTTGGCCTTTACAGGGGACTGAGCAGTGAGTATTCACACGGGGTGTGTGTGTGTGTTTGTGTGTGTGTGTGCGTGCTGCTGCCCTCTTCCAAGGCTGCTTTGGACTGCCAAGTGCTTTGGACTCCTGATATTCAGAATAACAGAGTTGGAAGGGACCTTGGAGGTCTTCTAGTCCAACCCCCTGCTCAGGAAGGAAATCTTACACCATTTCAGACCAATGGCTGTCCAGCAAGAGATCATTTCTCCCTTAGTGATCTGTTTTGATCTTTTTTGTTCTGCTCCACCGCAGTAACAGCAAAGCTTTGGAATGCAAGAACCAGGGTGGAAAAACCAAGCCGAAAGGTTACGGTGGGCTCAAGGAGAAGACATTGGAATGTGGACAGATCGTCTGGGGTCTGGCTTTCAGTTCCTGGCTGCCCTCCCCACCATACAAGTATCGCCACCGGAAGGAAAGTTCTCCTTGCTTGATCCTGGCCACGGGATTGAACGACGGGCAGATTAAAGTCTGGGAAGTGGAAACAGGTAAATGGGCTTCATTTCCTGAAACAGAAGGCAATCTTTGCAAATTTGCTTACATGTGTGAAGCTTCCTTTATCCTGCCTTGCTACAGTTAATCCTCAACTTACAAGGGAGAGACACAGAGAGAAACAGAGAGAGAGACAGATAGCATACTGTATATATACATAAATACAGATAATGGATGGATGTTAGATGTTAACGATATAGATAGATAGATAGATAGATAGATAGATAGATAGATAGATAGATAGATAGACAGACAGATTAGACCAGTGGTTCTCAACCTTTCTAATGCCGCGACCCCATAATACAGTTCCCCGTGTTGTGGTGACCCCCAACCACTTATACATCACCGGGTGCCAGGGGCATGGCCAAAGAAAAGGGGGAACAAATGGCGGACAGCCTTGTTTGGCAACCCCCATGAAATGGTCGTTCGACCCCAAATGGGGTCCCGACCCACAGGTTGAGAACCACTGCATTAGATGATTGATAGATATACATAGAGCTATAGCTAGTTAGGCAGGTAGGTAGATAGGATAGAAAGAGATGATATAGAGATAGACAATAGATGATAGAGATTGATCTATAGATAGATAGATAGATAGATAGATAGATAGATAGATAGATAGATAGATGAATGAATGAAAGATAGATGGATAGATAGATAAGATGACTGATAGATAAGATGATGGATGGATGGATGGATGGATGGGCAGGCAGGCTGGCAGGCAAGCAAAGAGACATATCCAACCAGCAAGAATTGAAATAGATAAAAATGACAACATTTTCCTGTTTTTCTTTCCTGAACCATGAAAAAACGTTTCTTTCTATTTCAAACACTTAGCTATCCCCATTGGGCTTAGTAAACAGCTTGACTGGTGAGCTGAATTTAGATTTATAAGCTTAACAGAGAATTTCCAGACCCCTTGCGGAAACCCACCTCTCTCGTTTGCCGAGGCAATCCGAGGGAAAAATTATGGATGCTTCTCGTGTCATTTAAGACGCCTGCAAACCCGAAACTGCTTGCTCCTCACACCCATTTCATTTTCCTTTTGCCTGCTCCCCCCTCCTTCTTGGTAGGGAACCTGCTTTTTAATCTCGTGGGGCACCAAGACGTGGTGAGGGATCTGAGCTTTGCGCCCGGCCACCGCTCGTCCATTCTCGTTTCTGCATCCCGCGACAAGACGCTTCGAATCTGGGACCTGGGTCAAAATGGTAAGCGTGAGCTGCGGAAGTCCCTGGTCAGTCAGACAACTTTCCCTTGTGGCTTTAAAAGTGGTGCTCCAGCATTGTAAGAAGCCAAGTCTGGTCTCAGCCAGCCAGGCGCTATCCTGGAGGACTTGGGGACCGGTTTTTCTCTGAAGCCAACGAACTTTGCAACAACAGGAGTCCCGCAGAACAAGATCCTTGCAAAAGAACGTCAAACTTTGAGCCAAAACCCATCCCTGCAGGGATCGGCTTCCAAAGATTTATTGTCTGTGGTTTACTGTAATAGATCCTTTTCTTTAAAGAAATCATTACTTTTGTCTTTTGAGAAAGCTTTATACCGTTTCCAGATTGGTTACCACCGAAATGAGATGGGAAAAAGATTTTGCTCCCGGTTTTCAGGGGCAGAGACGCTAAACCTTAGGGTCCACCCAAGGTTTAACCATAGTCTCGCTCATGAGTCAGAGAGCAAGGGGTTGGACTAGATGATCTCCAAGGTCCCGCCCAACTCTATTGCTGTTAACTGTAAAGGGAGGGACCCACCAGAGAGATAAGGGGATTTCCTTGTATATTTTACCAGGAAACGTAGATAGATCAAAAAGTCAGTGTGCTCCCAAGAATACTGATGTGCTATGAATCCATTGACGATGTCCATTTTGCTCTCCAAATTCATGGAGACCTAACCCTAATCCTACATGGATTTGCCCCCCCCACCACCTCCAATGGGATTTTTCTATATATTTTACCCTGAAACATACCGTAGAAGGCCCTGCTTGTTGGCCCTGCTAGCTGGGCATTGTTAGGAGAGGGACCCCCTGGCATTGAAATTTCCTATCGAGTTCTCTAATCCTTTCCCATCCGTCTTTTCTATTTTTTTTTCCTAGTGAAACAATTGAAAGTGCTTTCTGGACATTCGCAGTGGGTTTACAGTTGCTCCATTTCTCCTGATGGTCAAATGCTCTGCTCCGTGGCTGGAGAGAAATCGGTGAGTTTAAGCCTACACGGAAAGGGTGGTGTTGTTTGACAGTGAGAAATGAGATTGGTACTACAGATCTTTGGTAATAATAATAATAATAATAATAATAATAGACTGATTGGCATTGACAAATTTGCCATGAGTCAATTGCAAAAGGCGGTCTTACTAGGAACTGCTTCCATCCTGCGACGTTATCTGTAATACCATCAAACATCCACATCTGCCTATCCCAGGTCCTGAGTAAGGACTCGATAGGTAGACAAAAATGCCAAATCCAGTCTGGCTGACTGTGCGATGATCCTCAATAATAATAATTGACTGAGGTTCATGTTTAATGAATAAAAGATAATAATAATAATAATGAGAAAGAAGAAGAAGAAGAAGAGGAGGAGGAGGAGGAGGAGGAGGAGGAGGAGGAGGAAGAAGTCTGAACAATCTGGCTGACTGCGATGATCCATAATAATAAAGTTGGAAGGGACCTTAAAGGTCATCTAGTCCAACCCCCCGCTTAGACAGGAAACCCTTTAGCATTTCAGACAAATTCCTATCCAGTCTCTTCTTGAAAACTTCCAGTGTTGGAGTATGCACCACTTCTGGAGGCAGGTTGTTCCACTGGCTAATTGTTCTCTCTGTCAGGAAATTTTTCCTTAGTTCTCTCCTTGTTGTTTCTTGTTCTGCCTTCTGGTGCTTTGGAGACTAGGTTGACCCCCCTCTTACAGAATAATAGAAAAACAGAGTTGGAAGGAACCTTGGAGGTCATCTAGTCCAACCCCCTGCTCAGGCAGGAAACCCTCTACCATTTCAGACAAATGGCTGTCCAATCTCTTCTTTAAAACTTCCAGTGTTGGAGCACTTACCGCTTCTGGAGGCAGGTCGATCCTTATTTCTGTCATTTTTTCACCCTACCAGGCTCTCCTCTGGAGTATGCGTTCCTATCGTCTGCTGCGGAAACTAGAAGGTCACCAAAGTTGCGTTGCGTCTTGTGACTTTTCTCCAGACTCGGCTCTCCTCGCCACGGCCTCTTACGACACCTGTGTGATCCTTTGGGATCCCTGCACGGGGGAGAAGCTAAGATCCCTTTGGTAAGGAAGGTGGATGGAGAGATGCCTCGTGAGGAGGGGGTGCAGACAGGGAGCAGCATGCCCGGAGGAATTAATTGCACCTTAGTGTAAGATTACATTTGCAGAATCTGGCAAGTCTCAAAGTACAGGTCACCCTTGTCTTAACGACCGACCTTGAGCCCAAAAACGGATGTTGCTGACTGAGAAAATGGTTAAGTGAGCTTTGCCCCATTTTACGACTATTTTTTTTGGGTCACATTTGTTAACCGAGTCACTGCAGCTGTTAAGTTAGTAACATGGTTGTTAAGTGAATCTGGATTTCTCCTTGGCTTTGCTTGTCAGGAAGTTGCAAAAGGGGAAATCCCGTGATACCCCACCCCCCACCCCCGGGACATTGCCACTGTCATAAATGTGAGTCAGTTGTCAAGCATCGGAATATAAATCTCCTGATCGTGGGGATGCTGCAACGGTCGTAAGTCTGAAAAATGGTCCTAAGTTCCTTTTTTCAGTGCCGCTGTAACTTCAAACAGTCACTAAACGAACTAACTAAATGGACTAACTGTACAGTTCTCTCCTGTCCCCTTTACATCACAATAAACTAGGGAGGGTCTCTACTAAGTTGTTTGCCGTGCCCGTATTCCCGCTGCAGGCTAGGCTGCCTCTTATCTGTTGTCCCAAAGGTGCTTTTTCAAGAAGCAACTGGATGCCCTTGCTTTTCTTTGAAGACCTTTCACTTCTCCTCCAAGAAGCTTCTTCAGCTCTGATTAGATGTTGGGGAAATGGAAGGATTTATACTCCTTGCAGACAGCTGGTCATTTGCATCCTTTTAGAGAGTCGCTGAGGCCACCGGGAGGTTTTCAGTGTCTTTAGGGTCACCAACAGCCTGACTTCAACAGGGAAGAGACCCAAGGCAGAAAACATCCTGCAGCCAAGAAGGCTCCCCACCCAGTTGCACCCCTCAGGTGACCCTGAGGATACAGGTAAACCTCCAGGTGGCCTTCACGACTCTCTAAAAGGATGCAAATGACCAGCAGTCTGCAAGGAGTATAAATCCTTCCCTTCCCCACCCTCCAGTCGGAGTGGAAGAAGCTTCTTGGGTGAGAAGCGAAAGGTCTCCAAGGAAAAACTAGGAAGTCCGGTTGCCTTTGGGAACTGAAGAAGCTTCTTGGATGAGATGGGAAATGTCTTCAAAGAAAAACAAGGAAATGCACTTTTGGGACAACCATGACCTGGTTGATGGAGGATCTCCACAGACTCTTATCTGTTAGTTCCACTGCTATAGCTCTTCCCTGTCTCTTTCGTGGTCATTCCCAGACCACAACAGGGCAGCTGGGAGGACTCAAAGTTACAAACAGCTGGGAGATGGAGAACTGTTGCTCTCCTGCCAAAAGGCACGATGGGCATCTGTTTAGATAGCTTTAGCAAGGGGCTGAGCTGGGCGTCTTCACAGGGTTGTTTTTTTTTATCAGTAGCTGATCGTCACCAAGTCGGCTAGTAGGAAGATTCCAACCTGTTTTTCCTTCTTCTCAGGCACCATCCGTTGCAACCTGTAGTGGACCAGAGTGGGAACTTCCACACCAGCTCTCTGAGGTCTGTGTGCTTCTCACCTGAGGGCCTCTACCTTGCCACAGTGGCAGACGATAGGTAAGAGACTCCAAAGTGCAACAGAAAGGTTTACATTGTTATGGGTCCCATCCCAGATATTGTGTCTATAATAGGGGGGATACAGGAAGTACAGGTGGCGATGTAATTTTGAACAAGGATGAAAGCAGTGGGGTCCAAAACCAAGAAGGTTCTCTTGGAGATCCCAATTCAACTGCCGTCAAGCATTGGCCAACATTTGGGTCAGCTGATGTTCTCCAAATGGTTTGGCCTACAGGTCCCATTTTTTATTCGGTAGTATGCCAGAAAAGATTGATAAACGAAGTATCTATCTATATCTATCTATCTATCTATCTATCTATCTATCTATCTATCTATCTATCTATCTATCTATCTATCTATCTCTGATTTTACATGCGATAACAGCGGCAAGAATCATATTTGCACAATATTGGAAAAAGGAAGAATTACCACCAGAGGAAGAAATAATTAAAAAAAAAATTAGATTGTGCAGAAATGGACAGACTTACTATGAGGTCGAAAGAAAAAGAAGAAACAGAATACTATCAGATTTGGGACTTGTTTTATCAATGGTTGGAGACAAAAAATAAAGGATTGGGAATTAAATTTGTGTTAGTGAATGATAAACTCAGATAACATGTTGTTGAATAAGTACTATAGAACTGTATGGAAAAAAAATCATAAACATTTTACAAAAAAATAATAAACTGCTGTCAAGCCTTCTGGAAGTTCTTTGGCCAACATTTGGGTCAGCTGATGTTCTCCAGATGGTTTGGCTTACAGGTCCCATTAGGCCACACACTGCTAGGAAGGATGGGACCTGGGGATCCAAAACATATGGAGGCTTAAGAAGACTGGATTTATTGAGTTAGGTTCTTGGGCTCAATTTTGGAACACAAGAACGTTTTTTTTTTATCTCCTTCAGGCTCCTCCGGATCTGGGCACTAGAGCTTGAGAGTCCTGTGGCCTTTGCTCCTGTGAAGAATGGCCTCTGCTGCACTTATTTTCCACATGGTGGGATCATCGCAACGGGGTAGGTTTTGGGTGAGAATCGTAGGTTTTGGGAAGGAGATCTAAGACTCTTGGAAGAAAAGCTGCATGGAGTATGCAGGGATGTTCATGAACCATCCACCTGCCAGGAGCTGCTTGAACCAATTGTGTCTTGGAGTTGTCTTGAGTGTAGAGTTAGCCTGCATGATCCTGGGAAGAGTCCCAAAGATGCTTTTTCATGAGGCAACTGGACTTGCTTGCCCAGTCCTCTCTATAAATTCCGTTCCCTTCTAGCATTGATGATGTTACTTAGTTGGGCAAAGAAACATCTGCAAGAAAACCATCTAGCTCAGAGAGCACCAAGGACCCCACAGTTCAACCCTGAGCCACAAAGAGCCTCTTTTACGGATATCCTGGACTTGCTGACCCTTGTTCCAACCTTAATCAAGTCCATTTCAGCTTAAATTTGTTGGAGACTTTGCTTTGTGCTGCCCCTGCTGCGTCGACTAAGAATGAACTGTTTTCTGCCTCTTCCTGTTGCAGGACAAGAGATGGTCACGCCCAATTTTGGACAGCTCCACAAGCTCTCTCTTCTCTGAAGCACTTATGTCGGAAAGTCCTTCGCGGCTGTTTCACGAGCTACCAAGTTCAGGCGCTGAGCATTCCCAAGAAGATGAAGGAGTTCCTCACCTACAGGACTTTATGATGTTGGCTCAACGGGGACGCTGCTCTGCTCCGTCTGTTTCTCGCACAGCCTGGTGTTGCGCGCACGCAAGACAAAAAACTCTTACTCTTTGGGAGGTGAAGCGATGAAGCCATGTAGCTGAGAAAAGGACAAAGGATGCTGCTGGCAAACCCTTTTTTCTGCACTAGCCGCGTGGAAGAAATTATAATTCATAGAGCTTTGGGGCATACTAAAGTTGGCCAGTTACTTTCCCAGACTTAGATTTACTGGGATGCGGGCTTGACACCCACAGCTTCCTCTCGGACGTTTAAAAAATAATTAAAAAAAAAAGCACCTCAGGACACAGAAGGAAACAATGAGTGTCATTATTTAGTCAGCCAGCGGCCACTTTTGGGGGTTATTCCGGAGTGCTTTTGGTTCCTGATTGTCCATCATCTAGGAAAAACCAGGTCTGGGTCTTCTCCATTAATGCAAAGGTGGAATTGGAAATTTTTCCCGCATCAATATGCTGCTGGATAAAGCTTTGAAGCTCATGTTGTGGAAATCAAAAAGCTCTGCTTTTTTGGCTGGCTTGAACAGAGAAACACTTTGTCAATAACTAAGCAAGAGGTACATTTTAGGATTAATGATTTCAGAGCAGTTTGGGGTCCCCCCCCACCGGGCAGATCAGAGAGCAATGATTGATAAGCAATGGGAGATTTCTTGTGTTAGGAACAGAAACACAGAAGTGTGGGTGATGTTTCGGAGGACCCAGGAATTCCCTAGCTGGAGGAAATGTGCGAATGGCATCGTTAAAAGAGTTTTAATAAGTGGCCAGCTTGTGAAATTGCAGACAGGATGCGAAGAATTTTAGGGCAGAGGGAAGTCAAAAAGAGGCGCTTTTTCCCCCCCTGCCCAGCTGGTGTAAATTATCCTGTGGATGGAGCCTGATCGAGATCTGAATCCTCTATCAGATGGTGGGAGAGAGGACCCATATCTTGCCTGGAGGCAGAGTTTAGGAATGTCCTTACAATGAGAGCTGTCAGCCAGTGGAATAGCCCAACTCCTAATCACTTGATGTCTTTAAACAGAATTCAGCAGAAGTTGGACTAAATGAGGTCTGAGGTCTCTTACAACTCTACAATTGTACGTAAATACTTTCATCTAAGTGAATTTATTTTAAACGAGATTGGTGGGGGATCGGGGTGCAGCTTAATCGAATGAGGTGCTAGTGTGAATCTATTGAGACGCTGTGAACCAATGATGCGATTCTGGAGACATAATAAAAGAGAACAGTCCTTCTGTGGCAACTTGAAGAACATTTCTCGTTTATCTAGACCAGCATTGATTCTGTCCAGATTGGTTAGAGAGGATTAAGTTCTTCTGAAAGATCCGGAGAACAT
This sequence comes from Crotalus tigris, assembly GCF_016545835.1. Classification (NCBI taxonomy): domain Eukaryota; kingdom Metazoa; phylum Chordata; class Lepidosauria; order Squamata; family Viperidae; genus Crotalus; species Crotalus tigris. The sequence goes on from NW_024100632.1 coordinate 352,770, forward strand.
ATCCAGGATATGTAGGATATCCAGACCCACAGGAATGGTTCAGATGAGTTGTTAAGGAGAACCATTAGGTACCCAGGTTGTAGATCAAGCAGCGGGAAGAGTAGCTTGGTCAAGCCTCGGCTGCAATCAGATCTCTGGTCACTTGGAAGGCAGCTACAAGAGACCCCAGTTGGATCTTCTCATTTGTCCCCGCAGCCAGGCGGTGTCTGAAAGACAACGGAACAGGAGATGATCCATCTTAAGCAGGACGTTTAGCCTGTAAAAAGAAATATCCTACAGTGTTAAAGAATCTTCAAGTTGGCGTGAAAATGCGTGAAGGCGAATCACACAGCAAACTTTGATCCTGTACAATTTCGTGATGCTGGTGCTCTGCGCTTCCTGGATAAGGAAAATTCAGCTTTGTGTCGGGAAGCAAGCTTCTAGTTCTCACAGTGCAGGCTGAACGAACCTTGGCAACTGTAAGGTTCGTGGACTTCAACTCCCAGAATTCCCTAGCCTCAATCACAGTGCATAGAGAAACCTTATACTGAATCCAAGGCTTCCCTAGTTCTCTTTCATTTTCCCAAATTGTGCAAGCCACTCCATAGGTAAAATTACAGGTGTATTTTTTTTTTTACTAGAGATTGCAAGTCAATGCACAATAAGATCTTAGCCTCTGTCTACTCTACATTGTCCTAAAGATGTGTGTGTGGGGGAATGCACTAAAGAATACTTACTCCACATCTGCCATCTTGATCAGCAGCTGCATCCGAACAGATGTTGGGAAGTCAACTGTAGGACAACGAGAGAGCACAGACCGCATTTTACAAAAACGATTGCCCTTCATTGTATTTTAAATAGCAACAGCTCTTAGACTTATATACCGTATAGTGCTTTACACAACTCTCTGGGAGGTTGAAAGAGTCAGTATATTTCCCCAACAATCTGGGTCCTCATTTTACTGACACAAACACACACACATGGACACACATACACACACACACACACACACACACACACACACACACACAGATAAAGATATTCAGTTATAATTTCTGCAAGCCGGGATAGTCTATGCATCTGCACCAGAAGAGGTGAGCAAAATGCTGCCATAAAATTTCTGTCTCCTCCAACCTTCCTGGAGTTAAAACTTTTGGCAAAATAAATAAATAAAAACTGACACGCCAGCTCTCCAAAGTCCTTTTACCTCGATGAACAAACAAATGAATTTCTGTTAGAATGTCTTGCAAAGCCAAGCCTTTTAGCGTCTTCAGTTCCAAGATATCTGAACAAAACGTCAAGGAGAGCCATGACTTTTTTTTAACAGAAAGGTCTAGCAGCGATAAGACCCAACAGAAGCTAAAATGGAACAGAGGAATGGAAAAGAGGAGGAAAAAAAAAAACCCAAAGAAAAAGCTAAAAGTGCAATGAAAGAAAGTAGGAAAAAAAGGGAAAAAGATACCAAGAAAAAAATATTAAGTGGCTTCTGATATACTTCCCAGCGGTTATAGAACATAGAATTGTAAGGCTGGAAGGGATCTAAGAGATCTTCTAGTCTAGCCCTCTGCTCAAGGCAGGAGACCACATACCATCCTAGAGAAAATGGTTGCTCAGTCTGTAAATACAAATATATTTGACCTCTCTTTCTAAATAACATCCTTTTGCTCTTCTTTCTAAAATCCTATCCCATCCCATCTCATCCCAGTAAGCCACCTGCACACTGATTCCTCTTTGAAGGATATTATGTGCATCTACACCAGAAGTGATTAGCAAAATGCTGCCATACAATTTCTGTCTCATCCAGCCTTCCTGGAGTAAATTCTTTGGCAAAATAAAAAAAAAATGACACACCAGCACCCGAAAGTCCTTTTACCTTTATCCTAACCTGTCCCATCCCATCCCATTAAGCCACCTGCACATTGATTCCCACTTGAAGGATACTGCGATAGGCAGAAGAGAAATCCAGATTCAGCATCCAGTCCAGGATGTTGGCGATATCCGATTTGAGAGGCTGCCCCGTGCAGGTGTAAACCGTCTCTTCAGTCACTTTCCCAAAAGCCATGTAGGTGCTCTGCGAGGAGGAAGGAAGAGATGAGAAACCAGAGCTTTGCTTGCTCAAGGAGGGCCGTTTACCTAGCGAAATCCAGTTGCTGGTTTAAGAAGGTCAGAAGGATAGATAGATAGATAGATAGATAGATAGATAGATAGATAGATAGATAGACAGACAGACAGACATAGATGATAGACATGATAGATATAGATATGGATAATAGGTAGATAGATATGGATTATAGATAGACAGACATGGATTATAGGTAGACAGACATGATATAGATATGGATAATAGGTAGATAGGTAGGTAGACAGATGATAGACAGAGATGATTGGTAGATGAATGGATAGGTAGGTAGGTAGATAGACATATGGATGATAGATAGATGATAAATATGGATAATAGGTAGATAGACATATATAGATAATAGGTAGATAAATGATAGATATAGATATGGATAAATTATAGATAGATAGATATAGAGATAGATAGCATCATCTAACTCTAAAAGTAAAACTTAAGGAGAAAATGGTTGCATCTCTAACTGTTGTCAAAGCAAAAGCATCTGACGTTAGCAGCGTTGACATCAGTCGCAGGTGAGAAAGAGGAAGCCGTACCTGTATGGACGCCATACCTGCAAGATGTTCAGAGATCGGCGCATATCGCCGTTGGACAGCGTCACCAAGGCTTTCATTCCATCAGGACTCACATCAACACTGAAAGAGCAGAGAGGAATTCTATAGGTCGCCAAGAGTCCTGCTTTTTCCCGCAAACCCCCCCCCCCAGTGAATCTACACAATAGGTCACACAACCATGAAAACCTGACTCTTTCCATTCTGCAACTCTTCCCCAGGATTCTGGCAATTTTAACGTTTGATGAGCATCATGCCCATCTGCTATCTTTGGACTGGGGGGGGGGGTTCATGTTTTTCTGGCTTTAGGATCCCATAGAACTTCAAACGACTGCCCAGGACTAAAGCAGGACAATCACCTACAGAATAACACAGTTGGAAGGGATCTTGGGAGATCTCAAGCAGGAGACCTATATCATCCTGACAAATGGTTGTCTAGTCTCTTCTTGAAAACCTCCAGTGATGGAACACCCACAACTTCTGGAGGCAAGTCAATCCACTATTTAATTGTTCTCACAGTCAGGAAATTTCTCCTTACTTCTAGTTTGGATGTCTCCTTGATAAGCTTCCATCCATCGTCTTGTCCTGCCCTCAGGTGCTTTAGAGAATAGGTTGACCCCCACTTCTCTGTGACTTCCCCTCAAATATTGGAAAACTGCTATCATGTCACCCCCTAGTCCTTCTCTTAATTGTTCTCACTGCCAGGAAATTCCTCCTTTGTTCTAGGTTGCTTCTCTCTTGATTCATTTCCATCCATTGCTTCTTGTCCTGCCTTCAGGTCCTTTGGAGAATAGGTTGACCCCTTCTTCTCTGTGGCAGCCCCTCAGATATTGGAAGATTGTTATCATGTCACCCCCTAGTCCAGTGTTTCTCAACCTTGACAATTTTAAGGCATGTGGACTTCAATTCCCAGAATTCCACAGCCAGCATTGCTGGCTGTGGAATTCTGGGAGTTGAAGTCCACATGCCTTAAAATTGTCAAGGTTGAGAAACACTGCCCTAGTCCTTCTAATCAGAGCAGGCTAACTGGTATTCCCAACCATGAGTTGACGGAGCAGATGCAACACTTTGCAGAGAAATCTTGGTTAGGATGCCAGAAAATTGGAACAGCCGGATCTCTTGACTCCTGCTGTCACTCCCCGAGACTTTTTACTCACTTCTCCTTCTCAATAACATGCTTCAACCGAGGAATCATGAGTTGTGGCGTCAAAGGGCCAAACCGGAACCTGGTGCATCTGGATTGTAGAGCTGGGATTATTTTGGAAAGGTAGTTGCAGATCAAGCAAAATCGGGTATTCTCGGTGAATTTCTCAATCACTGAGAAAGATATAAAAATCAAACATTTATATGGCACGCCTTTGGAGGCCGCCTTATCCAAAACCAATTTTTTTTCAATTTAGACAGTTTTATTAGTTTATGTTATAACAAACAAAAAAAACACACACACAAAAACAAATAGTAGGAAAAATAAGGAAGGGAAAATAAAAATCATTTTTCAATAGCCTCCACAACAGACGACTGGCTGGCTACAAACATTGATGGGAGTTAGCAGAGATGGCTAAGTTGGCCACTTTGATTAAAGAAAACACAATTAATTTTGCTTCCACTCGGAAACCTCTTCTGGACTTGCTGCTTGTGGGAGGCAAAAATGAAACTTCGATTTTAGGTTTTGCCGATTAGATAGGTTTGGTGTTATAGAAACGGCTAGTATATACTATTACATAAAAGTAAAACGCTTCATGTTATTATCTTGTTCTACTGCACCAAAATGAGTTGGAAGTCAACGCTCCCCTCCCCATCTTTTCCCCCCTCTACCCTACACTTTATACTCTCATCCCCTTTTTCCTATTCTATTTTATCTTCATCTTTTTTTTGTACATTTGTCTTTTGTGCTTTGTTAAAATTAATAGAATTTTGAACTAAAAAGAAAATCATTTTTTCAATGCCCCGTAGAAACAGAGAAAAACTAAATTCATGGCTATAATTAAGACAGACGATCAGCAACCCTGTTGGGACAGCAGATCAAGATGTCTGCCACTGAAGCGCAACCGGAATAGTGTCTGGGTGCTGCTGATCTTCCCAGCATCCCTTTCTGGACGGGGCATCAACTCACCACGCCTGAGGGCATTCTGAGCATCCTGCGTCATGGCGTCGGCTTCATCCAGAATCACCAGCTTAAAACCTTTCCTAATACAACAGAGAAACAAGAACTGGGAACTCTAAAAGGCAGTGGACGTCAGTATATCCATTGATTATTGATTAAACCCATCTAGTTGTAGGAGACAATAGACAGACAGACAGACAGACATCTGGCCAGAAAATTCTCTTTTTCCAAGGAATTCAATTTTCAGAAAAGTCTCAGATGTGCTTACTTGAAAATGGTTCTGGTGCTGGCAAAGTTCAGGATAGGCCCTCGGACGATATCAATGCCTCGGTCGTCAGAAGCATTCAGCTAAACAAAGGAACATACGATAAGAGCCGTGGTGGCGTAGTGGTTAGAAGGCAGTATTGCAGGCTAACTCTGCCGACTGCCAGCAGTTCGATCCTGACCGGATCAAGGTTGACTCAGCCTTCCATCCTTCCGAGGTTGGTAAAATGAGGACCCAGATGGTTGGGGACAATGTGCTGATTCTGTAAAACCGCTTAGAGAGGGCTGTGAAACACTGTGAAGCGGCATGTAAGTCTAAGTGCTGTTGCTTTTGCAGGAATTTGCTGCCTGCACTCACTGGAAAAGCAATCAAAGCCTAGTTAAGACCACAGAAGCGGTTACCTCTAAAACCATTGAGCCAAATTCTTTCGCTTTGTAAAGCTGTTTAGCGCAGGCGAGAATCGTAGAGGTCTTGCCGGTCCCTGGAGGTCCATAAAGTAGGAGATGAGGCAACCGGTCCTCACTGATAAACTTCTGTACTGGTTGAAGAGAGAGCAGAGATGGCGTTGTATGACTGCCCCAAGCGACAAGCAATAAACCTTTAGCTTGGCTTACAAATCACTTGTCAGAATCCAATTATATTTCATCTTTAATTATCAAATATAGAAACTCCCAATTCTGCCATCTTTGGATTCTGCCATAAGAGGGAGAGAAGGGGGAGAACAAAGGGGCTTTATGGCCCTCACTTCCTTCAGTACACTTCAAAGAGCTGAATGCTGAATGTGTGTTTATTGTAACCTCGAAGCGTTAGCATACCAAAGGAGGGTATTTGCCTTTCATGTAGTTATCTGAAGTCTCCATCCAGACGGAAGAAGAAAGGGGGTGGAATTGTGATACTTGAAACTATCACTGGAAGGGGGGTTGATTGGGTGGGACTACTGGGGAACCCCTTAAAACCTTGAATGGAAGAGCTTGAACCCCAAGTCCTGTCTAGCATGCCTGCAACCATTTTCTCTTAATAAAGGATTCCTGTTGGAAGAATTATTCCAAGAGTTCTGTCTTCTTAAGATGCAAAGTCGGGTGGGTCCTTACATCACTTCTGTTCTACCTGTAAGGTTTTTTTTTTTGTTTTGTATTCCTCCAATTTTAGGGTACCCTCATAGATGCTTGCATTTTAAGAGCATGTGCTGGAGCACTACTTGAAGGCTGTCGACATTGACAGAATCCCCATCGGTCAATTGCAAAAGGCAGTTTTACTTGGAACGGCTGACATCCTGCGATGCAACCTTTTAACACCATCAATATCAAGCAACATGTGCTTATTCCAGGTACTTGAGAGGGGGACAAAAATGCCCAATCCAGTCTAAACATCTGGAGGACTGTGCGACAATCTATAATAATAATAATAATAATAATACTAACATGTGTTTTCCCCTAGGCATATAGCACCTTCCTGCTTTACTATGGGGGTTGTTTTCAAGATGGGCTTCTCTCTTTGATCTCTCTCTTTTTCACCATGCCGCTCAACTATCTATACTGAATTTCTTGCCTTCAACCAACTTGCAGAATTTTCCCAGAGGTCCATTTGAACCAGAGACCAGGATGTAATTACACAACAATACAGATTGCTTTATTGATCGGCCTGGAAGCAGACAGGCTCAAAGGCCGGGGGGGGGGGGGAAGAGTTACATTCTGCCTTTATAGATTTATGCAAATTAGGATCTACATGCGATTGCATAGAGCAGCAGGGTTTTTCATTAGGGATGCACAACAGCAAAGATTTGATCGAATATAGGAGATGATCTATCTGGTGAGGTCTGTGAAAGAATTAGGAAGTAAATAAATATAAGAGGTTATGCGGCAGGACTGGAAAACGTGGAAAAACAACGTTTTGAAAAAACGAAGAAAGCCTATTTTGTAAACGTAGTTTCTTTTTAGGGCGTCACTTTTTCAGAACTGGGGCAATAACAACAACCACAAGCAGAGTCATAAAAGCAACTCAGTGCTAATTTAATTATCATAATTAACAACCCTTTATTATAGAGTCCATACAGGTTGGGAATGATGGCAACGGAAGTCTCCTTTACTGGGAACTCAAAACGGAGAGGGAGATGCACGGCGTTAAAGATCCATTCGGACATTTGCCCAGCCATTGAATACTTACTGGTATTCAAAATATCCTCGTGAGAAATCAGATCCCCGAGGGTCTGAGGCCGGTACTTCTCTACCCTGTCAATCAGAATAAAAATGCAGATTTTCACAACTGGAGAAGCCGTCTTTCCCAACAACTGGGGACTTTTTTTTTTTTTTAATTTCTGTTTGGAAGATCTGAGCTAAGGAAAGAGAAAGGAGTCGTGGAAAAGACTCCAGAGAAAGTGTTGGGAGGTCAAGAAAATGCACAGCTCTGCTTCGCTCTGATGGGTCTACTTACGACCCGAGTTGAGTCCAAAATTCCTGTTGCTAAGCGAGACAGTTATTAAGTGAATTTTAGCCCATTTTACCACCTTTCCTGCCACAGTGATCAAGTGAAAGAGTGCAGAGAAGTTAGCAACATGGCTGTTAAGCGAATCCAGCTTTCCCCCCCCCCCATTTGATTTTGCTTGTCAAAAGAGGATCACGTGACCCCGGGGACACTGCGACCATCATAAATGTGAGTCAATGGCCAAGCGTCTGGATTTTGATCATGTGACCACGGAGATGCTGCCACGGTTTTAAGTGTGAGAAACGGTCAGAAGTCACTTTTTTCAGCGCTGTGGTTCACATGGAACATTAATCTGTGTTAATGCTGGAACATAGGGACCGAAAGTCTCCAGCTTCAAGCCTGCCACTCTGCTGGGAGCCCAGCTCTCCCCCGTGCAACAAGATGGTGGCAGAAATAAAAGGGCATCACCAAAAGCCAAAGAAACAGCAGAGGTGCATTTTCTGGTGTCCTCAAGCACCCTTCCCCACCCATTTGCTGCTGGCTCCGACTTCATGAAGAGAAGGACCAGGGGTGACGTGATAGCAGTCTTCCAATATCTGAGGGGCTTTCACAAAGAAGAGGGGGGGTCAACCTATTTTCCAAAGCATCTGAAGGCAGGACAAGAAGCAACGGATGGAAAACTAACCGAGGAGAGAAGCAACCTGGAATGAAGGAGACATTTCCTGCCATTGAGAAGAATTAGTCAGTGGAACGACTTGCCACCAGAAGCTGTGGATGCTTCATCACTGGTGGTTTCTAAGAAGAGACTGGGCAGCCATTTGTCTGAAATGGGATAGGGTTTCCTGCCTGAGCAGGGGGTTGGACTAGAGGACCTCCAAGGTCCCTTCCAACTGTTATTATTCTATTGTCTTGCATCTCTGTGCAAAATGCCCCTTTACGGGTGGGGGGGGGTAAGGATGATGCACCCTCTAAACAATTCCTGGCGCCCTATTGCAAGCCCCCCACACCCGGCAGCTTTTGCAAGCATAGCATAAAACACCCCAGCCCCAGTCCGGAAGCTAGAGCAACGCTCTGCACATGCTCAGAAGCACATTCTTTGCAGAATGCATGCCAGGACATACCTCTGCGCTAAACCCCGCCCCCTAGAAGGGAATGCAGAAGCCTAGACTAGAGGAACCCAGCCCGTCTCCTAGCAACGGAGCATCTTCTCCCCCGCCCGTTCTTTTCCTTTTTTTTTTTTTTTTCCCTCTCCCTCTACCAAGGTAAGTTCGCGCTCCTCCCGGCCACCGTCGCCGCCGCTGCCTCCGCCGAACGTTCCATTCTCTCTCTCTCCCCGGAAACTCCGCGCAGCCGCAATTTCGCGCTTGGCGCCCTGGCCCGCCCTGCTCTCGCGAGAGGAGGGGCGAGAGCTCCGCGCGGGAGCTCCGCCTCGGCCCGCGTTGCTAAGGCCTCTTCGGATGGTCGCTAAGGGGAGCGGCCTGCACTGAAACCTGACGGACGGAGAGGGCCGCGGCCTCACAAACTAAGCTGCCCTCGCTTCCCAGTCGCTTGTGGCGGGCTGTAACGATTCATACGCCCGACTTTGGAGGCCCTGACGCCCGGCAGCCGCCTCCTGGGTGCCCTGCTATGCAAGCATTGCGTCTTGTTTGGGCTTGAAGGCTGAGCCGAGGGATGGGAGACCACCAGGAGATCCCAGAACAGCCTTCTATTTAAAAAAAAAAAAGATGGCGGGTGCAGTAGAAAGCAACGCCAACCACCTCCATGCCGTTACCGGAAAAACCTGGCCTTGAAGTGAGGAGCCGGTGACTTTTTTTTTCTTCTTCTTCTCCTCCTCAGTTTTTAGCAGCTTTAATAATAACCACAACAAATAAGATGGGAAGAGAAGAAAGTGGAGCCTTCTTGGAAAAAAAAAAAAAAAAGAAGGCAGGGAAAAAAAAAAAAGGAAAACAGTAATGAGCAAGCCCAATAATAAGGCCGTGAGCCATGAAACTGAAAACTCTGTTCTTACAGCACAAAATGAATATTGAATCCAGGGAGAAATATTAATTGGCATTTCCATTACGTGGACAGAAAGCCAGTTTGCGTATGAGCTGACCCAGGTCCTCTGTTGGGGATTTGAAAATAAGGTGGAGCGGAGTTTTTCTTTTGGAATAAAACATGCTTTTCCGTTGCAGAATAAGCCCAGAGTTCTTGGTGAAATCCACATTTTCAGGGTGTAATTTAACCCCACCTTCACAAGCTGAAGTCTGACCTCGTATCCAAACACGGATTAACAAAATAGTGTAACTAACCCAGAAAGTCAGTATCTCCTCCCAAATATTGCCTTTCCAACTTTAAGACGTTTCAACCCAACCCTTACTGGACATGGTCTGTGAAAAAGGTGATTTAAGCACGCTTGAAGATCATGATACCAATTCAGCTTTATTTAAGTGATGTGTCGATTTGTTCAAGCAGAATATTCCAACACTTCCAAGAATTTGTGTACCAGGAGTCAGGCTTAATTTAATTCTCTTGATTCAAAGTTACGGCTCCCCTTTTGATTGTAAATTAAGTCAGGATTTAATTGGAAGCCTTGAAACATTATTTGCAATGATAAAATGCCTGAAGGCAACTTCTAAGTACAGTTAAAATTCCTCCCTCTTATTTGCACGGCCATGTTACAATTTAGTATCAGACAATCCTTACACTAAACAGATCCTGCTTCTTTCCTCTATTTTCACTGTAAATTGTTATTGCAATAATAAACATACTTGAAGGTAACATTTAAGTACTATGTTTAAAATTCTCCTGTTTACATTTGTGTGTGCTACAGCTTAGTGCCCAATGTATCAAAATCCTGGAGCTTTTGTTTTTGTCTATTGACAAAAGCAACATGTTTCTAGTTCCCTTGATTTCAACTCTTGTAATTCCCAGCCTGCAGGTTTACATAATGACTATGGAATAAACCTTCCTGGTACATGGAGGGTCACTTGTGTACTGCACATTCTCCTCAATGGGACCCTAGACTTCTGCCCCAAAGGGCTTTTTATTGCTAAAATCTCTGCTAAGCCTGCAACTGACTGCATTTATACATTATGCTAAACCATGGTTTGTTTAGTACTCGAGGAGCTGTCACAAAATGAGGGGATTGACTTACTCTCTAGGCTGGGTACCAGAGGGCAGGATGAGAAGTAATGGGTGGAAGCTTGTCAAAGAGAGATACAATCTCTAGAAATAAGGAGAAATTTTCTGACAGAGCAATTAATCAATGGAATAGCTTGCCTCCAGATGATGTGGGTGCTCCATCACCGGAGGTGTTAAAAAATAGACTGGACAACCATTTGACTGGGGTAGGCCTCCTGCCTTGGGCAGTGGGTTGGACTAGAAGACCTCCAAGGTCCCTTCCAGCCCTTTGAGTCTATGTTCTAAGTTCTAGTCAGTTAACTGGCTTCACACACCCTTAAATCTGGTGAACGAACCTCAGCAGATAAGTTCACACAACGTACTAACCCCTTATTGTTCAGTAACTAAGCCCTGTCTGACTCTTTGCAACCCCATGGACCCCAGCCCCCTCCCCCTTCTTCCACTGTCTCCTGGAATTTGCCCAAATAAAATGGCACATTAGAGGTTAATAAGATTAATGGCCCCAGCGATTTATTCCCAACCCAAGATGGACTGCATAAAAATCTTCCACTTTCTTCCAGGTGCCAGCCTTTTGGACATTGTCACACGGTGGAGAAACAGAATGGGAAAATCGACCAAGCGAACAAAAGTGAAGAAGTCACCAGTAAAACCCAGACAGCATTTTTTTTTTGCTACAGATACGGTAAGAGAAATTTACATGCAGAACGAAAGCACATGTTACTCAGAACTCGCTCTGGCACAATCTTTGGGGTCTGAATTTATGTCACATTTGAATATGAATCATCTGAAGCAAGATACACACCCGCACACACACACACAAACACTAGAAGTATTGTTATGAGTAAGTGTCACAACATACAGTCAAGTAAAAAGTCCAGGTGTTTTTGTTCTTCGGATTACAGATAAAATACAAGTAGTCCTTGATTACCCAAAATTTCTGTGGCTAAAAGTTTTGCCCCATTTGATGGCCTTTCTTGCCACAGCTGTTAAGGGAATCATTGATGTTGTTAAGTGAGTAACACGGTTGTTAAGTGAATCTTCCTTCCCTGTTGACTTTGTTTGCCAGAAGGTTGCAAAAGGGGATCACGTGATCCCGGGACCATCATAAATGTGAGTCAGTTGCCAAGTATCTGAATTTTGATCACATGACTATGGGGATGTTTCAATGGTTGTTAAGTGTGAAAAACGGTCAGACACTTTTTTTTTCCAGTGTTGTAACTTAGAACAGTCACTAAACAAATGGTTGTAAGTCAAGGACCACCTACGGTCATGGGTTATGACCTCAGGCCGACAGAGAAGTTTATCTGCTTCCCAAATCCAGATGCTCAGGCTTTTCCTTAGAAGAAAGATGCTATAATGCTTTCTCAATTTTCATTCTCCTGCTTTGTATAATCTCTCTCAAAGTTTTTTTTTTCTTTTTTCTTTCTAACCGCATTGACGGGGTGAACAGAATACCATGTTTGACAAGGCACTATATTTGCATTGTGTGACCTCTAATCAGAAAGTTCATACTAACCACAAGCACATTTATTTTATTTTATTTTTTAAAAAAACCAACCTCAAAGCTTAGTGTCTCCTTGAGAATTTCCACAAACACAGCTCAGTCACCTTACCCTCCTACACCGAATTCTGACTAAAGTTTCAGTGTTGGCAAGAAATGTTCCACGGGGAAACGATGACATGCTGGTATCTCTCTCAGCTAAGATACGATTGCGGGCTTCCCAGGCACATGTTAGATAAGAATGTATTAGAAGTGAGAGAAGGAGTTTTCTTGGATGTAAGCCTGTCTTACTCTGACTCATTTGCTCCTTTATTTACCAAGGAAATGAATAAATCCCTTGGATGAAGCAGCCGACGGGAGGGAGCCTTCAAACTTGAGGCTTAAAAAGAGAAGTCGGTTGGAGATTGTATCGACTTAACGTGCAATCCTTCCGCAATTTGTGGGTCTTTCTTTAAAGCAGCGATGCCCAAATGTTGGCGACTTTAAGACCTGTGGACTTCAACTCCCAGAATTCCCCAGCCAGCCTCCTTTGTTGTTGTTGTTGTTAATTGCGAAGTCGTGTCCGACCCATCGCGACCCCATGGACAACGTTCCTCCAGGTCTTCCTGTCCTCTACCATCTTCTGGAGTTCATTTAAATTTACACCTACTGCTTCAGCCTCCTTAGGGAATAAGAATATCTCTCATCCTCAGGCAGAAAAGTGTGCCATGTTGATTTTTCCATCTTGCAGTGACCCAGTAAGAGTCAGGCAGCTTCTCCTCCCCATCCGCAATCTTGTTAATTTAGTTATTGTACATACCGATGTTCATTCATTGCTGAATGCTGCAGTGGTCATACGTGTGAAAAACGGCGAGAAGTCACTTTTTTTTCCAGGGCGTTTGTAACCTTCAAACAGTCACAAAACAAATGGTTGTAAGTTGAGGACTACCTGTGTATGCCAGGGGTGACCAAGGAGACGTAAACTGAATGGAGGTCCATAGGGAATAAAGAGTAAGCATGGGTTCCTCCCATAATAAGTAGCTGCCCCCTTGAGAATGGTATGAATGTCTTGAGAGCTTAATGTCAGCTTTTGGAGGTGGTGGCGGAGGGCTTATAAAGATTTTTAAATGAGTACATTTGCTCAATAAAGAAGGGCCACCTTTGCTCTCGGCAGGAGCAATTTTGCGGTGATGCGATTATGCAGATCGGGTTTAGACATCACACGAAGCCAAAATGTAGCACTGTTACGGCCTTCAAGTCCAGCCCGTTGTGGTTTTAGGCAGCAAACCATGATTAAAACAGGGCTTGGAAGAACGGATGGAATTTTTCGGCCTGCGCTTCTCCCACCCTGTTAAGAAGAGTGTTTGCAAGCAGAAAAATCCTTCTTTTCTGCTAAGAACGGGCTATATCCTCGCTCTGATTTGTCGAAACTCTGGAATTAGGAGAATTGCATGTTAGGAAGGTCCCAGGTTGGGGTTCAGGGGTAGGCCATCTTGGCTCTTTTTTGACTCGTGGACTTCAACTCCCAGAATTCCCGAGCCAGCATGGCTCAGCTTGGAAACCTCTCCCTTTCCCTTCAACGTGGCTGGCTCAGGAATTCTCGGAGTTGAAGTCCACGAGTCATGAAAGAGCCAAGATTGCCTACCTCTGGGGTAGGTGAAATGTGCACAGTTCCACTCATGTCTTTACCTGTCCGAGGCGGAACTGGGCCTCTCAGCCTCCAGTGGAAGCGTTCACCTGCAACTGATGCCACCAGAAGGGGTGTGGCTCCGTGGCAAAACACCTGCTTTGCATCCAGAGAGTCCAAGGTTCATTCTTCTTGCAGTCTGTTAGTGATCAGAGTAGATATAATCCCTTTTCCACCTGTTCAGCAGACCCTTCTAGGTCTCCCTTTCATCTGTCTCGAGAGACAGAAGACAATTTTGTTTATTGGCCGGATGTGTACGGATGTGTACGTTGCGAGTCTGGTTCCAGTCCAAAGGTGCTTTTTCTACAAGGCAACTGGACTTTCTGGGTTTTATTTTATTTTCCCTTTGAAAAATGTTTTGCTTCTCATCCAAGACGTTTCTTCTCATCCAAGAAGCAAAATGTTTTCAAGGGAAAAGTCCAATTGCCTTTTGGGGAAAAGCATCTTTTGGACCACCACAACCTGGATGATTGAGGATCTCCACAGGGGTCTAGTTGGATTGCCAGCATCTTCTGGAAATAGTCCTATCTCAAAGTGTTGTTGCAAGTCTCTGTAGAATACGAAGAATAGAAGAATAGAATAGAATAGAATAGAATAGAGCTGGAAGGGACCTTGGAGGTCTTCTAGTCCAGCCCCCTGCTCAAGCAGGAGAACCCATACCGTCTCAGACAGGTGAATGTCCAGTCTCTTAAAAATCTCCAGTGATGGAGCGCCCACGATCTCTGGGGGTAATCCTTGACTTATGACCAAATTGGCTTTCAGAATTTCCATTGCTCAGTTGTTGAGTGAGTCACGTCCCATTTTACAACCTGTTCTTTCACAGTTGTTAAATGAATTGCGGCAGTTGTTGTCAAGTCATGCAGTTGTTAAGCGAATCCAGCTTTCTTCTCTCCCCCCCCCCCCGTTTGATTTTGCTTGTCGAAAGCCAACTGGGAAGGTTGCAAATGGTGATCACACAATCCCAAGACACCGCCCCTGTCATATATACACAAGCTGGTTGTCAAGGGCCTGGTTCCTGATCACATGACCCTGGGGTGGGAGATGCTGGGGCCGTCACAAGTCCGTTTTTTTTTTTCCAGTCCCCTTGGAACTCCAAGCTGTCACTCATTCCGACAGGAGACCCCTGGTCTTCTGGAGTCGCTGAACCACAACTCCCAGCAGCCCCAGCCAGCTTGCCCAAAGGGGAAGGCCGGTGGGAGGTGTAGTTTTGTAACAAAACGAAACCCACAGGACCCCCCCCTCCTTCAGCCCGGTCCTTCCTCGCCCCATAAAAAGAGGTCCACCGCCCACCGCCCACCCCGCTCTCCAGTCCCCCAGCGCCAAGCTGCCTGCGGGCCAAGGAGGACACTCTGCACATGCTTCCAGGACCCCTTTCCTCGAAGGCGGAGGGGAGGAGGGGGGGAGAGAGAGAGCAGCTCGGCTGGAAAGGCGCCCCGCCTGCGAGGCAATTGGCTGGAGGCGGCGGGCAGCCCTCCTTGCCTGGCGGGGACGCGGAGGAGGAGCCCTCCCCGCCTCGCCGCTGCGCGCCCCCGCGATCGACAAGGCGGCAGGCGGGCGCGCGGGAGCCGGGCGGACGCTGCTGCGGGCAAGCCGACGGGGAAGGCAGAGCCGAGGAGGGGGAGAGCGCGCAGCCCCTCGCACTCCGGTGCAGCCTCGGGGTCCCATCCCCACCCCCCCACCCACCCCCAGCGGCTGCAGCGCGACCCCCCCTCCCGCGCCCTTTCCCCGAGCAGGGGGGGGCTGCACCGCTGCCGGGCGCGCAGCAGGCGGGGGAGCGCGAGGATCGCGGGGCAGCGGCCGGAGGGGCGGGCCGGCCACCCAGGTGGAGGGCTGGCGCGGTGGGGGCGGCGAGGAGGGGGCGGCCGCGGGGCCGCCGCCTCCTGGGGGGAGCGGGCCGCTGGCGGCGGCGGCGGCGGCACCGGCTGCAGCGCTGGCGGCGGCTGCGTCCCTCTGATCCGCGAGGAAGAGGAGGAGGAGGAGGAAGAGGAGGAGGAGGAAGAGGAGGCGGTGGTGGCGGCGGCCGGGGGGCGAGCGATGGACGAGGCCGCTGTGCCGCCGCCGCCGCCGCCGCCTCTCAGCCTGCAGAAAGCGCTGCAGCAGTGCGAGCTGGTCCAAAACATGATCGACATCAGCATCGCCAACCTGGAGGGGCTGCGCACCAAATGCGCCACGTCCAACGATCTCACGCAGAAGGAGATCCGCACCTTGGAGGTAAGGGGGGTGGGTGGGTGGGAGGAGGAGGAGGAGGAGGGAGAGGAAAGGTGCGCCTTCAGCCCCCCCCCACTGTCCCTCCCCCACAGCCCCCCGCCCCGACGGACGGCCGGCCGACCCGGGTCCGGCCTGTGGAAGCGTGTGAAGGTGGAGAGATCCGCCGCGGAGGCTGGGCGTCTTGCAGGTGTCCTAACGAGACGCTCGCTCTTTTCTTTTGATGCGGGCTTGCGGGGGAAGGGGGGGTGCGGGGGGGAGAGAAACAAGGATTCCCCCCTTGCTGGACTTTTATAAGGATGATTCCCCTCCCCTCTCCGGTTTTCTCACTCCTCCTCTGCCATTTCTCCCCCCCCCTTCCCATTACAAGCCGGGGAGGCCAAAATGCAGAAAAAGCTCTCCTTCCTCTCCGTTCCCCCTCCCAGTGATGGTAATAACTAAAGGGCCCTCTTTTGCACGGGGAGTTAAAAATAAACTGGTATCTATGGAGTGGGGGTGGGAGAGGGAGAGGGAGGGAGGGAGGGGGGAAGCAGAAAAGTCTCATTGGGCGGTTAATTGGATGGGGGTGCTGACGGTAATAATGAGAGCCCTGTTGGGGGCAGAAAGAGGGGAGGGGGCTTTGTCTCATGTGGCTGCAATGAAAGGGACGGGAGAAGAGACCAGATCTATATGGCAGAGGGCATATGGGGGGGTTGTCTCTGGAGTCTCTGGGCCTTGCAGAGCTGGCTTGACCAGGTCTCTGTGGGTCCACCTTTGTAGGAAACCTCTACTTTCACCCAGCTCAAAGCTGAGGCTGACAGGTGAGATCAAGTCAGCGTTTGCACGCCCTGGTAGCCTGCTCAAGGCAAAACTGTTCAGCGGGGAAAGTCCAGACAGTAGCACCCCGTTTCTGGAGAAACACTGCTTAGAGGCCTCCATTTCCAGGCTGGGGTCCCCACTGAGCTGTCTGTTGCATCTAAAGGCATCACAATTAACTTCCCTTCAGGCCAGGTGGGTTGGCTCTCTGCAGACCCCCTCCTCGTCGTCCTTCCGAGGATTTGCAAAGGGTTGTGTAACTCCTGAGCACCACACAACCGAATCTCTCTCCTCCGGCCTTTTCTCCTGCCTCTTTTCTAAGCTGGCTCCGGTGGGTGTATCGGGTGTATCGGTGTGTCGTCTTTCCCCTCCTCCCTGTTCGTAGTGCCTGTATTTTGAGGAGGGGGTCACTTCACCTTTCCCCCAGGTTCTGGAGGTGGGTGCAGTCGCCTGGCAGCTGAGGAAACCGGCAAAGCAGCAGAAGCTGTGGTTATTTATCCCCCCCCCAATTTGTTTAAATGTACGTGTTTTATTACTGCTTCAGCAAACAACCTCTTCTTTATTTACTCAATTCCTGTGGCCACCCAAATTTCAAAAGGGAGTCTTGGTGACCTAAAATTTGAGGAAAAATAAAAAAAAAATGTTGTGACCCACAGGCTTTTCCCCTTTGCCGTCGTGCCTGCTCGGTGAAACTTTCCCCTAGCAATTTCCCCTTTCTTTATGAAACTTGGGCCTTCTCAGAGGTGGCCCCTTCTCTATGGAATTTCATTCCTCCGGAGGTATGGTTGCTCCCACCCACCCTCCGTTGTTGTTCTGAAAGGCTCTGAAAATTGGGGAGGGGTTGTCAAGGGGCCTGGGGACCCTGAATGGAGAGGGAGCAGATCAAGTGATTGTCTGATTGTGTTGCTGCTGCTGCCATGAGGGTGGGTGGGTTTTATGGTGTTTGTGTTGTGAATTGTCAATGTTGCAAGCCATCCGGAATCACCTGTGCCTGAGTCGGGAGGCCGTGTACATTGGTTGAACAAATAAATTAAATAAGCTGCAGGGACACACAGGCCTGTGCAGGGAGAGCACAGCGGCAACATTGTAAAAGAGGCACACATCTCTATGCGCAGGCGATCCTTGACTTAGGACGGCAATCGAGCCCCAAATTTCCATCGCTAAGTAAGACAGTTGTTAAATGAGTCTTGCCCCATTTTATGACTTTTCTTGCCAAGGGAACGACTAAAGTTGTTAACAACAGGGTTGATAAATGAATTTGTCTTCCCCCCCTTGGCTTTGCCTGTCAAAAGGTCGCAAAAGGCAATCGCGTGACCCCAGGACACTACATCCGCCACACATACATGCCAGTTGCCAAGCATCTGGATTTTGATCACGTGACCCTGGGGATTCTGCAGAGGTTTTTAAGTGTGAAAAATGGCCATCAGTCACTCTTTTTCAGCGCCGTTGGAAGTTTGAATGATCACTAAACGGAGGATCGTAAGTCAAGGACTACCTGGTATTTCACCTGCTAGTGGATTTTTTTTTTCTTGCACCAGCTGAACTCTTTGTTGTCCTCAAGTTTATTGTGGCAAAGGGGTGTGTTAGTCTGTTGTGTCCCAAGTTCACGGTAACTCCTGTTTGCTGGATGCCTACCAAGATGGCTACGACGCTGAGTAACTTTTAGCAAGCAGTTTAGTTTTCAGAGTAGTTTATTTTTAAAGGATCAGATGCAGAAGCAGTGGAATAGTTTGGCTGTTGTGAGAAACGAAGGGTAAAATGCAGCTAGTCCTCAACTTACCAACAGTTCATTTAGTGACCGTTGCTTTGGACAACTTGTTCCCCTTTTAATTTTATACGGTGGGAAAACAATAATAAAAAAGTGTGATTTAATAGACATCAAGGGAAAGAAATATTGTCAGTAAACTCGACTGGTTTGCATTATGTTTCAATTCAGTGGTGGGCTTCCTTCCAATGCACTGTGGATTAAAAAAAAACTTACCTAAAGGAAGAAGAGAAGGCAGCAAAGAGGTTTTGGATTGTGTAAAAACAATTCCACTGAAATATAAATTCAGGAAGCTTCTAATTTTTCAGATAGTGTGATTTTGGAAGGGCCTCAGTCAGTGGTCCTCAATCTTAGCAAGTTTAAGATATGTGGACTTCAACTCCCAGAATTCCACAGCCAGCATGGTTGCTTGCTGGGGAATTCTGGGAATTGAAGCCCACACAGCTTAAAGTTGGCAAGATTGAGAAACACTGGTTTTAGACTGTTACGATTGGTTTGGCGGAACCTGAATAGTAATTGCAGAACATCCCTACACCACTTTTTAAAAACAATCTTTGGAAAAAAAGGAAGGCAGTTAAAAAGTGTCTTTGGGTAGATATCAACTGCATTTGATCACAATTAAGGGACTCCCAATTTAGCCAAGGCACCTGTTTTATGAACAGGAGGAATCTGGTTTGATCCCTGACATCTCCTGCCATAAGGATCAGATTTTGGATAATGAAAGGTAATTTGCTTTTTTTTTTTTTTGAAAGATTCCGACAGTCAGAATACACAACATTGGCCTTCTCTGTTTTGTCAAGGTGTGTCAAAAGTCCTGTGTTGGACTGTAATTCTCTCCGTGATTTCTTTTCAATAGATAATGTAATACAATCTTACATTCTTGAACATTCATTATTACACTCTGTGCCCTCTGTGTTTTCACACATGACTTTTGAGAGCTGTGCCTCGGTCTCTGCTTTAGGAAGCATCAGGCAGGCCAGGAAAAAATAATCATGTCACTTGATGTACACTTAAGCTGAATTAAAATTATATTAGCGGTGATTACTGTCTAAATGGAAATCTAATAATGAAATGTTGCAGTTTCATGATGTTGGAGACCTCTCTGGCTAAAGATTCCAGAGCCTCGGGATAAAATATGTGAAGTTTATGGATTTCTCCAACTTTGCCAACAGAAAATGGTGCTTCCAAAAGTAAAATAAAACCCATTTGTTGATTTCCAACTTGCCTCGGGCAAGTTCTACCAAGACAGTAAAAAGTGTAGCTGAAACATGTGAGAATTCCAGTACCATGGAAAGCTCCCTTAGACCAGCTTCTGCTTACAAATGCTGGAGGTGACAGAGGTCCACCCAAACCCTTTTGGTCTTGCCTTTGACCCCTCGTCCGACCTCCGGAAGAGAATGAATCATAGAAGGCCAAGCTCCTGTGATGGTGGTTGGGTTTTTCTCCCCTCTCCCTCCCTGAGATAAGTCCCCAGCACTTCTGGGCAGAGGTGGTCAAGAAAAAAATAATCTTACCAACTTAGGGAAGCGACTGTTCACCTTACCCTAAATTTACAGGCCAGATTTACAGGCCAAAGTCTCTCTGAGATTTTGCAATGGCGAAAGGATGGTTTAGTCTGGTGTGTGTGTGGGGGCTGGAAACAGACCCTCTGCATCGTTTTCATCCCATTCTCCTGACATAAAATGCTCCCAGAGCATCATTCCTGCCATTTTTAAACTGAGTGGCAGGCCAGCTTATTTATTACCTTCTAAATCTGTCCTCCAAATGTGAAGAAATCTGCTTCTTCATTTGCAGTTGGGAAGTGGCGTGACGTTTAGTAGAGGAATGCCTTATTTCCTCTTTTTAAAAAGTATTTTATTGATTTTCTATTATTACAAATCGTCAATGCTTCGTAAACAAGCGGGGTGTCCGGGTGCGTGTGTTAATCAACGTTGCATCTTAGCTTCAGTATGAATCTATTCCGTGCTACACACCCCAGTGTTTTCTTTGACCCTCCTCTTCTCCCCCTGATGTTTCCATTTTCTCCACATTAAAACAAATGCAATCCTTACTACTATTAATACATACAAGGAACACCTTATTTCTAACCTGTTGACAGTCTCAGGGCCTGGCCTTTGGAGACGTGGCTGGCAAAGACCCATAGAAACCTTCGGCAAGCAATGTAGACGGAGCTGAGCTGAGTAAATCAAGGTTGGATTTAGCTTAGGCTGCTCCAAAGTCAGAACATTTCAGGAGCAAAATATTTTACTGCTGCAGGGGTCTAGTCCATGGGGAGGAAGGCACACACGAGTGTATGAACATTTCTATCTAGAATGCCTGCTTCAGTGATGGTTAAAGGCCTTGCAGTCTTGGCCCAGAAGTGGATCCAATAGAAGTTTTGTGTTTTGTGCTTGGACAAGCAAAACAACAGCTGAGTTTGGCCCCATTGGATGATCTGTCTTGCTACAGCCGTTAAGTCAATCGCTTCCCCATTGACTTCACTGGTTGGAAGGTCACAAAACAGGATCATGTGATCCCGGGGACACCACGACCGTCGTGAATATGTCAGTACTGCCCAAAGTTTGATCATGTGACCATGGGGAGGTTACACGGACCACGAGTGTGGAGAAACGGTCCTACATCACTTCTTTCACTTGCAATAGTCACTAAATGAATGGTTGTAAGTTGGGGACTATCTGTAGTTTCTCCTGCTGCTCACTCTGTGTTTGCGCATTGTTGCCACACCTCTAGCAGGGTTTTTTTTTGTGTGTGCTTTTGATGCCAAGACAACCACAGCTATGCTTTCCGCATGCGTACAGTGCTGATCTTGCTGGAACCCAGGACAAGAATGGGGTGAACTTCAACCTTTCTGATCATCTCTGATGATCCCAGAAAGAGGAATTGTCACCCCCCTCATTTTCTTACTTTCCCCACGCCTAAGAGAAAGTACCAACTCACACCTTATTTCAAAGATAAATCGAGTCCAATCTTTATATGCCAATTTCTTGGGCCCTAAATGGCTCGCTCTTCCTCTATCCTAAGTTCCCCGGGACCACACTATCGCATTGCACACGTTGTGTGTGTAAGCGAGGTATTTCTTACCTTCTTAATCTCACGGGGTAACTAAGGCTAATTAGAAATGCCTTACCTATTAAGAGATCCTGGATGGGAACTCTTGCTCCATAAATTTAAAACTTATTAATAGGTAACGTTGAATTTGCCTAGAACTGCTGGGTCCCTGAGCTTTTGAAGGAGGAGGCACCATTAAGAAACTTTTGCTTGAAAGAACTTTGGGGGGGAGGGAGGAGGGGATTTAAAATGGCTCAAGACTCGTGGAACCAAAGTCATTCACAGGATTCATCCATCGCTGGAGGTTTTTAAGAAGAGACTGGACAGCCGCTTATCTGGAATGGTATATATTGTGTCTCTTGCTTGAGCAGGGGGCTGGAGTAGGTCCCTTCCAGCTTTATTCTGATTGATTGATTGATTGATCTTGGAAAAAAATGATTGTATTGTGAGATTCCTTCCTTCCCTCCCTCCCTCCCTCCCTTTCTTCCTTTTTGTTCTCCTTCCTTCCTCATTCTTTGTTCCCTTCCCTTCCCAGTTACGGGACTTGGGTTTGGCTAGTCTAAAAAAAAGAAGAAATAGGGGAGACATGATAGCAGTCTTCCAGTATTTGAGGGGCTGCCACAAAGAAGAGGGGATCAGGTTGTTCACCAAAGCACCAGAGGGAAGTAGGAGAAACAATGGTTGGAAACTGATCAAGGAGAGAAGCAACCTGGAATCAAGGAGAAACTTCCTGTCAGTGAGGACAATCAACCAGTGGAACAGCTTGCCTCCAGAAATTGTGGGCGCTCCATCACTGGAGATTTTTAAGAGGAGATTGGATATTGGATATTCACCTGTCTGAGACGGTATAGGTTCTCCTGCTTGAGCAGGGGGCTGGACTAGAAGACCTCCAAGGTCCCTTCCAGCTCTGTTCTATTCTATTCTGTTCTATTCTATTCTATTCTCAAGCAGAACTCTGTTCAGTCATGGGAGCTCTCCAAGGTAGTTTGGTTTTCCATCCTGCCAAATGTTTTTTCTTCTTCTTCCTTTTACATCACAGTTGTGTGCTGGAGAGCGTATGACCTGTCCGTCTCAGGTGTTCCATCAACAGCATCTCTCTCGCTTTTGTTTTTACTTTTTCCATTCCCCGTCCTCCCTCCCTCCCTCCCTCCCTCCCTCCCTCCCTCCCTCCCTCCCTCCTTCTCTCGTTCAGTCTTTGTTTTGGTGAGATCTTAATCGCCTGGCTGGGCCAAGCAGGGGAGCCGTTTCCAGCCGGGCTGACGTCAGTGTGGCTCCATCAATTACCTGGCACTAGGCACTGGGGAAGAGGTGCAGCTGTCGTCCTTCTCCCTGGCGACAGGCAGGCTTCTCACCACGCTAGCTGGGCTTGCTTCGGGGATTTACTCAGCAGCCACAGCACCTGGGGTTAGCCCTCTCCTGCCTCCCCAGGTGACAGCACCTTGTCTCCAAGTTGAAGGGATCAGGTGTGCTCGCTCATCTGTGGGAGTTCAAGGCAATCTAGGCCTGGGAAGACTATCCCTTAGGCTTGGGGGGGGGGGCTCACGTGTGGTTGTCAACCCAACAGTAGACAAGAACTATTTTGGAGAAGCCCAGAGGTGGCTTTGCTGGCCTATTTTGTGGGGTGGAGTTATGTCACAGAGCATGTGGAACCAGGCCGGATTCACGCCACACACTAAACCAGTGGTTCTCAACCTGTGGGTCGGGACCCCATTTGGGGTCGAACGACCATTTCACGGGGGTCGCCAAACAACGCAGTCCGCCATTTTTTCCCCCTTTTCCTTAGCTGTGCTACTCCCTTTTATTCTATTGGCTTTTGAAAGCCAATAGAATAGACTCTCTTGAATAGAGTCTAATTCTATTGGCTTTCAAAAGCCAATAGGAATTGTCCAGGCTGTCTCTGCCCTGCTGAGCCCACCAAAAGTCCCATTCTGCAAATGGGGCTGCACCAGTTGAGTAGTCCTCGACTTACGACCGGTTGGGGGTCGCGGCATTAAAAAGGTTGAGAACCACTGCGTTAAACATTGGGGGGGGGGGAAGCTAGAGAGAGGCCTACTTAGTCCTCAGTATATGACCACAGTTGAGCCCAACATTTATGTTGCTAAGCGAGGCAGTCGTTAAGAGAATTTTGCCCCCTTTGGTGTGACTTTTCTTGCCACAGTTGTTAAGGGAATCGGGCTCCCCCCCCATTGACTTTGCTTGTCAGAAAGTCGCCAAAGGGGATCACGTGACCCTGGAACACTGCGACCGTCATAAATATGAATCAGTTGCTAAGCGTCTGAATTTGGATCACGTGACTATGGAGACGTTGCAATGGTCGTAAGTGTGAGAAAGAGTCATAAGTCGCTTTTTTCAATGCCATTGTAAGCTTCGGTCACTAAATGAACTGTTGTAAGCTGAGCACTAGCTGGGTTGACAATTCTGCCTCTTTGTAAGGAAGGTGGGACATGGACCACAATCCGGGTCTTCACAATCCCTCTATAAATACAGATGTCCTGATCCAGCTTATATCTCAAAAATCAAACCAAAAGCACAGATCAAACTGCGCTGTTGGCCCTCAGCTGTTTTCAGAGGCTCCGTTTACGTGGTTGTTAATCTAGCATTACGTTTTCCTTAAATGTTTCTTTAACCTGCTGCTATTTTGAAATTACCATTTTTCCTCATCTCTGAAAGCCCCTTTGGTTTTATTTATGTATTTTGCGACTTTCAAGTTGTTTCCATTACTGGTTTGTTTTATTTTATGTTGTTTTCTTCTCTATTAGATAGTTTTACCGGTTGTTGTAAGCTATCCTGGGAGAATAATTTCGCTTGAACAGTGGCTTAAAAGCTCTATATTAAAATGCTTGTCAGTTGTGGGAAAAAAAAAAACCATCCAGGATCAGAGATTGAATGGGGCTGAGTGCAAGATATTAGGAGAATAAAAGCATTCTTTTCTGCCTCGCTGATGGGTTACCCAGAGATTTTGGTTTGGCTACGGTAGGACAAACAAAACTTCCTCCAATTTCCTCCAATCTCGCGGAGTTGTACAATTCTCAGTCCTCGCCTATATTTATCCTTTCCCCCCTTCTCCTCTCATCACAGTGATGGTGCTTCAGCATCACATGCTCAACACACTGTAGTCATGCCGTGGTGCAATTAGGTAATTTTAGACTCGGGAGCTGATTATCTTATGCCCTCAGTTTCTCCCGAGACGTTAATTATTCTGTTGCATATTTATTTCTCCTCCAAACAAATCATGCTTTAGGATGCAATCTAGGTCGGTCACTGGGACCAGAGGTTTTGTCTTCTGAGTTTTTGGACTTGTGCTGGACCCCATCTTCAGGGAACTTCTCTCTGACAGTAGCATGGCATTTTGCTACTAAGATTGTTGGCCGAGCAGGTACAAAAACAGCCAGGGAAAATGATTGAAGCCTGGGAAACGGGGCCCCTTGTCAATCAACAGGAGTGCTGATTTAACCACCAGCTTATCAGGTTCTCAGGAACGGAGTAATGACTTAATAGCCGGCCATCAACGTCCCAATCAGCAAATAAAAACCAGGCCTCACATAAATACTACACATAGAATAGCCCAAAACATACATTTGGGTAGAGGATGGGCTCCAACACGAATGCACAAGCTCGCAAGGCTAAACTTCTGATCCTGGTGACTGATCTAAATTGGATCCTGCAACATTATCCTGGGATCTGTACTGTGTATTTGCCTTCCTTTGTGAAATAATGTTTTCCAGCGAGCCGTTCCTCAGTTAAAATGCACGGGGGAAGTTTTGATCTGCCCAGACTTCAGTTGAAATAACAGCTTTGATTTGCAATATTTCCATCGCTAGCTCTGTAAACACTTCTGCAGAGTTTACTCTGATCCCCCTCCTCATTCTGACAGTCTGGCATAACCCTTCCCGGGAAAGTGGAAGGTTCTGATTGTGAAACAGGTTGGGATAGGCTTCAACCAGGCAGTTTTCCCGTAAGATCGGAAAGGCCTCTCCTGACTTCTAAAACATTTTTGCCGAGGCTGTGCCAAAGCCAGAATATTTCAGGGGCAGAATATTTTGCTGCGGCAAGGGTCTAGTCCATGGGGAGGAAGGCACCCGTGAGTGTATGAACATTTCTGTCTAGAATGCCTGCTTCAGTGATGGTCGAAGGCCTTGCAGTCTGGCCAAGAAGTGGATCCAATAGAAGTTTTGTGTTTTGTGCCTGGACAAGCTAAAGCCATTAGACCTCGTTTGTGAATGGAGGAGAATGAATAGGAGAAGGGATGTAGGTCTTTGAGACTAATGTCCAGGCACAATAATAAAAAAAACAACAACCCAAGAACTTTTTAACAGAGATATTTTAGTACATACTCCGGTGTTGTTGTTTTTGTTGTTTTTAAAAAACATCACTCTTCCAAAGCTGACCACTGTCCTATAAAGCAGGGGTCCCCAATCCCCTGCTTTATAGGACACCGGTACCGGGCTGCGGCAGGCCAGCAACCAGTCCGCACAAACAAGCAAAGCCCCATCCGTGGGATGCAGGCAGCACACAAAACCACGCACCCTCCGGTCTGCAGAAAAACCTTCCTCTACGGATCCAGTCCCTGGTGTCCAAAGGTTTGGGGACCTCTGCTATAAAGAAATTGGGTGGTTTAAACCCATGGAGGAAGGACTGAGAACCAAATTAAGGTGATGGGCAGAAAATTTGGTCTCCAACTAAGAAACAGGTTAATTGGAATGTGAAAGTTTGGGTTTTATTCTTTGATTACGATTCGTGGTTTGTTAGCAGATGAAAAGCCAAGAATTCTAACTTGGTCAAATTGAGGAGGGAATGACATCTTAACCTTCCTAATTCATTATTGGCTTTCCCTGACAAAAGAGGGCAAGGCCCTAGAAGTGTCCGTTGGCCTTTTGTTTTCCCGTCAAACTCCACTCAATGAAATGTTTGTTCGTTTGTTATAATTTTATATCAGGACTTAAAACAGTTTTGTTCGTAATCCATTCCCTTAATCAAATAACCACTCTCATTTTTGCAAACTGCTTTGCAAAGGCTGTTTACTTTGAAAAAGGAGATAGATCTACTGAAAATTTGTCAACAAGGCTTTTTTTTTTTAAATTATATTTATAAATCCCCTCTCTACTTTGCTGGTGAAGTGTGATAAGCAGATTGTGTGAATAGGGCTTAGGTATCTGATGGAGGAGGACTGTCAGGTGCGTGAAGAAAAAAAAGCTCTCATTAAATATAAATGGAAATAGAATTGAGAAAGCTGATAAAGTTACAAGGCCTCAGTTCTCACTGTGACCTTTGTAGGCACCACGTACCCGCCGATACGTAATTTGGAGTCTGTTACCCTCCATGCCCTACCTAATTTTATTATTTTCTAAAGACTCCTTTAATTTAAAAGAAATAATTGGGAAGCTAGCACGAAACCAATCTAACTGCCAGCCTCAAGCATAAAATTTTATTTCTCATTATGTTTCCGGAGTTGGCACATTTCTTTAAAATAATACTGATCGTGTGCAACTGGGTTGTGCTCACGCGTGTGTCCAGCACCTTCACCTCTCAGCAAAGAGGCACGAAATGAATTGGATAGCCAGTTTGGTGTAGTGGCGAAGGTGCTAGCCTAGAAACCAAGTGACTGAGTTCTAGTCCCACTTTAGCTTTGAATGGTGGCTGGGTGACTTAGTGCAGTCCCTCTGCCTCAGCCCTGCCCAACTCACAGGGTTGTTGCTGTTGGTAAAAACAGGAAGAAGAAGGAGCATCGGGTATGTTTGCTGCTTTGAGTAATGTACAAAGTGATAACGGTGGGGTAGAAAGCTAATCAGTAAAGAAATACATTGGCAGAGCTCAAGTGAGAAGACTTTGGTTGAAGTCCTCCCTCAGCCAAGAAGCTGGCTGTGGGACTTTGGATCAGTCCCTTTCTCTGAAGGCAAATTCTAAGGGATCCATTGGAGAACGTGCTGGACTAGGACTGGGGGGGTCCCAGGTTCTGGTCCTCCCTTTGGCATGGGAGCATTCTGGATCATCTCCATCAACCTTAGCATCAATGTGTAGTAGGGCTGAAGGTGCTAGAACCAGGTCCTAGTCCCCCCACAGCCACAGAAGTGTCTGGAGGACTTAGGGCCTTCTCTCACGTCAAGACGCAGAATGCTGTTGAACTAGGAGCAGAAAACCCCCACGTTCTCATCCTCTAATGAACAGCAGGAATAACCTTGAGGTACAGGAGGAACAGATGCAACCAAGGCAATGGTTGAAATCTGAATCTGGGGCAGAACCATGATTAGAGTCAGTGTCTCAGACATGACCCTTGCCAGTTCTCATTGGTGGGGGTGGGTCAGTGGGCGGGGAGCACGTTCAGACTTGCAAGATTTTGGGACTCCAACCTTATAAACCAAGCATGGCATTCATGTCTCTGGTCTCCCAATCTGGCCTTTGACCCCTCCCTTGGGCTCAGCCTGGTCATCTCCTGGGTTCGAGACCCCGAGCACCGCGTGATGCGTGAGCTCCTGTCACTAGCTCCAGCTCCTGTCCGTCTAGCAATTTGAAAGCATGCAAATGCAAATAGATCAATAGGTACCCCTTCGGTGGGAAGGTAACGGCACTCCGTGCACCTCTGGCAGACAGTTGTGCCGGCCACATGGCCACAGAAGCATCTTCCGACAACGTGGCTCTCTTGGCTAACAAACAGAGATGAGCACCGCCCCCTAGAGTCAGACATGATTGGCCAAGGAAACCTTTATCTTTACTTTTATATACATATACACACACTCACTCACTCACTCAACATTGGCTACCCACATAATGGGACAGTAGGGAGCGAAACGTAGGAAACATGTGCTTGGGGTGGCAGGGAATCATCGCCTTTGTTCATCCCGGCTTCTCCCCTAACCCTTCCTCTCCTCTTTTTCAGAGTAAGCTGGTGAAATACTTCAGCCGCCAGCTCTCCTGCAAAAGGAAGGTGTCTCTGCAGGAGCGAAATGCCAAGCTGGAGGGCTTCCCACAGCTCTGGCACTGGTTCCGCATCGTCAACATCCGCAAGGAGGTCATGGAGGTGAGCGAGGCCTGGATGGCAGCAGTTACTGCTTCCTGTTTCCCTCGACAGTTGACTATTTGTTTTGAGAGGTCTTTGGTGCTCTCTGAGCTTGGTTGTTTTCTTGCAGATGTTTCTTTCTCCAACTAGGTAGCTGAGCAGCTCTGGTGATGTTACCTAATCTGGGTAATGAAACATCTGCAAGAAAACATATAAGGAACGGTTGCAGGAATTGGGTCTGTCTAGTTTAACGAAGAGAAGGACGAGGGGGGACATGATAGCAGTCTTCCAGTATCTCAAGGGCTGCACCAAAGAAGAGGGAGTCAAGCTATTCTCCAAAGCGCCTGAGAGCAGGACAAGAAGCAATGGAGGGAAACTAATCAAGGAGAGAAGCAACCAGGAACTAAGGAGAAACTTCCTGACAGTGAGAACAATTAACCAGGAGAACAACCTGCCTCCAGAAGCGGTGAATGCTCCAACACTGGAAGTTTTTAAGAAACTTCTGAAATGGTATAGGGCTTCCTTCCACACAAGCAGGTCCAGTTAAACTGATTTATTGCTACTCAGGCCTATGCACAGGAATTACAGGTTTAGAAACATCATCATCATTATCATCATCATAAAGTTGGAAGGGAGCTTGGAGGTCATCTAGTCCAACCTCCTGCTCAGGCAGGAAACCCTATCCCATTTCAGACAAATGGCTGTCCAGTTTCTTCTTAAAAGCTTCCAGTGTTGGAGCATTCACCGCTTCTGGAGGCAGGTTGTTCCGCTGATTAATTGTTCTCACTGTCAGGAAGTTTCTCCTTAGTTCTAGGTTGCTTCTCTCCTTGATCAGTTTCCATCCGTTGCTTCTTGTCCTGCCTTCAGGGGCTTTGGAGAATGAAATGTAAATAAATAATGTAATAATAAGAATAACCCTTTGAACTGTTTACCCAATTTTTATTATAATGCAACCACTATTGCTGTGATTCTTGTAAAACCTCTGTAAATGTTTGATTGTGGCAACATACAAATATGATATAGAAACACAGATTAAAAAGGACCTGATGTTGATTGATGGCTTCCCAGAAGCTATAATACAGAAGGGCAGAGAGAAGAACAACGTGGACAATCTCATTGAGACAAGAATGAAAAATGCTTTTATTTAAACCGAATACCAATGTAAAACAATTCAGTACATTTCATGGATATTCCCCATATACTGAGCATGATTTCCCTTATGTCACATTAACGATTTCAGTCCTCCACAACTTTTCAGATGTTTTATGGGCTGTATGCAACTCTGGATAAAGATGTAAATTTCTAGGTTCGTTTCTTTTCCTGTGTAGAGGAAGGAGAGACAATTCTTAAATGGTGTATTTTTTCAAGTGCATGATTGCAATAGAAACACAAGAGGGCAGCAGTGTTCCATCTTACTGAACGTTGCAGGGAGGAGACAGACAGACAGACGGACTGAGGGAGGGAGGGAGAAAGAGGGAGGGAGAGAGAGAGAGAGAGAGAGAGAGAGAGAGAGAGAGAGAGAGAGAGAGAGAGAGAGACTAATTTTTACAGCTCCAAATGAGGGGTTTGTATTATGAGGTTCATCATAATAAGAGTTACTTGTGCAAGTGATGCAAGGAAGAGCAATCTACTGAGTAAAATTGTGCGTTTATTAGTAAAATTACATTTTCTCTCTATCTGAAGTCTACCCATTGTTGCACCAAACTCTGCCTTTCGCAATTTCTCCAGTTTTCTTGTGTTACGAAAGAATCTTCTGTTTTCCTATGTGATTTTCAGGGTAACTGAATTTATACTGAATTTCGCTCGGTGGTCCTTTGAGAGCTGGCTTTAGAGATGATGGGAAGTACATCTGTTGGTATTCCTATTTTGGGGGGATTCTTTTTTTCCCATCTCTTTGGAAACTCCTGGCTACCCAGATTTCCCGTCCTGAAAAGCCAACCAAAGAGAATATTTCTAGTTCAGGGTTGAACTTCGGAGTCCTTGGTTCTCTCCGAGCTTAGTAATTTTTTTTGCAGATTTTCTGGCTAACTTTCTAGCTATGCAGACATTAATCATGTTGATCAGCCATCGAGAGACACATAAACCATGTTTACACACTGCAACCATCACAAACGTGAGTCAGTTGTCAAACATCCAACTGTAAATCCCTGTTGCAAGTGTCCTAAGTGTGAAAAATGGTCCTTTTTTCAGTGCCGTTGTAACTTGGAACGATCACTAAGTGAACTGTTAGTAAGTCAAAGACTAATAGCAGTATTCCATGTTGCAACCTTGTTTTGCAGGACTCTTTTCACCCATTAGTGTTCCTCACAGGGGCGAGTTTTAGCAGACGAGCCCCCCCCCACCTGTTGCTAATCTCTCTAACTGATTAAATCTCCTTATTGCTCTTTCTCTCTCCTCCTTTAGGAAATCGCCTCTGGGCAACTGAGTCTGGAAGACCTTTTGGAGATGACAGACGAGCAGGTCTGCAAGACGGTGGAGAAATTTGGGGCTAACTGGGAAGAATGCGCCCGACTCAACGCCTCGCTCTCCTGCCTCCGGAACGTGTACAAGTCAGGTGCGGGAGAACCTAATGGCCTTCCCTTTGGGCAAAACCCTGGTGTCTGACTCTGCTGTGCAGCTCCAGCACCCTGTCGGGCATTGTTATTATTATTATTATTATTATTAATAATAATAATACAAAGACCTACAAATAGAAATAGAAAGACTGTGGCAAAGGCAAGCAAGGGTAGTACCAACAGTCATAGGCGCCTTGGGTGCAATCCCAAAACAACTGGAGCATCACTTGGACACCATCATTGGCATTGACAAATTTGCCATTAGTCAATTGCAAAAGGCGGCCTTACTAGGAACTGCTTCCATCCTGCGACGATATCTGTAATACCATCAAACATCCACATCTGCCTATCCCAGGTCCTTGGAAAGGACTCGATAGGTAGACAAAAATGCCAAATCCAGTCTGAACATCTGGCTGACTGTGCGATGATCCATAATAATAATAAACTTGGAAGGGACCTTGGAGGTCATCTAGTCCAACCCCCTGCTCAGGCAGGAAACCCTATACCATTTTGGACAAATGGCTGTCCAGTCTCTTCTTAAAAACTTCCAGTG
The DNA here is from genome assembly GCF_016545835.1 of Crotalus tigris. Lineage (NCBI taxonomy): Eukaryota > Metazoa > Chordata > Lepidosauria > Squamata > Viperidae > Crotalus > Crotalus tigris. The sequence continues at coordinate 384,429 of NW_024100632.1, forward strand.
TTGGAGCATTCACCGCTTCTGGAGGCAGGTTGTTCCACTGGTTAATTGTTCTAATTGTCAGGAAGTTTCTCCTTAGTTCTAGGTTGCTTCTCTCCTTGATTAGTTTCCCTCCGTTCCTTCTGGAACTGCCTTCAGGCGCTTTGGCGAGCAGCTTGACTCCCTCTTCTTTGGGGCAGCCCCTGAGATATTGGAAGACTGCTATCATGTCCCCCCTGGTCCTTCTCTTCCTTAGGCTAGACTTGACCCAGAAATTTCTTTTTGGACTCAGTCCAAAGCAGTAATTCACAACCAAAAAAGGCACATTGTAGGCTGCATGCCTCTGATGAAGTGACCTAGTAGAGCATCCACCTTTTAATAAAAAATGTTCATTTGGAAAGGCTCTGATTTATGGCAAACCAAACCACTTTATAGCCATTAGACCCTGCTGCTTTGGCATCTTTTGAACAATAGAGGGCACCATAGCATAACTGAATTTCAGAGATGACCTGCAACTTATTTAAGACAAATTTAATATATCAATATATATGTTTGTGTGTGTGTGTGTATACATATATGTATGTATGTATATGTATCAATGTATTTAAAATATCAATATCTATCTATATGTGTGTGTGTGTGTGTGTGTGTGTATGTGTTTATATCAATATATTTAGATACATTTAGATATATTTCATTGACAAGAACAGATTCTGGCTTGTAGGGTAGACTTTCAATCCAATTGACATGGATGCCTGTCCACCAGGATCTGTAAGTTGAATGTTCCACCAAGTTACTGTTGTTTTTTAATGACCATGTAGATCAGGGGTCTTCAAACTTGGCTCTTTTATGACTTGTGGACTTCAACTCCCAGAATTCCTCAGCCAGGCACGTGTGCCTGGCTGAGGAATTCTGGGAGTTGAAGTCCACAAGTCATAAAAGGGCCGAGTTTGAAGACCCCCGATGTAGATATTCTTCATGATGATCTGTCCATAACTTGGTCCTTCAGCCATTCCATCCGTTGCTTCTTGTCCTGCCTTCAGGCGCTTTGGAGAATAGCTTGACTCCCTCTTCTTTGGGGCAGCCCCTGAGATACTGGAAGACTGCTATCATGTCCCCCTTCGTCCTTCTCTTCATTAAACTAGACACACCCAATTCCAGCAGCCGTTCCTTATCTGTTTTAGCCTCCAGTCCCCTGATCATCTTTGTTGCTCTTCTCTGCACTCTTTCTAGAGTCTCAGCATCTTTTTTACATCGTGGTGACCAAGATTCCTTAAATTTTTTTTTTTTTTGCCACTCTGCCACTGCCCATTAAAATCTTCCACTGTGCTCTCAAATGAACCCAAAGGTTTTGCCCTTCCTTTGTTTTGTGTCAGGGGAGGACCGGGGTGGGTGGGGGAAACGGGGAAAGTGGCGCTTCCAGGAAGGGGGAGAAGAAGAAATTAAATTCTGTCTGTCTGCATTGATTTCACGGCTACCAAGCTGGCAGAACAGAAGCAGCCAGCTGTAATTGTGTCCTGGGAAAACCCGATTCAACTTTACGCTGTGCTCCTGTTCAGGAAGGAAGGTGGCTCTGGAGCCTTTTTATGTTAAAAAGGGAAGAACTCTCTCCCCGTAATTATACTTCCAGTCGCATTTGATTCTTCCCTTGGCTGCTTTTTCTTCCCGGCTTCTTTCAGGCATGACATTAAATTTGTCCCTCATATAAAAAGAAAAAGGAAAGGAAAGGAAAGCAGCTTGCCTGTGGTTCAGCTGTCCATTTTTACTTAGGGCTCAGAGAGGAGAGACTTTTGGGCTACCTGGTTTGAACACAACTGGCCAGCAAAACTTTAGCTTTTTTTTTTTTTTTTTTTAAATTAAGGTTCTAGTCTTCATGATTATGAAGATCAACCAGGAATGGAAGACGCTCAACTAATAATAATAATGATGATGATGATGTTGATGATGTTGATGTTGGAAGGGACCTTGGAGGTCTTCTAGTCCAACCCCCTGCTCAGGCAGGAAACCCTATACCATTTCGGACAAATGGCTGTCCAGTCTCTTCTTAAAAACTTCCAGTGTTGGAGCATTCATCGCTTCTGGAGACAGGTTGTTCCACTGATTAATTGTTCCCACTGTCAGGAAGTTTCTCCTTAGTTCTAGGTTGCTTCTCTCCTTGATTAGGTTCCTTCCTTCTTGTCTTGCCTTCAGGCGCTTTGGAGAAGAGCTTGACTCCCTCTTCTTTGGGGCAGCCCCTGAGATACTGGAAGACTGCTATCCTGTCCCCCCTCGTCCTTCTCTTCATTAAACTGGACATACCCAATTCCAGCAGCCCTTCCTTTTATGTTTTTGCCTCCAGTCCCCTGATCACCATTGTTGCTCTTCTCTGCGCTCTTTCTAGAGTCTCAGCGCCTTTTTTTACATCGTGGTACTTGATACTTGATTCATGTATAAGAACAAGACGTATAAGAAGCTCTTACGAGGGAATTGGGTCTGTCCTAAACGAAAAGAAGGATTAGGGGGGGACATGGTCACTGTCTTCCAGTATTTGTGGGTCTGTCACAGAGAAGAAGGGCCTGGCTCTTTCCCCAAGCACAAGAGGGCAAGACAAGGAGTAATGGGGGGGGGGGAAGAAACCTTGTTAAAGAGAGATCTAACCTAGAAGTAAGGAGAAATTTTCAGACAGGGAGAACAATTAATCAATGGAATAGCTTGCCTCCCAGAGCAATGGGTACTCCATCCCTGCAGATTTTCAAGAGAAGACGGGACAGCCGTTCCTCCAAGACGAAATAGGGTCTCCTGCCTTGAGCAACGGGTTGGACTGGAAGACCTCTGAGTTCCCTTTCCAGCCTATGATTCCGTCCCCTAGGCTCTATTCCTGTCCAACTGGCTAAGAAGCAGCCTACTCTGATTAACACCGATGCGGTCGTTATTTTTCCCTCAATATTGCGCTCCGGGGATTAGGTTTATTTTCACACGGTCACCGATCCCTTTGGAAGAGAGGTCACAGGAATCGAACCCGGGACCTTCCCAGCGTGGAAAGCCGAAAGCCTTGTTGTTGAGCTGGGGTCCTGCTTTGACATTTCTGCCTCCATTTTATTTTCAGCCTCTCAGTGTAGGTGCGCTTCCTCTCAGAACTGTCTTGTTTCAATGATTAAAGCAGTCAGCTTGCTGAAAAAGTATGGAGTTTGGTCGAGGGGGCTAAGTGTGACTTAGTGTGTGCGTGTGTTTTGCAGCATGTATGTGTGTGTGTGTGTGTGTGTGTTTAACAGCAAGTTTCTAATTCTTGAGGCACTAGCTGTTGAACGTGAAGCCAGCCCCTCCCCATCTCCCCATGGTTCCAGAGATAAGGAGATTTGGCCGAGATTTAGCATCCCCAGACATGGCGGCCAACGACGTCTTCAAATGCAATCTTGAAATACGGCTGCTTTCTCTTTAAAACACTTCTGCATCTTGTTTTAAGCTGCAAGAGATGGAAGAGCCAAGACTGATATTAATAAATTAGGATAAGGGGCAATGTCAGTATCAGTTAATGAGTCATTAATTAGGACCATTCAATTTCCTAGGACATATCTCCACGGGAATAATGTGCTGGCGGGGAGCAGGGAGGGGGGGGCATAGCCCGTTCTGAAGGCTTCCTCCCGTCCTGCAGAGAAAAAGAAGCTAAATATCTGATATTTCTGCATCCCATTTCCTTCCAGATGTTTTGGAACCACGGCCCCAGAATTTCTTGCTGTCTGGGTATGATCAGACCTGAAGCCGAGAAGAGCACTGTGTTAGGGCATATTGTACAAAAATGTTGAGACTCTGGAAAGAATTCAGAAAAGAGCAACAGAGATGATTAGGGGACTGGAGGCTAAAACATATGAAGAACGGTGGCAGGAATTGGGTCTCTCTAGTAGTCTAATGAAAAGAAGGACTCGGGGTGACATGATAGCAGTGTTCCAATATTTGAGGGGCTGCCACAAAGAAGAGGGGGGGGGAGAGGGTCAACTTATTCTCCAAAGTACCTGAAGGCAGGACAAGAAACAATGGTTGGAATTCAATCAGGAGAGAATCAACCTAGAACTAAGGAGAAACAGGCATGGCACCTTCAGTAATTTTGTGTCTATGTTTAGGACCCAAAATGTGGAAAGGAAGGAAGGAAGGAAGGAAGGAAGGAAGGAAGGAAGGAAGGAAGGAAGGAAGGAAGGACAATGAGCGAGGGAGGGAGGGACGAAAGAGACAGAGAAAGAGGAAGGAAGGAAGGATGGATGGATGGATAGATGGATGGATGGATGGAAGGAAGCATGGAAAGAAGGAAGGAAGGACAATGAGCAAGAGAGGAATGAAAGTGACAGAGAAAAAGGAAGGAAGGAAGGAAGGAAGGAAGGAAGGAAGGAAGGAAGGAAGGAAGGAAGGAAGGGGAAGGGGAGAATGTTGAGAGGAAGGAAAGGGAGAGGAGAGGAGGAGAGGGAAAAGGAAAGGAAAGGAAAGGAAAGCTTACAGTTGCCCAGCCCCTTCCTCTTGGACTAATTAAATAAATCTCCCCATGAAGCTGGGCAAGTGAGACAGAAGATGGATATCAGGGTACTTAACAAGTGACGAACAGGAGGCTGCATGGACTTCACGCCGCCGTGTTTGTAGCCTTTACGGTTCCGTGTCACGAAGAAAAGGTTACCCGTGTCGCCACGCTCTCAGCTCCTCAGGATGGCTGCTTGGCAGATGAGCTTTCCACGCCTGCCCTAGTGATGGATGTCGGGAGCGGGGATCAGAGGATGTCTGTCAGGGGAGAACTGCATACATACATATCCACGTTTCCCCCCCCACACACACACACTTTTCCCATAGAGATTTGTCCAGCCCTCCCTCCCTCCCCGAGCATCCGTGCCTGCAATTTTGGCAACGGGCGTTGGGTTCTCCACCCTTGGCTGGCAGAGATAGAAATTGTTAACGGCAGAAATTATTAATCGGCTTCCTCTCCTTTCTTTTCATATCGCCCTTCAATCCATCACTTTGACATGGGGAAAAAAAACACGGCCTTTATTCCTCCCTGCCCCGCGTTTTGGGCTGCGGGAAGAAGGGAAGGGGGGTTAATTTGTGGGGGGGGGGGTTCGTTGCTCCAGGATCTCTTTGCACATCCCTCGAACATCACTTAAACGAGGGATATTAAGCGCAAGGGAAGCATATTGCAACAGGAGCGCCAGGCGATTAATCACTTTTCGCGCATGAATGTGATTGTCAGAATTATATATCCTGAAATGCCGGGTGGCGTGGAGGATGGGGGAGGGGTGTTGGGGGGGGGGAAGAGAAGGCAGAAATCTATTCTCCAGATGAAGAGGGTGTGGGGGGGGGAGGGAAGAAATGGGATTCCATTTGTCATTTTTATGAATATGGCTAATGCCTATTCATTAGGATGTACCAGATCAGCGCCGGGAATGGGAATGGCTATACAGGCAGGAGAAAGGTTTATCTTGATCGGTGTGTGTGTGTGTGTGTGTGTGTGTGTGTGTGTGTGTGTGTATTGCAGCTTGTTTGTAATGGGGTTGGTCTCCCCAGGCCAATTCTCTATCCAGCCTGGGAATGCGGAATGAGATGCCTTGTGTACTACCTACGTTCATTTTTTTAATTATTATTATTTTAATCTTTAAACACAAGTATTGACTCCGGCAACTGTCCAGACAAGGGCCTGCAGCTTTAACAGAATTACAGAATTAGAAGGAACCTTGGAGGTCTTCTAGTTGAACCCCCTGCTCAAGCAGGAGACCCTATGCCATTTCAGACAAATGGCTGTCCAGTCTCTCCTTAAAAACTTCCAGTGTTGGAGCATTCACTGCTTCTGGAGGCAGGTTGTTCCACTGGTTAATTGTTCTCACTGTCAGGAAGTTTCTCCTTAGTTCTAGGTTGCTTCTCTCCTTGATCAGTTTCCATCCATTGTTTTCTTGTCCTGCCTTCAGGTGCTTTGGAAAATAGCTTGACTCCCTCTTCTTTGGGGCAGCCCCTGAGATATTGGAACACTGCTATCATGTCACCCCCTAGACCTTCTTTTCCTTGACACCGTTTATGGAAATGGTTCACTATTACTTTTTTTTTTTTCCTAGGAATGAGAATGGGTCCAGAGTCACTTGCTGGCTTGGTGCCTCAGAAGGGACTTGAACTCCCAGTCTCCCAGTCTTCCCCAACCTTTTGGGCACTGGGGACCGGTTCCGTAGGGAGAGGTTTTTCCACGGACCGGAGAGTGCGTGGTTTTGTGTGCTGCCTGCATCCCACGGATGGGGCTTTGCTTGTTTGTGCAGACCGGTTGCTGGCATGCCACGGACCGGTATCGGTCCACGGACCAGGGGTTGGGGACCCCTGTTCTAGTGGTATTGTTAAGTGTGTTGTGGAGCTTGCAAGCTACCCACAGTTTAATCCTCATAATCTGTGCAACTTGGTGACTTGGACCTGGTCGCTATCTCTTAAGTCCAAACTTCCCTATGAGATTTTGTTCGAGGGGGTTTAAAAAAAATTGAACAGGAAAGCCTATTTGGTATGGTAGTTAAGGGATCAGACTAGAAACGGGCAGATCATAAGTTCTAGTCCTGCTTTAGGCAAAAGGCCAACAGGTGACCTTGAGCCAGTCACTAACTTTATTCAGGTTCAGTTTTTATCTGCTTCCTCGGCCCAAAGGAGCCGGTGTGGCCTTGAACCCTTGCCAAAATTCCCTCTCCCAATAATACATACATAGCACAAATGTACAATACACAAATCCTTCTTGGAATATGGCAGATATACTCTGGACTGAGAGCACATCCGGACATCATTCCTTCGCCACAGTGGAGATAAATCCATTCTCGACCCAACTCTTGCTTCTGGCCTTCTTTTTTGCCTGCCGCCCGATTAATGACTCGTGCCGTTGAATCATTTAATTTTATGTACGTGCAAAGTCTGCTATTGGGCCACCTGTCCATCAAAGCACCGGAGGCTGCTTGCCGCTTTAGAGGAATCTCTCGTCGTCTGAGCACTGTGAGACCAGACACAACAGACCGTAATGGGGGGTTCAAGGGGAGCGTTCAGCTGTTCAGCACTTAATTTGGTTACTTTTATGACTGGGCAAATGACCGAGGATGGAAAAGTTGTTCTGGGACTGAGACATCCACTGGCAACTCACCCTTGCTGAATTAGGCGATGGGGTTCAGGGTCTTATTTTAGATTGGGAGGGTTTTTGATCTACATTCAAGAGCTGTGGTGGTGCAGTGGTTAGAATGCAGCATTGCAGGCTAATTCTGCCGACTGCTGGGAGTTCGATCCCAACCGGCTGAAGGTTTACTCAGCCTTCCCTCTTTCCGAGGTTGGTAAAATGAGGACCCAGATTGTTGGGGGCAATGTGCTGACTCTGTAAACCGCTTAGAGAGGGCTGTCAAGCAGTGTGAAGCGGTATGTAAGTCTAAGTGCTATTGCTAGTGCTGTTCTATGCTATGCTATGCTATTATTATTCCATTCCATTCCATTCCATTCCATTCCATTCCATTCCATTCCATTCTATTCTATTCTATTCTATTCTATTCTATTCTATTCTATTCTATTCTATTCTATTCTATTCTAATTCCTTATTTCTATTCTATTCTATTCTATTCTATTCTATTCTATTCTATTCTATTCTATTCTATTCTATTCTATTCTATTCTATTCTATTCTATTCTATTCTATTCCATTCCATTCCATTCCATTCCATTCCAATAGTGGCGCAGTGGCTAGAATGCAGTATTGCAGGCTAATTCTGCCGACTGCTGGGAGTTTGATCGTGACTGGCTCAAGGTTGACTCAGCCTTCCCTCCTTCCGAGGCCGGTAAAAGGAGGACCCAGATTGTTGAGGGGCAACAGGCTGACTCTGTAAACTGCTTAGAGAGGGCTGTAAAGCACTGCGAAGTGGTATATAAATCTACGTGCTATTGCTATGGCTATTTGTTTCCTTTCCCTCTCAAATCTGGCCCCAAAGACCCCTCTTCTCCTCCTCCCTCCATGAAACAACCCTCACACAAAATACAAAACCCAGCTGAGCTTCATGGTCTTTTCTTTTTGCCTTTTGCATAAAATTGTAGGTTGCCTAGTAACTTGGGGTGAGTTGTGAAGGAGGAGAGCTCACGAAGAGCTTCTTTAAAAAAATCAAAAAAAAAAAAAAAATCAGCCATGGATTAGTTTTTTTTACCCTGTAAGACCTGTGCAGCCTTGCCCAAGCCGATGCTTTCAATGGGGATGTGTGCGGGCGTGGGCGAGCGTGTGTGTGTGTGTGTGTGTGTGTGTGCGTGTGTGTCTGTGTGTGTGTAATACAGGTAGTCCTTGACTTACAATCACAATTGAGCCCAAAATCCTGTTGCTAAGCCAAACAGTTGTGAGATTTACCCCCCCCCCCGTGTGACTTTTCTTGCCACAGTCGTTGAATTAGTAGGCAATGCGGTTGTAAAATGAATGTGCTGATTTTGCTTGCTGGAAAGTCGCCAAAGGCGATCGTGTGACCGTAACCGTCATAAACACCAGCCAGTTGCCAAGCAATCTGAATTCTGATCACGTGACCATGGGGGGTGGGTGGGTGGATGCTGCAATGGTTGTGAAAAAATGCTCATAAATCACTTTTTTTCAGGGCTGTTCTAACTCTGAACGGTCACTAAATGAGTGGTTATAAGTCAAGGGCTACCTATAGGACTCATGACACAGGAAAGGCATCTGATTGGGGAAGGACCAGTGAGATTTTGGATTGCTGGGGTCTGTGTGGGAAAGAGATTGGACTTCTGGAAGAACTCCAAGTTGGGTTTGCTCTTTGAATTTTTTGCAAAGGGTTGTGAAGTTTATCCTCTCTCCTCGAGCTTCTGTTTTTTCCCCCTCCCAAGTCCAAAAGCAGAGCACATTAGGGACCACTTAGCACTGGTGTGCGAAGCATCCACGACAGAATAACAGAGGTGGAAGGGACCTTGGAGGTCATCCAGTCCGACCCCTTGATCAAGCAGGAGAACCCCATCCCATTCCAGACAAATGGCTGTCCAGTCTCTTCTTAAAAACTTCCAGGGTTGAAGCACCCACAGCATCTGGAGGCAAGCTGTTCCACTGGTTAATTGTTCTCACGGTCAGGAAGTTTCTCCTGAGTTCTAGGTTGCTTCTCTCCTTGATTAGTTTCCATCCATGGCTTTGGAGAATAGCTTGGCCCCCTCTTCTTTGGGGCAGCCCCCCAAGTAGGAGGCAACAAGGGTCCGCCTTGCATCCTTCTTCCTGTTATGGATTTAGCAGCTTATCTTGGCATTTGCAAGGTGTCCCGAGGAAGCATCTGCAGAAGTGACTTTAAAGTCCTCTGTGAAGGGGTGCCACAACCAGCTGCACTGACCACTCAGCAATTCCACCTCTGGCAACTTTCTTTAAAAGCATCCTGGATGCCTTTGCATGCGTTCCCAGCTCTTTCCCAGGTATTTTTATTCATCAAGCTGCGACACAGCCATCAAAATAAATAGCAAGGACGTGTACATTGGTAATGGCAAGAACACGCCTGAAGTCTGGGTGTGGAGAAGCTGAACAGGGGTTCTCCTTGTGCAATGTCCTTTAGGCTCTCTCCTCCCAGCCTTTCCGTTCCTATGTTTAGCATCCATCAATCATCATTAATTAGCAACAGTAATTACTCTCCCCGCCCCCATGGCATTTTCCCTGGATAATTTGTAAGCGGCTGACCCACAACTGCACTTTTTTTTCTCTCATAAGCATTGACCAGAAGTTATTGCACTGCCGTTATCTCATGTTTTTTTTTTTTGCAAAGTGGGGGAGATGCTCTGATTGGTTGGGTTCCTCAGGTGTGTGTAGAAGGAGCACAACCTCCTATTCCAGGAGCTGCTGTCACCACCATCTTTTACAAGGGTACCAGTCTGGGTGGGGTCTAAGTGGCAAGTTGCATCTGGCTCTCTCTTAAACGTAGCTTTGCCTGTGCTTCTACAATGTGCAGTAATCATCCATTCCTTCCTTAACTGAAGAAAGTCCTCCCAACTGTGTTAAATATTCAGTAGCTTAACACACACACACACACACACACACAGAGAGAGAGAGAGAGAGAGAGAGAGAGAGAGAGAGAGAGAGAAAGAGAGAGACAGAGAGACAGAGAGACAGAAAGAGAGAGAGAGAGATGAATGACACAGGAGAGAGGGAGGGAGAGAGAGACAAAGAGAAAGAGAGAGAACTAAACAAATAAATCAAGTATCTTTATTATGGTCTTTGACCAACTTTAAAAAGAGAAATAGTTGAATACAGCAATTGGCTGTGCAAATTAAAGGGCTAGAAATTTCAGTCCCGTCTCCTCCTCCTCCAAGTGTTATCGTAATGTATTCCCACAAGATTTTCAGGGGCAAGATCTATATACTGACAGAAACAGTTCCCAGCTCCTGAAATCAGAGTCCGTTTAAAGGACTCAGTGCTTACTGTGATTTGAAACCGCTGGCTTGAAAGAGGGGTCAATGAGGCCATCTAGACGTAAGAGTGAACAGCCCTCTCTCAACAGAGGGGGAGGGATATGACACCCCCTCCCTCCTGTTTACAACTGAGTCCTTTCAGCAGTTCCAAGAAGGCTCCACACCCATTTGCACCCAGTTTCACTTTCATTTCTAGCCCACTTGTACCTTCTCCTCGCCCCCCCCCTCAAATTATCAAAAGGAACCTTGATGTGTTGGTGCATTTGATCTAACACCAGGCTATTTCCATGTGGCATTTCTTTAAGTCGTGTATCTACTCTTGCACGGTATTTGAACACTCTCCAAATCATCCTGATGAAATAGTCAATTCAAGTTTTATTTCTGCATGAGGGAGCAAGGTGTTTGATCAGTGTGTGCATCCTGTATGCATAGCAGTATAAGTCCACACATAAAAAAAAAATCAAAGCACTGCAGAACTTTACATCAAGTTTCCCCCCTTTTTCTCTCCTCTCTTCAAGTTTTATTAACCTGTCTATGACATTGCAGATTACATGGGGGTCGTGGTGTATACTGTACACTTGGAAGAGTGTGCCCAATTCTGGTGACCTGACTAGTGGTCAAGTCACAGTCCTTTCCCCCTCCCCATTTTGGGAGACTCATTTCATTTATACATCTTCTAGCATAGTTCTGGGATTAGATGGTCCAGAGGAGTCTAATGTGGCAAAACCTTGGCCAGATCCTACAGCAGGGGTCTTCAGACTTGACCCTTTTATGACTTGTGGACTTCAACTCCCAGAATTCCTCTGCCAGCATGCCTTGCTAAGGAATTCTAGGAGTTGAAGTCCACAAGTCATAAAAGGGCCAAGTTTGAAGACCCCTGTCCTAGAGGCTGCAGTGAGGGCTGTTTCTTCAGAACCTTGGACAGATCACAGAAAGCAGTTGACTAAATCCAGCAACATCTCAATCTAGAACTCTGCAACTTCTAGACAGATACACTCCAGATGTGGGTACTCTTTCCCAGCATTAGGCCCTTCTCCAGTGAGTCCTTCCTTCTCATTAGGTGGCCAAAGTACTTGAGTTTCAACTTCAGGATCTGGCCTTCTAAAGATCAGTCGGGGTTGATCTCCTCTAGGACTGACCAGTTTGAACGCCTTGCAGTCCAAGGGACTCGTAGGAGTCTTCTCCAGCCCCAGAGTTCAAAGGCCTCCATTCTTTGGCGCTCGGCCTTTCTTATGGTCCAACTTTCACAGCCATACATTGCAACTGGGAAAACCATGGCCTTGACTATACGCACTTTTGTTGGCAGGGTGAGAAGGAAATGGCAACCCACTCCAGTATCTTTGCCATGAAAACCCCATGGAGAGTACCAAAAGGCAGGTTGCTTAGTCAATTTTTTAGTCCTTTAAGGGAGAGAGCTCTCTGAAGCTGGATTATGGTCTCACCTGCCCCTCATTGTTTTGATCCAGCCCTAAAGTCCTGCCATCGGGGCTGCACTGTTTTTTTTCTTCATTACCCGATCTGTTTTTTTATATTTCAAAAATCAGCATTTTTATTACAACCAAAGACACTTTCCTCCACTTCATTTGTCCCCACCTTTAAAAAAAAACAACCACCTCTTTTAATCAACTCCTTCCTACTCTGTCTTGCTGCCTCTGTTCTTTTCCTCTCCCTTCCTTCTTGACAGCCCGAAATAAATTGATTTCCTTGAAAGGAAGGTCTCGATAACAAGGCCATCAATTAATAGCCCCTGTGAATAATAATAATAAAAAAAGAGGAGTTGGGCAATTCTCCCTTTTAGAATGCAAATGCTGCCTTTTAAAGACATGCAGGGCTTGTTAGAGAAACCAGATCAACAGTGTCCAGAGGGAAAAGTTTCCTTTTGCAAGAGTTAAAATTGGGTGAGGTTCGTGCAGCTTAGGGTACTTAGTGCTTATCTTGGCCTTCCTCATGAGATGATGTGAAAATATTTAAAAGACACCCCCAAATATTTTTAGAGGGGGTCCATGAAAACGAGAGAGTAAAACAGAAGCTTCTTTCCAGGAAGGGGGAAAATAGAGGAATCGGGAAAGCCGTTCTGACATCATGTCCAAATGTTTTCCCGTTTAACCATCTGCAGCTTCTTCCTTCAAATTAGTCCAATTTCTATCTCAGCACCATTGGATGTATTCACCTATGGCAGCGGTAGGCAACCTTGGCTCTTTGATGACTCATGGACTTCAACTCCCAGAATTCCTGAGCCAGCCACGCTGAGGGGAAAGGGAGAGGTTTCCAAGCTGAGCCACGCTGGCTCAGGAATTCTGGGAGTTGAAGTCCACCAGTCATCAAAGAGCCAAGGTTGCCTAGCCCTGACCTAGGAAGTCAGTTTAAAGCTGATTTAAATTGTAACGTGCATCCCTTCCGACAGAGCAGGTGCTGTGGGGCCAGGCTTCCAACTGTAAGCCCGATTGCTATTTCTCTTTCCTTTTTTCCCCCCTCTCCACAGGAGGTAGTCTTTCTAAACAAGACTGGACCATCCAGTGGCCAGCCCCGTCCGAGACCAGCAGCAGAGAAAACAGCATCATGTGCCAATCCGAATCCATGCAGTGGATCCGAACTCACCTCTCTCTGAGTCCCAAGCCCAGGTCCAAGGGCGTTCCACACTACTGCCACCCCACGTTGTCCCACGAGCTTGTCTACACGCACACGGACAGGCTAACCGTGGAGGGTTTTCCCGGACTCTGCCCTCCGCTGGAGTCTGGCCACCGCTCCTTGCCCCCTTCCCCACGCCAGCGGCATGCAGCCCACACCCCGCCCTCCACCCCGAATATAATCGCCACCATCACCGCTCCGGGGACGCCGCCAGTCAGGCGGAGGAACAAAGTGAGACCCCCGGGCACGCCGCCTCCTTCGTCTCGGAAACTGATCCACCTCTTCCCGGGCTTCACCGTCTTGCACCGGAGCAAGTCTCACGAGTTCCAGCTGGGCAATCGGGTGGATGAGTCTCACACCCCCAAGTAAGTGGCCGGAAAAACCAACCGGTTGGCAACAGGAAGGTGGGGGCTTCTACCAGATGGTCCCCGGCTAGCTCGCGGTTATCGAAATAGAACCTAGCGGTCGATTGTCAAGGTTTCAGACCCCTTCCCTACAGACCCAGAGGTTGGAGTTTAGTTTTTCTGCTCACAGAGACGGTCTTGAGATACAGGAAGTCTTGAGTTACAAAATGGTGGTACTTTGTTGGATAGTTATGAAACATCTGCAGGAAAGCAACCAAGCTCAGAGAGCATTAAAACCCCACAGTCGTTGTCCTCCTCCTTTTCCTCCCACCTCTTCCTCCCCCTCCTTTTTCTCCTCCTCCTCCTCCCCCTCCTCTTCCTCTTCCTCCCCTCCTCCTCCTCCTCCTCCCCACAAACCCCACTCTAGCACTGATGATGCTACCTACACGGGTTCCTTCGTGGTCTCCGAGCTTGCTTGTTTTCTTGCAGACGTTTCATGACCCAAACTAGGTAACGTCATCAGTTGCCTACCTTGTAATGTAAGAGCAGTTTAGCCAAGGAACCAACGGCTGACTGGGGAATTCTGGGAGTTTTAAGTCCACGCAGGCCCAGATTGAGAAACAGCGGACTATGGTACAAGCCCCCCTAATAGGCAGATGGGCGGTTAAGGAGTTTGATATATATATAAATAAGAAATAAACAAGATCTTTTTTCAAGGAGCCATCCTCCGTTTCACAAGATAGAAACAAAAAGATCAAAAGGGAATGAAGAACGACAGGTAGTTCTTGATTTATGACCACAGTTGAACCCAAAACCTCTGTCACTAAGTGAGACCTTAGCCAAGTGCATTTTTGCCCCATGTTACGACCTTTTTTGCCACAGTCATTAAGTGAATCCCTGCAGTTGTTAAGTTAGTCACACAGTTGTTAAGTGAATCTGGCTTCCCCCCCTTTGACTTGGCTTGGCGGAAGATCACGTGACCCCGGGGACATTGCCACCGTCCTAAGTACACGCCAGTTGCCAAGCATCCGAATTTTGATCACGTGACCACGGGGAGGCTGCAAAATGGGAAAAAGGGCCATAAAGTCTCTCATTTTCCGGTCCCATTGCAAACTTTGCCCGATCACTAAATGAACAGCTGTAACTCGAGGACTAAATGGACGTTGTTGGCCCTGCTTGTTCGTGAAACATTTGGGGATGGTCATCTTCCTCTGTTGGTAAAGTGAGGAGACTCCAATTTTTATCCCAGAAGACGTCGAAAATCAGAGTCGGTGGCACCGTCGTTCAGCTGCTCCATGTTAAATTCTCCCTGGGGAATTTCTGTCCAAGAATGGTTAATTTGTACCGACACCCTGCGTGTTTGTCACATCCCTTTGTAAGTTTTCAAATACCTGCTTTCCAATCTATGCTCCTTTATTACTATTTTTTGCCTGTTTTGTAAAGGAAGGCTGGCCAACGGGGTGCGTTGTGTTTGAAAATTTGGCAGCTGACACCGTGAGGTCTTGATGAGTCTGTCCCATCCCTGCTGTTTTTAAGGATGTTTGTTGTTTTAAAAGGATTGGTTCGAGGTTGTTTTTAATGAGATTTAAGGGTGGTTTTGTTTTTTTTTAATGTCACCACCCAGACTTGGTGGAAATGGGTGCGATATAAAGTATGTTAACAAAATAAATAGCTTTGTCGCTGTGGAGACGAGAACAGGATTGACATCTCATCCGCAACAGGATGTTTGTTGTTGTTGTGTAACCCATTCATTGTGTGCGTGTGCCTTTTACTCTTGTCTGCTTCTTGTCTGCCGCAGCACTTTCCTATTTAGGAAATCTATTTGTCTTCAGAGATTGGAGATACAGGTTGCACACGGTACCATATTTTTATGTAGTCCTTTTGTGACAGCCCCTCATGTACTGGAAGACTGCTATCATGTCACTCCTAGTCCTTCTCTTCATTAGAATAGGTAGGTAGGTAGGTAGAGAGAGAGAGAGAGAGAGATGATAGATAGATAGATAGATAGATAGATAGATAGATAGATAGGTAGAGAGAGAGAGAGAGAGAGAGACAAAGAGATGATGATGATGATGATAGATAGATAGATAGATAGATAGATAGATAGATAGATAGATAGACAAGAGATGATATATAGAGATAGATAGATAGATAGATAGATAGATAGGTAGATAGGTAGGTAGGTAGGTAGGTAGTAGGTGGATAGATAGATAGATAGATAGATAGATAGATAGATAGATAGATAGATAGATACGTAGGTAGGTAGATAGGTAGGTAGAGAGAGAGACAAAGAGATGATAGATAGATAAACAGATAGATACATAGATAGGTAGGTAGTAGGTAGGTAGGTAGATAGATACTTAGGTAGGTAGATAGGTAGGTAGATAATAGATAGTAATAGATAGATAGATAGATAGATAGATAGATAGATAGATAGAGAGAGAGAGAGAGAGATGATATATAGATATAGATAGATTAGATAGATAGATAGATAGATAGATAGATAGATAGATAGATAGATAGATACGTAGATAGATAGATAGATAGATAGATAGATAGATAGAGAGAGAGAGAGAGAGAGAGAGAGAGATGATATATAGATATAGATAGATTAGATAGATAGATAGATAGATACGTAGATAGATAGATAGATAGATAGATAGATAGATAGATAGATAGATAGATAGATAGATAGATAGATAGATAGACAGACAGACAGACAGACAGACAGACAGAGCCTCTGGGCCCCTAATCATCTTCATTGCTCTTCTCTGCACTCTTTGTAGAGTCTCCACATCTTTTATTTTTTTTGTATTATGGTGATAACCAAAAAAAAAAAAAAAAAGAGAGAGAGAGAGAAAAGAAGTGTTTTATTGCCTACTTGGATTGTTCTTCCCTCTGTTTCCTAGTAAGCTATTTTTCCTGAGTGGCACTTTCCCAGTTCTATAAAGCTGTCTCGAGTAACAGGAGGAAAGGCATCATCAATACCACCACGGCAGAAATTATATTTCAGAGCATGGCTGGGCTGACTTTTTTCCCCCAGTCAATGGCTGCATTTCCTGGGGCGATGGGTGGGGATGAATCAATCAGTGGGTGGGGGCAAGGTCTCGTCTTTGAGTCCCCCCCCTTTTTCATTCATCTCCTCTTTCTGACCCCTTTCTCCCTCAAAAGCAGCAGGAGGAAGCAAGCCATCCATCTTTTTAGAACTCTCTTTTAATAATTTTGAGGGTCAGAATTCGATTTTTTTAAAAAATTAGGCTGATGTCATTGCCACCGCAGGTTGCCTACTCTTCTTACAGGCCCTGCTAGCATACGTTGCCCTGTCTAGGAAATACACTTTTGCCTTAATTAATGGAATTGAGCCTGTATCTGACATGGTATGTTAAACTATACCATTAGACTTGTGATGATTGCCTTGAACTCTTTTTAATGACCTCTGACTAGAAGCGATGAAAGCGTGAAGAGGAGAGGAGCACTTAATTTTCATTCCTCGACTCAAGGGTCTTATGAGGTGGAAAGCAAAGTGAATTAGCAATATATATTCGCCTTGTTTCAATAAAAGACTGAACTGCCTAGAAGATGATCTGAGCTGTTCCCAATCTTCTTCCTTAGATTTCTGCTCCCCAGCCCACTTTTACGTTTCTAGTTTCTAAGGCCTCCGTACTACTTTGTGGTGGTGGTGGGGAATCATTAGAGGGATCTACTTTTCTCTGATTCTTAAGGATCTATGTCACAGGGAAGAAGGGGTCAACCTATTCTCCAAAGCATCTGACGGCAGGACAAGAAGCAACAGATGGGAACTAGTCAAGGAGAGAAGCAACTTAGAACAAGGAGAAATTTCCTGATACTAAGATCAATGATCAATGATCAATGAAAATCAATCCCCTGGACTGCAAGGCGATCAAACCGATCAGTCCTGGAGGAGATCAACCCTGACTGCTCTTTAGAAGGCCAGATCCTGAAGTTGAAACTCAAGTACTTTGGCCACCGAATGAGAAGGAAGGACTCACTGGAGAAGAGCCTGATGCTGGGAAAGATGGAGGGCAAGAGAAGAATGGGACGACAGAGAACGAGGTGGCTGGACGGAGTCACCGAAGCAGTAGGCGTGAGCTTCAATGGACTCCAGAAGATGGTAGAGGACAGGAAGGTCTGGAGGAACGTTGTCCATGGGGTCACGATGGGTCGGACACGACTTCGTAACTAACAACAACAACTACAAAGATCAATGAATGAGCAGAACCGCTTGCCTCCAGAACTTGTGCGTGCTCCATCACTGGAGATTTCTGAGAAGAGAATGGACATCCATTTGTCTGGAATGGTGTAGGGTCTCCTTCTTGAGCAGAGGGTCGGACTAGAAGACCTTCAAGATCCCTTCCAACATGAAGGGTCTCATGGATAGTGTACGTTCGCCTCAGTGGGACTCTAGACTTCTGTCCCAAAGGGCTTTTTATTGCTAAAATTTCTGCCAAGTCTGCAACACACTGCATTTACACATTCTGCTAAACCGTGGCTCGCTTAGTACTTGAGGGGGCTGTCGCAAAGAAGAGGGGATTGACTTATTCTCTAGGGCAGGAGTAGGCAACCTTGGCTCTTTTATGACTCGTGGACTTCAACTCCCAGAATTCCTGGGCCGGCATTGGCCGGCTCAAGAATTCTGGGAATTGAAGTCCATGAGTCATAAAAGAGCCAAGGTTGCCCACCCCTGCTCTAGGGCACCAGGAGAGCAGGACAAGAATAACGGGTGTCAAAAGAGAGAGACAACCTAAAAATAAGGAGAAATTCTCTGACAGTGAGAGCAATTAATCAATGGAATAGCTTGCCTCCAGAAGGTGTGGGTGCTCCATCACTGGAGGTTTTAAAAAACGCCCAGGTCCCTTCCAGTCCTATGATTCTGTGTTCTATTTTTGAGTTGGGAGAAATGAAATAGCGCTGCAAAGGAAACCGCTGTCCTGGAACCACACACCAATATTTCTCCCACTTGTTGAGGCTAACATATTTCTCCATGCCTGTTTTTATCTGAGAAGGTCAAAACTGGGACCTCTGGAGTCTCCCCAGAGAAGAGCCTTGCTCGGCTGTCCTTTTTTTTTTTTTTTTTCCCTTTCCTGTCTCCCTGATGCCATCTAAATATGAGATGCTGGGCAATGAAGCTTTCGCCTTCAATTTCATGAATCAGTTTGTCTCTAATGAGTAGAAAACAGCACATTAGCCATTTGTGCCTGGCGGTGACACGCGCACCCTCCGATACCATTGATAGGGTTGCCAGCTCATTAAGTCAAAAATGTGGCACCTCCAACGAACAGGGATCCATTCTGCCTAATGAACGGTTCCATGCCAGCAGGATTTGGGAGAATTGTCACCCGTCTACCTCCAGCCATTATTTTCCTCCTGACTCGTCCTTTCAAAAAGATCCTCCGCCATCTCTGTTCTTATATATCTTTCCTTTCTTGGGAAAGGGAGTGGGGGAGGCTGGAAAACTTGCTGGTAATTCAATGGCAGCTCTGCCACGGGGCAAATATAGGAGCAGGATTATTAGCTGGCCCGTGGCGTTCAATCACATCGTGGGGTGTTGTTGTTTTTTTAAAAAATTGGGATTTGTAAATCGGATTTATTGCTTAGCACGTTGACCGTAGGCAGCCGATGGTGGCTTAGCCAATCTTACTTAAAGAAAGAATCCAGCCGTTGCTTTCACAAGCTGTTTGAGGGACTCCTTGGTGCTAGACCAGTGGTTCTCCACCTGTGGGTTGGGACCCCATTTGGGGTCAAACGACCATTTCACGGGGGTCGCCAAACAACGCAGTCCGCCATTTTTTCCCCCCTTTTCCTTAGCTGTGCTACTCCCTTTTCTTCTATTGGCTTTTGGAAGCCAATAGAATAGACTCTCTTGAATAGAGTCTAATTCTATTGGCTTTCAAAAGCCAATAGGAATTGTCCAGGCTGTCTCTGCCCTGCTGAGCCCGCCAAAAGTCCCATTCTGCAAACAGTGCTGCACCAGTTGAGTAGTCCTCGACTTACGACCGGTTGAGTAGTCCTCGACTTACGACCGGTTGAGGGTCGCGGCATTAAAAAGGTTGTGAACCACTGTGCTAGAATCTTTGGTCTGTAACCCACCCAAGGTTTTTCTTGTCTTCTTAGGCTCAGCCAACTTGGATGCTGTTTAGTGATTTATTCAACTTCCCTGCTGCTCAACTAGTGGCGACTCTAGGCGGGTTACAATCGATAGGAAAAAAACATGAGAAAAACCTAAGCAATAATTGGTAACGTTAGTAGCTTAAAATTAACAAAGATGGAGCAAGATGCACACCGGAGGTGGGATCTTACATTAACCCAGTATCCACCTCTTGAATAGTTTACTAAATGAACGAAGTAGAGACGCCTTCGTGTTTTGCCTCCCATCAGCTCTCTGGAATTTAAATTTCAGCCTGGCATAGCCGAGCCTGCGACTTTAATCCCCCGGTCTGCATCTACTACAGCATCTGGCTAGTTATTATCACCATGTGGAAGGAAGAAACATGAGGGCAACTATGCGCTCCCATTTCTCTTAGGGAAGACAAGGCCCAAGAGGACAGTGCCATTAAATCCACGTATTTCATTTTCCCTGAGCGATTCATAAAGACCGAGGCCTTGTTCATCACGAGGATAGAGAACAATCATCTTTTCCATGATAAAAAATCATTTGAAGCACGGTTGAGCGGACGCTGTTGGATTGCCATCCTTCCCTTCTGGAGATGAGATGTATTTCAGTGTGTAGAGCATAGGAAGGGAGATGGGGAACAGAAGTAGACAGCCCTTCTCTACAAGCTCATAAAAACAGAAATGCAGAATGCACAACAACAGAGTTGGAAGGGACCTTGGAGATCTTCTAGTCCAACCCCCGGCACAAGCAGCATTCCAGACAAGTGGCTGTCCAATCTCCTCTTAAAAACCTCCAGTGATGGAGCACCTACCACTTCTGAAGGCAATTCATTCCACTGATTAATTGTTCTCACTGTCTGGAAATTTCTCCTTAATTGTAGGCTGAATGTGTCTTTGATAATCTTCTATCCATTACGTCTTGTCCTGCCCTCAGGTGCTTTGGAGAATAAGTTGACCCCTCTTCTTTGTGGCAGCCCCTCAAATATTGGATCGGCTGCTGTCATTTCACCCCTACTCTTTTTCTTTGTTAGACTAGACATCCCCTGCTCCTCCAACTGTTCATTGTGTGATTTATCCTCCAGCCCCCTCATCATCTTTGTTACTCTTTTCTGCACTCTTTCTAAGGTCTCAACATTTTTATTTGTGTATCATTGTGACCAAAACTGGATGCAGAAGGATATCCGAATGACAGCCAAGCTAGTTTTCCGAGAAGAACGGAATTAAACCGAATTTTCTGTCAAAGAATACTTTAACTAGTCAGGGCCAAGTCAGATCTCCCAAGAGAATTAAAAGGATTTGGGGTCTTCGCTGCTCTTCATCAGATGAGATATGACAAAAATATCAGGGATTATGGAGCAAGGGGAGATATTAAGCCAAGTGCTTTGGCAGGATATCTGTCAGATTTCAGCCTGGAGGCCTTAGTTAGTGGCATCATTGAATTAAAATTATCATTAATATTAACAGTAAAAGAATGATGCTCTCTCTCTCACACACACACCCTTCTGAAAACACAAAAAACTGCAATTTCCTGGTCTTTCTTCCCTCACAAGCAGCTAGTCCACTAAGACCACAAATGCTGGTTTGTTCCTAATCTCATGAAATTTCCTAACGATCTCTTTATGATAATGGTTTCATCCCTTGTCAGCTTCTCCAATGTTGGGCTTTGCTTTCCAGTCCCACTGGCAAGATTTGAGGGAAGCCTTTATCAACTCCCCCCCCCCATTTTTCCAGAGTGGCGGGTGGACGTAGGGAATTTCACTGCTTGCCAGAGACAATGCGCAGCAACGGGGGGGGGGGGACGGGACGAATTGGCAAGGGGATCGGTAGAGAGCCTGCTGAGATGCAAATGAATGAAACCTTGAAAATACGCCGCTCTCTGGAAACGGATCAGAGGAGGATTCGTTTCCAGTAGAACACACCTATTCACCGTCCTGCGCCAATATAAAACCTTATCTAGGTGGCTTGCGTTGTCATACACCAAGGGTTAACAGGGCTGTAAGCACATCTCTCTGCATTGTTGGAAACTAGGGCCATAATTTTCACTTAGAAAAATGGAAATTCTGGGTTTCATACATGCAGAATCCTCTTAGGAGAGAAGAGAATAACAGGATTGTTCTAGGAAGGGACCTTGGAGGTCTTCTAGTCCAACCCCTTGCAGAAGCAGGAGACTGTATACCGTTCCAGGCAAATGGATGTCCAATTTTTCCTTAAAACATCTCCAGGGTTGAAGCATCCCAACGTCTGGAGGCAAACCATCCCACTGATGTATTGATCTCACTGTCAGGAGATCTAGTTTGCTTCTCGCCTTGATTAATTTCCATCCATCGTTTCTTATCTTGCCTTCTGGTGCTTTGGAAAATAGACTGACCCCCTCTTCTTTGTGGCAGCCCCTCAAATGTAAGAGTGACTAATTCCAATATTAGTCTGCTATCATGTCCTCCCCCCCCCCCATAGTCCTTCTTTTCTCTAGACTGGCCACACCCAATTTCTGCAGCCATTTTTCGTATGTTTTAGCCTCCAGCCCCCTAATCATCTTTGTTGCTCTTCTCTGCACATATATAATGTGTGTGTGTGTGTGTCTGTCTGTCTGTCTATCTATCTATCTATCTATCTATCTATCTATCTATCTCTATCTCTATCTCTATATAGATATATATCTATTTAATATTCATTTGCTACGTATATGTAGGGATGTGGGTCTATACATATGTTGTTCATAGTATATTTAGGTGTGCGTCATGTATGTGTTTCATTTTGAGAGTGCGAAACTAAATTTCATTTTTGATGTGTGCCGTTGTGCCCACAGTAAAAAAAAAATGACAATAAAGGTTATCTTATCTTATCTTATCTTATCTTATCTTATCTTATCTTATCTTATCTTATCTTATCCTATCCTATCCTATCCTATCCTATCCTTCTCTCTCTCTCTCTCTCTCTCTCTCTCTCTCTCTCTCTCTCTCTCTCTCAAGCTGGATTTGTCTTCTAGAAGTTCTCTCTAGTGCCAGAAGTGCTGTTGTAATTTAACTAGATGACTGTGTATTTGTGGGAAACTATTAGATCTCCTCTGTCTGTCACTGTCTTCTTCTCTGTAATTAAACATTTCAGGTGAGCTGAAGTGCGGCTCTGGGAGAACAAACTTGGATAGAAGGTAATCAAGCATGTCCAGCCGCTAATTGCAGAAGGGGGGCTTTGAAGCTTCTCCCCCTCCTCCCCCCGCTTCTTTCGGTTATGTAGACCTAGGAGTCCACTGGGATTCTCACCACTTCTCTTTGGACTATCGTGATTTACAATGGAAGTGGCACGGGCTTGCATAAACACGGCTACAAGGGGAGAATTCCCCATAGGCTATGTAGTTTATTAACTTAGATTAATCAAGGGAAGAGAGAACAAATACTGCAGAATTTCTCCACTCTTCAGTGCTCAAGTACTGGGAGTGCACTCCGGGAAAGGAAGCTTGGAAGGGACTCAAAAGTCGCTCCGTGGAAGGATGAAGGTTAATTTATTCTAATAGGTTTTAATGATTTTTGGGAGGCAGCCACTGAATCCTGCCTTCTAATCCCATTAGTGTTTCAGGATAATGATTAGCGCATTAAAAAGGGGTTTTTTTTCCAGTGGAATCAGAGGCAGGTGGTGCCATTTAACCTGTTTGGAGTTGTTCACCCTATAGCTGAGCACAGAGAACAATGGCTTTTAGGCGAGCTTAGCTTTTAAGCCCAACTTACAGTTTTTATGGCATGCTTCTATGGGAAATGCTAAATGATGGCTAATGGTTAGAGGGAACCCATTGGGAAAATGTTAGCTAGACTGGAAGGAGGGGTCAAGCAGGAAACTAGCTTGGAATCGTTAGGCAACTGCAAGCAGCATAAGCTTGACCTCCCCCAAGCTCCATGGTCTTATCTGGTCGGTCCCTGGTGAGATTCTGGTAACGTAGTGGTAGTGGCTTATTCTAGCTAGTTACAAGTGGCTCTGGTTGCTTGTGCCTGATAGAAACCAAGATTCAAATAGGGATCCTAACAATGATCCGAAGCTGGTTACTGGAACCCAAGAAGCTTCTAGCACACTTGCCCTTTTGATCCAAGAGAGAATACTGGCTCACACCAAGACAGAACCACACAGATACTTCATTATCCGGAATAAGTCTTAAGTTCCAATAGGATTGGAAGAGGTAAGATGGGCAGCCAATAGATTTTATAAATCAAGAAATAGAAATAAATAAATGGCCAAGAAGCAGAAAGCTTTCCCATTTACCCAGCTGATGGGCTTCTAGAGCAGGTGTGATCCGTTCCGACGGGTAGAAGGCAGTGTGGTGCCTGCGTATCTCCTCAACGGCCGTATCTGTTTCTCCATCCGATGTTTCGATCGATGGAAATGTCGATGAATTCCTGACGCCGTCACAAATCAAAGGCCTTTCATTTATCTCTAAATGGCCCAGTGCTGTTTCTCTTGGAGCAACGCACGCCAGGACCTTCCCATTAGTGCTTCCGTTTCTGCTTTGATGCTGATTGGTTATGGGTAACTAAGTGCCCGTGAAATGCTTAAGAAGACCCAAGGAAGTCATAAGGCACGTTTTTTTTTTTCTTTTATTACCGGCACTTCCTCTCGGTCTGTTTTCCAGATTACTGTTCTGTTGATGATGATGGGCTGGGGAATTCTGAGAGACCAGAGAAAATTTTGGAGCGGGGAATTAATGTTGCAGAGCCTGACCTTATGAGCAACAGCTGGAATACAGTCAGGGCACGTTGTTTGGCTTCAGCCAAGCAGTTGCCAGCGTCTCGTCAAACTCTTTCAGATGTTTGTTTCCCCAACTTTGATTAGTCCAAAGCAACCAGGGACTAGTTCAGGAACCTGGTCTGTTTGAATTAAATAGAGTCGACATTTCCCATATTGTTTTGTTCCATATTGCATCACTCTTGTGAACTTTCTGCTATGTATTCAAAATGGACAGGGATTTATATATATAAGTGTGTGTGTGTACACAATGATATAAAATCCTCAAACTCTGGGAAGGATATAAACCAGCTGTTTATTGTTAAAAAATAAAACAATAAAAACAACTATTTACAATACTAAAAAACAATCTTAGCTTTCGCTGGTCCACTGTCAGTTATGACGCGGAAAACCAAAGCCAGTATAGTTGAAAATCCGAACTGTTTTAAATGTATTCTTTTTTTAAAAAAAAAAAAAATAGTGCTGAAAAGGAAATGAAAAAAAGAACAAAACACAAAAGGTCCTTTCTCAAGTGAAACCCCCCCCCCCACACACACACTGAAAATAGGTATGTAAATGCTTCCCAGAGCTTAATAAACTTCTTTCCTTGAACAGAAAAAAAAAAAAAAAAATCAAGTACCCCGTCCCAAACAATGAAAAAGCTCAGCTCGCTTTCTTTAGCGACTAACTACGATGCCTCCTGTGAAGTTCGGAGGTAGGAAGAAAGGCCTTAGCCTGCCATAATCCGAGGTTTATCAACCCCAATTGGCTGGGGTCCCAGAACTTGGGAAGCCAACTCTAAAGACCACCACCTTAGGATTTAATGCAAAGTTTGAGTCTTTGCATTACGTTCCAAATCACCTCCCGGCTTAATATCTGGAGTAATCCGTAAATGGCAAGGATTTTCTTCCTGAGCTCTGGAGATTTAGGAAAATCAGATAGCGCAGCCTTTTTCCGTTTCCTAGCTGGATGTAATCGATGTTAATTACTATAAAGGAGTTTACAGAAAGAAAAAAAAAGGGGGGGGAGAACATTTTGGGGGTGAGGTGCATCTGTTAGGTCCCCCCTGATGGGATTATACCTTCTTTTCCCACTTGAAAAAGTCAAGGCATGATTCTGAATTTAGATGAGTTTGTATCTCCATGGTGACCCCAGTGTAGATCTTCCTGAATTGCCCATTAGCTTGCTTGGAGCACTGCAAGCAGCCAGGTGTTGGTGGGGACACCTGAAGTTCAGCTTGGCATGGAGGTTACAGGTGGGAGAAGGGGGGGGGGACATACTTGTTGTTTTCAATGTTCAGTTTAAATGTGCACGTGCATGTACTCTGACACCAGGCCTTTTCAGAGTAGCTGAGTTCGCCAACACGCAAACCCAAGGTTACCAAAAGATGTTACGATTTAGCCACTGAGTTATCTTCATGCGTCATTGGGTGTTTAGTTTATTTGCATCCCATCTTTACGATTTTTACAAATGATTCAAGGCAGCGAATATATCCAACACACCGTCCTCCTCCTAATTTTCCCCACAATAACAATCCTGTGAGGTGGGCTGGGTTGAGAGGGGCGGATTGGCTCAAAGGCATCCAGCTGGTTTTCATGCCTAAGGCAGGACTAGAACTCACAGTCTCCCGAGATTGGCCCAAAGTCACCCAGGCGGCTTTCATGGCTAAGGCAGGACTAGAACTCATAGTCTCCCGAGATTGGCTCAAAGTCACCCAGGCGGCTTTCATGGCTAAGGCAGGACTAGAACTCATAGTCTCCCGAGATTGGCTCAAAGTCACCCAGGCGGCTTTCATGGCTAAGGCAGGACTAGAACTCACAGTCTCCCGAGATTGGCTCAAAGTCACCCAGGCGGCTTTCATGGCTAAGGCAGGACTAGAACTCACAGCCTCCTGGTGATTGGCCCAAAGTCACCCAGGCAGCTTTCATGGCTAAGGCAGGACTTGCTAAAGTTGAGAAACATTGATTTAGGCTCTTCTAAAGAAATGTATGGCTGTGGCAGTTGGACCATAAGAAAGGCCGAGCGCCAAAGAATGGAGGCCTTTGAACTCTGGGGCTGGAGAAGACCCCTGCGAGTCCCCTGGACTGCAAGGCGATCCAACCGGTCAGTCCTAGAGGAGATCAACCCCAACTGCTCTTTAGAAGGCCAGATCCTGAAGTTGAAACTCAAATCCTTTGGCCACCGAATGAGAAGGAAGGACTCACTGGAGAAGAGCCTAATGCTGGGAAAGATGGAGGGCAAGAGAAGAAGGGGACGACAGAGAAGGAGGTGGCTGGAGGGAGTCACTGAAGCAGGAGGCGGGAGCTTTAATGGACTCCAGAAGATGGCAGAGGAAGGCCTGGAGGAATGTTGTCCATGGGGTCACGATGGGTCGGACACAACTTTGCAACTAACAACAACAACAAAGAAACTCCATCCAAGAATCTCTCGAAGCTTCCTTAATTTACATTGTGCCAGATTTGTTTTTGCAGGATCCAGAATCAAAAATCTCTTTGCAATCTTCTTCTTCCCTTCAGGTAATTTTTTTTTCTTTTTTAAAATCCACAGTGCATCGGAAGGAAGCGCACCACTGAATTAAACATAATGCATCCCAGTCAAGCTTGCCGACCACATTTCTTCCCCCGCCCTCCATCTATTAAATCACATATCTTTTTTCCTACCGCATAAAATCAATTTGGGAACAATTTGTCCACAGGGCAAACGATTTTCAGTACATTGCTCCAATCTTTTTATTAAAGAAAGAGACTCCGGTGAATACACCTTTGGGTGTAATCAGCAGCCAAGAAAGGGAAAACGCAGCATCAGTCCAAGCTTTGAACTGGTTGTTTGAACGTGCATTTGGGAACTGGTTGATCACTAACCAAGAATCATCAGGTTAACACCTTTTTTATTTTTGTTCCTTTTGTACAAAAAGTAACTAGATTCAGATTAAAAAAAACTGGCTTGGAAATACCAGCTATCTTCTTTGCTATGTGTTGGGGTTTTATTTACTTACAAGCATTAGTAAAGTCGCCGTCTCTCCATTGATATATTTCCCAACCCAATGGTCAAAAATGGCTGGCTGGCTGGCTGGGGAATTCTGGGAGTTGAAGTGCACACGTCTTTAAGTTGCCACGGTTGAGCAACACTGCTCTATAAAGTTCTCCATCTGTGATATAGGTAGGAATAGGTCTGTTTAGCCAGCAATGCTTTTTAATTGATCCTACAGGATCGGAATTCAGCTGTTACAAAATCAAGTGACTCCGTTTTTATTGGCAGATATCTCAGTTAGTAGGAAAAGACTGGCTTTAGCTGACACTGTGGATATTTTGTCACTGGTTCTCTTTAATCTCTAGTTCTATTTTTTTCTTTTGAGGGTTTTGTTTTATTTCTATTTCTACTTGTACTATATTTATACTGCTGTTGCATTTGATTTGCTGTTCGTTGTTTGTTGACTTCCTAGTCCCCGATTGTATTTGCTGTGGAATAAAATGCGTATCAGTGATAAAACAGAAGACATTACTAAGGTGGAAGGAATTAGCAGCCTCTTAGCCTGCGGAGTAATTTTTCTGGCTGTTGCCAAGGTGTGGTTTGTTGAACCACTATTTGTCGAAGAAGCTACAATTGGCTGGGTTTATACAAATTTTAAGCTAGAACACCACGTCTTGTTGCAACCCAGTCAATAAGTAACATTCACATATCTTTTTACCCCATTTAATACTAATGAAAATCCTGTTCCACTTCTGGTGGTGTTGATTATGAATGTACACTTTAAATAATTCCCTACCAAAAGTTTAAAGGAGGGGTTATCACATGTACATGTCTCTTCAACTGATGCTTTTGCATGTGGAACTGTAGAAGATAGACTGGATGCACCCCCACCCCCGTGGGAGGAAAAAAAAGTTTGATTTGGAAGTTTGTTTCAAAGGCAACTGGACTGAATTGATTTTCCATTTGAGGCACCTAATGGAATAGTCTTGAGTCAGTGCGAGAAATTGATGGCGTTTAATGTATGTTCACTCTCTTTTTCTTCCAAGCTCAGTGGATGATCTGACTCCAGCTGGCTTGAATCGATTTGGAAACCTGAAACAGCTTCCCTAACCGAATGAATAATCTGGTACCGAGTGTCAGTCTATGGAGAGTCTCAATCATCCAGGTCAGGGTGGTCCCAAAGGTGCTTTTGTAGAAAGCAACTGGACTTTTCTTGGTTTTTTTTCCTTGCAAACATTTAGCTTCTCTTCAAGGAAAAAAACGCGAGACAGTCCAGCTGCCTTTTGGAAAAGCACTTTTGAGACTACTAAGTGTCAGTCTAGTCCGGAGGTAGGCAACCTTGGCTCTTTTATGACTCATGGACTTATAACTTCCAGAATTCCTGAGTCAGCATAGCTGACTCAGGAATTTTGGGAGTTGAAGTCCATGAGTCATTAAAGAGCCAAGGTTACCTATCCCTGGTCTAGTCCAACCCCCTGCTCAGGCAGGAAACCCTACACCATTTCAGACAAATGGCTGTCCAGTCTCTTCTTAAAAACTTCCAGTGTTGGAGCATTCACCGCTTCTGGAGACAGGTTGTTCCACTGGTTAATTGTTCTAACTGTCAGGAAGTTTCTCCTTAGTTCTAGGTTGCTTCTCTCTTTTGATTAGTTTCCATCCGTTGCTTATTGTCCTGCCTTCTCCTGCCTTTGGAGAATAGCTTGACTCCCTCTTCCTTGGGGCAGCCCCTGAGATATTGGAACACGGCTATCATGTCTCTCCTCATCCTTCTCTTCATTAAACTAGACATTCCCAATTTGTTCAGCAGCCCAGGGCCTCCTCTACTCTCTGAGGCATACTCCGCATAACAACGACCCTCTGGAGAGCCAAGATTGTTTGGGCGCCTTGCTTAACAACCACTGTGACTTACGATCGTGATTCTAGGCTTAACTGTGGTCCTAAGTTTAAGACTACATGTCCTGCCGTTCGAAGAGCACGATTCTCCTCTTCCAGCCTTCCAGCCCCCAGACTAACCGGCCTTTTTGCTGGTTTCCTTCGGCATTACAGACAGATGAATGATGTCATGCTCAAATCATCATTCATTCCCCCCTCCCTCTCCTCGTCCTTACCAGTGGGGGGGGGGGGGTCAGCAAAAACCTCTGTTGAGAATCACTCATCCTTCCTAATAATGAGAACTGTCACCAGGAAATGATTTTCTTGCTAAATATTTCTCCGGTAGCTGATGTATAGGTTTGGGGGAAGGCGGTTGAGAGTGGGGATGGGGGAGACAAACAGCTTCCAAACTTCGTGGGCTAATAAGAGACCTTGGAAAAAGTGGGGCTTTGTGCTAGGTGAGGATGAGCAAAATGAGGCAGTGGGGGGGTTGCACCAGTTAGCTTGGATTCTCACTTCCATTATTGCTGCCGTTGAACTAAGCCTGCAAGTCCTACCATAAGCCAGGCCTGGTGCTTTGCAAAGGCAGAGCTGAAAGAACCAGGGTGTTCTGCGCATCGCCCTCGGAGTGCCTGCCGTTGTGACAGGTCTTTCAGCCATCACTTCCCGAATGTTCAGGGGCATTGCTTCCTCTGGGCTTTGTGGACAAGAAGCCTGGCGGCAGTGCAGAACTCACGGCCGTAGTGCTGCTGATGGGCTTCTGAGATGTCAAGTCAGCCAACAGAAGGAACCCTTGGCTCCGGAAGCGGGAGCTGGTTTAGAGCCATCCGAACGGCAACAAGAAGATCACAAAGGAGGAAGCGGCAGAATCTGCCCCAGGGGCAGAAAAAAGTGGAGCAGCATGATAATAATGAAGGGATGAAAAGTTTGTGCAATGTATATATTAACATGAAAGAGAGAGACAGACAGAGAGGGGGAGGGGGAGGGGCAGGAAGGAAGGAAGGAAGAAAGGAAGGAAGGAAGAAAAGAAGGAAGGGAAGGAAGAAAAGGAAGGAAGGAGGGAAGGAAGGAAGGAAGAAAGAAAAGAAGGAAGAAGGAAGAAAAGAAGGAAGGGAAAGAAGAAAAGAAGGAAGGAAGAAAAGAAGAAAGGAGAAAGAAAAGGAAGGAAGGTCTCCATTAGACTAGAGATACCTAGATCCCTCAACCATTCATCATGCGATTTACCTCCAGACACCCAATCATCTTCGTTGCTCTTCTCTGCATTCTTTCTAGAGCCTCAGCATCTTTTTTTGTACCGTAGTGACCAAAACTGGACATAGCATTCCTAACGTGGTTTCACCAGTTCAGCAGAAAGTGCTACTATCCCTTCATGTGATCCATGACTCTGCTGATTTGACCCTAAGGCAACTCCTCCACGATGATGCATCAAAAGACCAGCATCCCCCTGGTTTCTCTTCAGATCCTACAAATCTTTCCCTTTCTGCAGTTGGCTTGTCCTTTTGGCTCATGGGGGCAATTGTAAACCCGAGTGGGCAATCATCTAAACTTTTTTAAATAAATTGGTTACAGCCTGTGCCCTGGCATCTGAAAGCAAATAGCGTATTTCCCTGTGCTAGGAAACAATTAACACATTAGGAAGAGGGTAGATAATTGCTTTTCGGTCGCTCCTCCTTTCTCTCTTTCCTTCCTGGGCCCTTGCTCCAGTCTTTGTCAGATGCATCGTTCAGTAAGGTCTGGAGATGCTCCAATGCAGTCATTTCCTAGCCAGGGTCTCTCCAGATGCCCACAGAGCTGAAGGGCATGTGTTGAAAACAGGCACCACCAGAAGGATGTCTGTTGCAGATCAGGAGAGAGGAACACAAGGTTTTTGCAGGCTCTGTTACTTTTCCTCGGTCTGACCTTTTAGGGGGACACGCCTCGGAAAGCAAACAGGCCCGAAAGAAACTTCAGGCAAGATGGCTCATTTTTCTTATCATGGTTTGTTCGTCAAGGCTTCATCTCCCAAAGGGGACCACCTGTTGCAGCATATCCAAGATGAGTTCTGTGACCATGTTAAAAAAACGAGCAAGATGGGACTGGATTGACGCTCATGCTCAGTCTTGTTTCGTTTGATTATGGCAAGCTTTCTCAGCCTTACCCATTTTTAAGATGTGTTGACTTCAATTCTCCTTAGTTCTAGGTTGCTTCTCTCCTTGATTAGTTTCCATCCGTTGCTTCTTGTCCTACCTTCGGGTGGCTTTGGTGAATAGCTTGACTCCCTCTTCTTTGGGGCAGCCCCTGAGATATTGGAAGACTGCCATCATGTCACTCCTAGTCCTTCTTTTCATTAAACTAGACATACCCAATTCCAGCAGCCCTTCCTTTTATGTTTTAACCTCCAGTCCCCTAATCATCTTTGTTGCTCTTCTCTGTACTCTTTCTAGGGTCTCAACATCTTTTTTACATCGTGGTGACCAAAACTGGATGCAGTATTCCAAGTGTGGCCTTACCAAGGCCTTGTAATGTGGTACTAACACTTCACGCGATCTTGATTTGGTGAAGCATTTGATCGTTCATTCCATCCCATCAGGCTTTTGGCCTCACCCTCTTTCCGTTGAGGACGTGAAGCAGCGGTTTTTTTGTCCCAACGTCCTTCCTGCAGCTCTGTCTGGAGACAGAACTTCTGTCAGGAAGGAGCAAAACGGCCTGGAGACAGACTCATAATTGAGGCGGTGATTCTTAAAACATGTTTCCCTGGTCTGGAAGGGGAAGGGGAAGTTGCCTCGTTCCGAGCCTGCCATAAATCAGGATTCGTGGGCCAGACAAGATAAATTGGCACCCGGTTCCTGGAGAAATTAGCCAGGTGGGAAGGGGTTGCGTGCTGCATCTCCACAGGGCCAAGCTTGGGATTTCACCACAAGAGGGCAGAAAGAACTGAGTTTGGGGAGAAATCCACTCGGTTCCTTGCAAAATTCACTCGTTTCCTCCTTGAGACTTGAGCAGGAAAACAGTTGGACCTCAGATGTTCTCCTTTGCGAACCCAGGTGTCCTCTCTTACGGATACTGAGCAAGCAGAAGAAGGCTGCAAGGAGAAGTCGTAAGGTGGAAGAGTTCTGCTCAGTGTCCAAATCAGGCAACGTTGACCTCTTCCAAGAAACCCCTTCCACTTTGCCGATGGGCCCGACGGGGAGAGGAATTATTTGCATCACTCGTTGATTTTTAATGTTGGGTATAACTTTGCCTTTCGGGATTGCCTTCAACTCAAATACTACTGTCAGTTCTCGACTTTCAGGGTTGCCCTCAACTCAGGTACTATAAGTCCTTGACTTACAACAGTTCATTTAGTGACCGTTCAAAGTCTCAACGAGGCTGGGAAAAAGTGACTAATCGCCGTTTTTCACACGCACCACCCTTGCCGCTTCCCCACGCTCCCGTGACCAAAATTCAGATACTTGGCAACTGGTTCATATTTATGACGGCTGCAGTGTCCCGAGTGTCCTTGTCACCACCTGAAACGGATTGCCGGGCTGGGGACATTTTGGGACAATCTAACTTGGTCTCTTCTTCTTTCTCTAGCTTCTGACTTCTGCCGACTCGCCTCTTTATGCTAAACCTAAAAAGCTCTCCTTTCCCGGTTGTCCTTTCCTCACAGCTCGTTCCCTTTTCTTTCCCTCCCAGGGTCAAGAAGAAGGACAAGCCCCTGAACCTCAAGATTTACAACAGTGTGGGGAGCTGTGAGAACATCCCTGCTCAGCGCTCTCCTCTCCTGTCTGAACGATCCTTGCGGTCCTTTTTCGTCGGACACCCTCCCTTCCTCCCTTCCACTCCGCCGGTCCATACGGATGGCACGTTCTCCACAAGTAAGTCTGACCTGGCAGGTAGTTCTGAGGGAAGGAGAAGAGGGAGGCACGCACACACACACAAACACAGAGAGAGAGAGAGAGAGAGAGAGAGAGGGAAGGAGGGAGGGAAGAAGGAGAGAGAGAGAAAGAGAGAGAGAAAGAGAGATACACACACACACACACACATGTAGCTCAGAGAAGCTGTGCATGGGTCTTCCAATCCAGTCTCAACTTTGTTTGAAA